>NC_090832.1:117432182-117732182 GCF_028021215.1 Eschrichtius robustus
TGTACAATTGACCCTGCTTTAACCCAATCTTAGGTCTGCGATAGGGTAACCTTGGATGTGAATCCACCTTATAATGAGGGCTTTTCAGTATTTCAGTGACTAATCCCTTTTACTCAGCATCCGGGGTGATCAGTTTGTATTGATTTTGCTGACTAATCCTGGAGCAAAGTTCCAGAGGGGTCTAATAATAAACTCATACACTCCCTACGTGTCTTAAATATCACTACAGTATTTACTTCATTCATATCTTTGCAGTCTCCTCAAGTCTCAAGAATTCATCCATAAATCATTCTAAGTGACTCAGTGGATATGTGAGCCTACTTCCTAATACCTTATAAGCCTATATTCCACATCTCTAATGGGCTGCCTGTAATCAGTAACTATTTCTTCACTGCTTCCTGACTTGGTCTCCTCTGTTTCCGTTGGGAGGGGCATTTAAGAGCTCCAGATTACACTTTTTTTTTTTTTTCATGCAACTTGGAGCTCCTCCATGTTTATTAGCAGTTCTATTTCTTTCTCTAACCCCACTGTCTCTGAATGTATCCATAAAGGTACCATCTGTTTTAGTGCCATTTTATTTCTGCTTTATTCTCCCTGCGCTTCTTTCTTTCCTGAATGCTTTATCGTAACAATTTATTCTTGCTTTAGTTTCCACCTGCTTCTGCAGCCTACCCCTTTCACCCTCCCCGCCACCACTATCCCCCAACCCACATCACTCTAGATTTTCCTTATCCAAGGAATGGGGCACCATGACTCTTAAGGGCACAGCTTTGGAGTCAGGCAAGGGCCAGCTCAGCCGCTTGTAGGAGTTGTGCTTGGCTAGTTGACCCCCACAAGCCTCAGTTCTTCATTTGTAAGGAGGAGATAGGAATGATACTATCTCCTTCATAGGGCTGTTGGGAGGACTAAATGAAATGATAGACCTCAGGGTTTCCCAGTCTTGGCACTACTTACACTGGAGACTGGTAATTCTTTTTTCAGAGGGCTGTTCCCGGCATTGTAGGATGTTTTGAAGCAACCCTGGCCTCTACCACTAGATGCCAGCAGCAACCCCCTTCCCAGTTATGACAACCAGCTATGACTCCAGACGTTGCAAATGCCCCTGGGAGGCAAAATTATCCCCACTGACAACCACTGGTGCACATAAAGCATTTGGCACAATGCCTGGTACACAGTAGGGACTTGATAAACATTTGCAATAGATTGATGATCAGATGGATGAATGAATATTCATTTCTAATGCAAGTGTCTAATACAATGCTTGACCCTCAATTAACTTCTTCATACACGAACAGATGAACAAATGAATCTGAAGCCAATGAGCCTTGAGGGCTACCTGTAATTCCTACATTGTACTAAAAGGTGCTGTCTTCACTTAAGACAAATGCTCCTATGTTGCAAAAAACATTTTGGACAAATAACTAATTGTGCAGCTTAAGCTGTTCTACCCAATTTTTCCCCAGCTTTATTGAAATGTACTTGACAAAAACATGGTGTAAGTTTGTGTACAATCTATCGATTTGATACACTTATGTACTGCAAAATGATTGTGAGATAACCACTCCATCACATCGCATAATTACCATTTCTTTTTTGTGGTGAAAATATTTAAGATTCACTCTCTTAGCAACTTTCAAATATATAATACACCATGCTGTACATTACAAGGATATATAATCACCATGCTGTACATTAGGTTCCCCAGAACTTATTCGTCTTATAACTGGAAGTTTACAATCTTTCACCAACATCTCCCCATTTCTCCCCACCCCCTACACCCTGGTAAACATGATTCTAGTCTCCGTTTCTATGAGTTTTACTTTTTTAGATTCCACATATGAGTGATATACAGTATCTGTCTTTCTCTATCTGGCTTATTTCACTTAGCTTAATGCCCTCGAGGTCCATCCATGTTTTTGCAGACATTAGGATTTCCTTCTTTCTCATGGATGAACAATATTTTGATAGATAGGTAGGTAGATAGATAGATCTTCTTTGTCCATTCATCCATTCATTGATGGACACTTAGGTTGTTCCCATATTTGGCTATTGAGAATAATGCTGCAGTGAACACGGATGTGCAGATATCTTTCAAGATCCTGTTTTAATTATCTTTGGATATACACCCAGAAATAGGATTGCTGGGTCCTGTGATAGTTCTATTTTTAGTTTTTTAAGGAACCTCCATACTGTTCTCCATAGTGGCTGCACCAATTTACATTCCCACCAACAGTGCAAGAGGGTTCCCTTTTCTCCACATCCTCACCAACACTTATCTCCTGCCTTTTTGATATAGCATTTTAACAGGTATGAGGTTTTGATTTGCATTCCCTGATGATAGTGATATTGAGCACCTTTTCAATACACGTTGGCCATTTGTATGTCGTCTTTGGGAAAATGTCTATCCAGATCCACTGCCCGATTTTTAATTTGATTGGGGTTTTGGTTTTTTTTTTCTTTTTTACTATTGAATTGTATTAGTTATTTGTATATTTTGGATATTAACTCCTTATCAGCTATGTGATTTGAAAATATTTTCTGTCTTTCATTGCCTTTTCATTTTGTTGATGTTTTCCTTTGCTGTACAGAAGCTTTTCAGTTTGCTATAGTTTCACTTGTTAATTTTTGCTTTTCTTGCCTTTGCTTTTGGTGTCAAATCCAAAAAATCATTGCCAAGGCAAATGTCAAGAAGCTTACCCCCATGTTCTTCTAGGAGTTTTATAGTTTCAGGTGTTACATTTGTCTTTAATCCATTTTGAGTTAATTACTGTGAGTGGTGTAAGATGGTGGTCCAGTTTCATTCTTTTGCATGTGACTGTCCAGTTTTCCCAACACCATTTATTGAAGAGACTGTCCTTTCTCCATTGTATATTCTTGGCTTCTTTGTCATTAATTAATTCGCCATATATGTGTGGGTTTATTTCTGGGCTTTCTATTCTGTTCCATTGACCTATGTGTCTGTTTTTATGCCAATATCATACTGTTTTGATTACTGTAACTTTGTAATATAATTTGAAATGAGAATGTGGGATGTTTCTAGTTTTGTTCTTCCTTCTCAAGATTGTTTTGGCTATTCAGGGTCTTTGTGATTCCATACGAATTCAGGACTGTTTGTTCTATTTCTGTGAAAAACAGCACTGGAATTTGATAGAGATTGCACTGAATCTGTAGATTGCTTTGGGTAGTATGGACATTTTAACAATACAGGTTCTTCCAATCCATCAGCATAGAATATCTTTCCATTTATTAGTGTCTTCTTCACTTTCTTTCATCAATGTTTTATATTTTTCACTGAACAGATCTTTCACCTCCTTGATCAAACTCCTTCCTAAATATTTTATTCTTTTTGATGCTATTGTAAATGGGATTTTTTTCCTTAATACCTCTTTCTGATAGATTGTTGTTAGTATGTAGAAACACAACTGATTTTTGAATATTTATTTTGTGTCCTGCAACTTTGCTTAATTCATTTATTATTTCCAACAGTTTTTTGGTGGAGTCTTTAGGGTTTTCTATATATAATGTCACCTGCAAATAGTGAGTTTTACTTCTTCCTTTCTGATTTGGATGACTTTTATTTCTCTTTCTTGCCTAATTGCTCTGGCTAGGACTTCCAATACTAAGGCGAATAAAACTGGCAAGAGTGGGCATCTTTAATTTGTTCCTGATCTTAAAGGGAAAGTTTTCAGTTTTTTAACCACTGAGTATGATGTTACCTATGGGCTTGTTTTGTGGCCTTTATTATGTTGAGGTGCATTCCCTCTATATCCACTTTGTTGAGAGTTGTTATCATGAAAGTGTGTGTATTTTGTCAAATGCTTTTTCTACATCTATTGAGATGATCGTATAATTTTTATCCTTCCTTTTGTTAATGTGGTGTATCACATTGATTGATTTGGAGATGTTGAACCATCCTTGCATCCCTGGAATAAATCCTACTTGATCATGGTGTATGATCCTTTTAATGTGCTGTTGAATTCAGTTTGCTGGGGTTTCATTAAGGACTTTTACATCTACGTTCATCAGGCATATGTACTTTTTTTTTCGTGTGGTGTCCTTATCTGGTTTTGATATCAGGGTAATGCTGACCTCATAAAATGAGTTTGGAAGTGTTTCCTCCTCTTCTGTTCTTTTTATGGAAGAGTTTGAGAAGGATTGGTATTTATTCTTTAAATGCTGGTGTAATTCACCAGTGAAGCCTTCTGGTCCTGGACTTTTTTGTTTGTTAGGAGGTTTTTGATTACTTGATTCTGTCTCTTTATTAGTAATTGGTCTGTTCAGCTTTTCTATTTCTTCCTGATTTAGCCTTGGTAGGTTGTATGTTTCTGGTAATTTAACTACTTCTTCTAGGTTGTCTGTTTCATTAAGATCTATTTCTGGTAGTTTATCGTGTTCTTTTGTTTGGAACATATTGTTTCTTCATTTTCCTTGACTCTTTGTGTGGGTTTCTGTGTGTTAGATAAACAGCCACCTACCCCAGTCTGGACAGGCTGATCTTGTGTAGGAGATGAACATCATCAATCAGCCTAGCCTCGGCTTCTGGTTGTCTCTAAATCCTGTGTGATTGTTTAATCACTTTCCCTGTTCTCAGTGGCTCCCAGTGGTTGAACATGTGGCCACACTGATCAGTGTCCCAGGGGGAGGGTCACAGTCAGCTCCTAGATACAGGCCAGTTGGAAGCTGGACCCTCAGGCAGCAGTGGGGAAAGTGTGTCATTAGGCCCCATCCAAGGAGAAACTGGGAGGTGGGCATTTCACCTGTCCCCTCTGTACTGGGCCCAGTTGTACAGCCATGGAGTGGGGGAGGGGGCTGTGGGGTCCAGAACCCATTACAAACTTCTTTCTTTGCTACAGGCCTGTGGGACTCCTGAATGAAAGCCCCACTGGCTGTCAGAGCCAGGTGATCCAGGGGTTCTTCTGTCAAGCAGCAGCCTCAAAAGCTGGGGCACCAGATGTGTATAAAAGCTTCCTGAGGGAGATACTGGCAAACTGGAGCAGGCCAGAGGGAGAGGCCAGGGGAGGCGTCCACCGGCTTCTGTGGTCTCGGGAGAGAGCTGCAGTCACTCCCTAGTTGGATGCTAAAAATTAGAGGTCTGAGTGGCAGGCGGCAGCTTTTAAAATACGCAAATAGAACCCTCTCGGGAAGGGGCGGGGAGACGCAAATAGAACCCTCTCGGGAAGGGGCGGGGAGACGGGCGTTTCTGCCCGGACTCAGGCGGTGGGTGAGCCGAGGCCCAGTGCTCGCGCCCGCTAATACCTGCTTCTGTGTTTGCCGTAGTATGTGGGGCTCACGGATGCAAGCCCACGGCTTTCAGAGCTAGGTGTTCGTGGGGGGGGGGGGTCATCCCTCTGGTGGGAGTCTTAAAAATTGGGGCGCTAAAAATGGGGTTCAAACCCTTAGCCCCACAGGGAAAAGCTGGGAGTTGGAGGTCCCTGCTGTGTGCTAGGACGGGGGTTGACGGCGAGTGCGTCTCAGCCTCTGCTGCCGTTTTGATGTGAGCGTTTTCTCATTCTCCCAGTGCGTAGAGGCCCCTTGGCTAGTTTCTGGATTTCCTGCAGAGGGAATCACTGCGTGTGTAGCTGTTCATTTGGTGTGTCTGTGGGAGGGCGGCGGTTCAGGGGTCTCCTGTGATGCCATCTTTAAAGACCACGGCTGCCCACTGTCAATAAAAGGTAAATCTTAGGGAGACTTGCTTTTTATAAACATCAGTGGCTGACGGCTGTGAATTATTATATTGCTGTAGAATTCTGTGCTGGTGTGATTAACTTACAGGTATTTTAGATTGATGTTCCAGTTATTAAGCCACTGATGTGGTAAGAGAACAAAGCTCAAGCTACTTTTAAATGTTTATTAACCTAAGTTTATTCTATAAACATTGAGTGCCTACCATGTTTCAGGCACTGTTCTAGATAGTTCGGATACAAGTATCCAACCTTGTGGAACCTCCATTCTGCTAAGTAATGGTCTACAAAAATAATAAATACATAAATAAAAATAAAAGTCAAGAGTACTCATAACTTCTAAAATATTAACCTGGGAAATATCTAGGTGGTACTGACAGCAAAATTCCAGTGGCTGACTGTAATCCAACAAGAAACACTTTTGTGAGTGCATTCATCGTGTGCCATTTGGTTGCTCATTTATGACTTCATTTCATTGAACTCTGACTTTCTGATCTGAATTAAAATGAGGGCATTAAATCTAATCTGTGGTTACCTTTACATATTTTGTGACTTAAAACCTTTAGATTATGATTCACTGTGTGCATAATTTTTGAAATTGCCTCAAACCTACAGGGTTCCTTTTACTTTTTCTAGGTTTTGTCTAATGAACTGACTTTATAGCATACTTTTTGTGCTGTAGTGTAACAGGTCTATAGCTGATTTTTTAAAACTAATACAATATATGTTTTTTGTGTCTCGCTTTTTTCATCTGTAGAATACCTAACCAACCCGGGTGTTATAAGGATTAAAATAATATAACATTTGTAAAAAACCTAGAACGAAAGAAAGTGCCTGGCACGAAGTAAATTTTAAGTCTGTGCTTTCTGCACCCCTACTGGTCATTTACTTATTTCAGTTATTTCTAATATTTTAACATGGTCAATAGGGTACTGTACCTTTTTCTTTCCTTTGTACACTTGTGAGGAAGCAGGACTACAATGAGGAAAAGAAGCAAAATGCATATCCATCAGGGCCATATAAGGAATGTCTCTTTGTCTGTAGACCACTTGTCTTGGAAGTAAGTCCCTCCAGATGATGAAAGCCAAGAGATGTTTTCACATTTAACTCTTTTTAAAAGTTTTTTCCTGATTTCAAAAGACATTGTCATTGTTATAAAACTCCAACATTACCAAAATTAATAACTTAGAAAGTGCTAAGTCCCTTTACCCACATACTCACCACAACTCTCTACCCCAGAGAGAATTAATAGTAATATTCTGTGTATATTCTCGCATGTCTTTCCTAGGTGTATAATATATGTTTTATTTATTAAGGGTACATTGTACATACTGCTTTGCAACTGACTTGAGTCTCTTAATGTCTTTGATGTCCGTATCAACGTACGTGGTTCCTTCTCATCTCCGACAGCTATGGAGCGAGAGAAAAGGATGCATCTGTGGCTGGCTGTGCACCCAGCCACAAGCTCCCACAGCGTGCGGATCCGATTGGAGGAATCCCTTTGGCTGACCCACGTCCTGCCAACCCCCGACCTTCTCCAAGTCCTGACCCAAAAGGGCACCAGGAGAGTGACTCTGAGGGTGCTCTTAGTGCACACGAGGGGCCAGGCCCTCCTGAAGGCAGGAACGACTGGGCTGGACAAAGAATACACACTCACACGGCAGTTAACCCTGAGGCTCCCAGGAACATCAGTAACTGCAGCCCCCTGAGGTGGAGCTCTTCTTTGGAGTGTGGCCACCTGGTCGCACACAGCCCGCTCGGAGCAGGAAGGACCTCTTACTGAGGATGATGAGGTCAAGCTAACCTGCTGTAGAATCTCCACTGGAAGCTATTCATCCCACTTCACCTCTCCCACTTCAAAGCCTACCTTCCCTCACTCAGATATTTACCCTTGGAGCGATTAAGTCATTCATCTTTTCTATGCTCTCCTTAGCTGCTCTTTTTCTCTTTTTAGCTGACAAAAGAGCAGCTGTGATTTAAGCCAAACGTCAATATGTCAAACATTAAATATCCATTCCCATGCAGCGCGTGGTGTGTATGATCACCTACTCTATTGTAACAAATGCAACGTTAATTAACTTGTGTACAGAACTTACCCAGAACTGACTGGCGCGGTACAGAGCATGCACGCAGAGCAGAGCGCTTAGAGCAGGCCACTCAGCTGGGGCCTTTGTCTAAGAGGCTGTAAATGGCCAGGCTCCACAACACAAGTGAACTTTCTGCAGAAAGGAGCTACCAGCTTCTTCGGCAAGAAAACGGGAGACATGATTATGCGAAGTAGCCCTTTCGCATCTGACAGGCTGTGTGCCCTCTGTGGCATCAGCCAGCAGCCCGCGGTGCTGGGGCAGAGGCAGAGGCAGAGGCAGAGGCAGAGGCAGAAGCCCCTTCCTACAAGCAGGACCACTCGTGCCGCCAGGACTGCCGTGGGGGCGCTGCGCCAGCCCGAAGCCCTCCGGAGCGCCGGACCTTCCGAAGGCGGTGTCCAGGCCTTTGAAGGTGCAAACCTGCGTGGCTAAAGCAGAGAACGGCCGAGGGTCAGACCCGGGGCAGCAGGCGCAGGAGGCCACGCCCTCCGCCCTCCACTCCTCGGCGATCCCAGAGCCCGCGGGGCGCGCGCCGGCCTGGGGCTCCCGAGCAGTTGCCTGGGCCCCAAACAGGTCATAGGGACCCTTTCTGAAATCCTGTTTTGGAAACGAAAACCTCCTGGTCGTGCTACTTACGGCTGCTTCACCCTGTTTCTTTCAGATACCATCGTCCTCATCGCCTCCATAGCAGTAGTTTCTGCCAAAACTCAGGGTAACATCTTCGCCACGTCGGCGCTGCGCAGCCTGCGCTTCCTGCAGATCCTGCGCATGGTGCGCATGGACAGGCGCGGCGGCACCTGGAAGCTGCTGGGCTCCGTGGTCTACGCGCACAGCAAGGTGGGGGCCCTCGCCCAGGTGCGGGCGGGCTGTTCTTAACTTCCTCCCTGGCTGCCGTCATATTGACTAAACCCATCCAAAGCAAGCTTGATCTTTTCAGTAATTGGTTAAAGCAATGGGGGACACAAGGTGTAGTGGATCATGTGAAAGTCATCATAAATATCCAAGCAGTAGTCAAACACGTGGAATCATGCTTAGATTTTTTTTTTTTTCCTTTTTCAAAGATCTTTCACCTCTAAAAATCTCTCATTCCTTTTATATCTAGGAATTAATCACCGCTTGGTACATAGGATTTTTGGTTCTGATTTTTTCGTCTTTCCTTGTCTATCTGGTGGAAAAGGATGCCAATAAGGAATTTTCTACATACGCGGATGCACTCTGGTGGGGCACAGTGAGTATAAGAATCTGGTTTTATTTATTGGATGTTGTGAGATGTTTCCTTTGGATGTAGTGTAGTGATTCCCATGAGTGGTCTCAATAAAACTATGAACTTCCAAAAGGGAGTTAAGTGAAAATATATAGCACTTATAATTATCTAAAGAGTTTCCCCTGTTAAGTCCAAGAAAGTTACGGTCTCTTACAAATCATCAGTAGTATTTCTTGCATGCTAGACTGTTGCCAAAATAAAGACAAGTAATTTTTTAACCGTGATTAAAATGTTCATGGGCTTGTTCGTTTTAACTTTGTGGAGCACAGCTTTAACGTACAAATGGTTGCATTGTTTTGCCACTCATCAAAAAGTTTATCTGAGGTTTAAAAAAAAAAAAGAAAAAAATACTAGCTGAATGAAAGAAAAGTAAAATTATGGTACAAAAAGGGAAAAAGAGAAGAGTGGTAACCATCTGTGAGATCAGAGACTATAGACCCTGAATTTCAAAACTTTCCACTCATAAACCTCTTTTTCCTTTATATTGTTGTTAAAGGATAGTTTTCCAAACAAATAAAAGTAAAATCATGACTCTCATACAGGTAGAAAATAAACATGTCCTAAAGATTTTATTTAAACTTTTAAGTATTCAAATGGATGGGCAAACAGAGGCACACCTGGCTTCTTCCACGGTGAAAGAGGAAAGTCAGAGGAACCCGCACCAGACAGAATGTACTTACACGTCTACAGACAAGAATTATTTTGCATTGCTGCTACAACTTATGTAGTCCTAAAATAGCTCAAAGGCCTGAAAGGTGCAGAGCCCGCCCTGTAAAAGCAGGAACTGAGAACCTGGAAAAGTGTACTCTAAACAACACACAGTTTTCCATCAAAGCAAAAATTGTCTTTACAGTGTAAAGAATCTATAAAACAGTCGATGAAACATGTACCCTATTAAGAGTGTCATAGGATAAAGGAGTGCTTTATGCAATGTGTAAACTACATTTTTTTAAATTCTATTCCTTAAAACATTCCAAAAGGGTGAAAATACAAGAGCAGTTATAGTTGTTTGAAGACTTTCCCTGTCTCTTTGGTCCAACAAATTTGTTCTCTTACAAACCATCGGCAATATTTCTCGAGTGCTAGATTGTTGCCAAAATAAAAATCTGTCATCTTCTTAAACTGTGATTAAAACATTGGTAAGTTTGTTTGCCGGTTTGCTTTGTGGAGCACGGATTTAAGTTCCCAATTGTTGCGTTGTTCCGCTATTTGTCAGAAGCTCATCAGTGAGAACTAGAGCTCTTGTCAAGGACATGGGTAACTCGTCAGGGCCTGTAGTAAGCAGAACTTGGTATGTGCGGGTGTTGCATAGCAGCAATAATATGAATAAGAATCAAAAATATATTCATCTGAAGATTAAGATTTTTTTTCCTTAAATTATCAGAGTTAAATGTCTCCAAGACTGTGCCACTGACAACAAATCATTCTGTTGGTTTAACAGTTTGGTTTCCAACTCCTTCCCCTACCCCACAAGCAATAATGGCCACTTTGAAAGGAGGAAAGTGGAAAACCCAGAAGAGAGCAGTCATCTGACATTCTTAAAATACTTCTTATGTGTAGAGAACAAATGAAAATCTATGACTCATGGTGGGATAAACTGTGTAAACTGAGCAAACAGGAGGCTTTTCTAGCCAGCAAGGGGAAGACAACTGATTAACCCAGGCTTCAAAGCAGCGATTTGAATTGAAGTTTAGATTTTGCGCCTCTGTGATAATTCTAACGTGCGTGAGTGACGGGACACTCGGGAGCCCCTTCTCCTCTGAGGTGTATCTGTTGGTGGGTCCACCTGGCAGCTCTCTGGCCTTCTGGCCTTCCGTCTTCCTTTCTCCTTCCTACTAATCAGAAATGCTGCATTGTGTGTTGAACAGTGTGTGGGAAGCTCCGAATGTGCCTCTCACTTAGTCACCAGCTTGTTTCTTTTGCCAGAACAACCCATGTAGCAGGTGTCCAAAGGTCATCTCTGTTCGTTCCAGGGAAAAGCAACATCTATTTATTGATTTCATTCCAGTAGTGCTATTTGACTGAAGTTTAACCTGTACTTAACAGGATCTTTGAATGGCCTAATTATGTCTCTTTAAAAAAAAAAAAATCTAGTCTTGAATACAAGAGTAAAAATTTTTTCTAAGATGTTGAGCTTCTAGGAATAAAAAAGGCCTTTTTGGTCCACAGTGGGTTTGTTGATATTAACTGACTCATTCATGAAATCATCTGAAGCCACAAAAAGCAAACAGGAGAACTTATTAGTTCTATTCCTTATAAGAACATACTAGGTCTCCAGTGTGAAGTAAAACAAATTTAAAATACTGACTATACTTTTTATTATATGTTAATGAAGACCTTAATGAAGTCTATGTCTGGATACTTTTTAGTTAAAATTGTCCATGTTCGAAGTGAGAGAGTGGCATGGACATATATACACTACCAAATGTAAAATAGATAGCTAGTGGGAAGCAGGTGCATTGCACAGGGAGATCAGCTCGGTGCTTTGTGACCACATAGAGGGGTGGGATAGGGAGGGTGGGAGGGAGACGCAAGAGGAAGGAGATATGGGGATGCGTGTATACATATAGCTGATTTACTTTGTTATACAACAGAAACTAACACACCAGTGCAAAGCAATTGTACTCCAATAAAGATGTTAAAAAAAATAAAAATAAAGATAAAATTGTCCATGTTGCACGTAATGGACACCTTGCTAACTAAGGAAGTATCCAGAATACATAGGGAAATGAAAGCATCCTGAACTGGAGTGTTTCTTAGTGCTAGGCTTTGGTGAAAAAAAAAAAAAAAAAGGAAATCCTCATTTATTAAAAAAAAAAATGCCCAAAGTATCGACATTAAGTATAAAATGCCATTTGTAGGCTATGGATCCAGTGTCCCAGTGAATTCTAAATATTAAATACGAAACCCCTTCCATTAAGAAGGTACTGAGGGCTGTACCCAAACCAACTGCAGGAGGAACACATAGTGCCATCAGCACTGCTCAGAGCCAATAACAATTCAGAGAACTTGGATACCTGAAAACAATTCCATACTAGCGAACAACAGTACTCAGCCCACTGAGTAAGTGGGGTAATCGATACAAAGGGCTGGTCCTAAGCACATGGCAGGTACCCAACCACAGATGCAGCTGCCGTGGATGTGAGGTGGGAGAACCGCTACGGCCAAGGAACACAGAGCAGTACCTTCCTGGCACGCCCACGGCTTAAGCGCAGAAGGGGCGTGGGAACTGGGCTTTCGATGAAAAGATGTTCTGGCTTCTGAAGGAGCAACTGAAGAGGCGTTGATGACAGTGGATGTTCCAGGGGGGAGGGGAGGCTGAGGCCCCAGCTGTGGCTCCGGGACAAGAGGACCTTCTGGTTGCTGGGCGGAGTTCCATTTAATGTTATTTCCGATTATTATTACCCTCCTTTGCAGTTGCTTTAGGTTTATTCTGAAGTAATTTAAAAACAGGTTTTCCCGCAGTTACTTTTGATTATGATCTCCTTCTTTCCTGTTATTATTTTCTTCCTTTTGATTGGCTGAAACAACTTAAGATCCCATCCTCCTGAAGTACTTTTTCCTGGTAATGACCTATTCTTGAAGGCCAGCTTGTCTTCTTTCTATTTACCACTATTCCTGTGATGAAGACAGTGTTACGGGTTTTTTAAAAGACGCAAACAACAGCAGATGGTATAAATCTACTCTTGAGCAAGCATCTGAAAACTACAGCCTCCACCTGAGACCTGTGCTTGAGATGATTCCTTCAGGCATGTAGAGGATTTGGTGTCAGCCAGAGTTAGTCCCAGAATTCATGCTAAAGACCTGACAGTCTTTCTCCAAGCATCAGTATAGGAGGCTCTGCATTCAGCAGGTTGTACAGCCCAGATATATGCCATGAGTTTCAGCCCCCTGCAAAATCTAAGAATAGGAAATGGTGCACATTTGTGGAAAGAGCTAAGATACCCTTGTCATTGATAACATCTGTTACCCTTCCGAGAATCAACCCTCCTTCCATCAGGTTCACCAGGACAAAATGTTTTCTGCCACCTCATATAAGCTGTTGCTTTCTGACTCAGTAAATCTGCTGGTCCAGTTAATTAAAGTTGTGTTTCTTACTACCAATGGATTACCCGATGGTATCCAAGCCTTACTTTACTTCTAACCATTCAAGATTATTAACGACCAAGTGAAAACTGAGACACACATACCCCAGCCATTACCCCCCAAAACAGCCGAGTGGTTAATAACCTCTCCAAGTGCCACGCCTACCTTAAGGGCATTTATGGGGTATACTGGTTATAAGTTTCTGTGGGGAACTCTTTCCTAAGATGTCTGTTCCTTGAAAATTGTCACCGCACACGCGACTCTGGACACTTTTGCTCAGTATTACTCCATAAGCACTGAGCACGTGCTGTATTGAAAAAAAAAAACATATTATAGTCAGGAGACCAGGGTTCCAGCCCCATTGTTAGTGGAGGTGTGATATTAAGCAATTATTTAATATCTCTGTAAAACTGAGAAAAGAATAGTCCTCAAACACAAAGTTGCTGTGTGTATTAAATGAGATTAGGACATGTAGATGTACTTTATCAAGCACTAGACAGATGTTAGTCACCACTATTACTACATATTTGACCACAGTCCTGGAAGAACAGTATGGAATGCTAATGCCCTAAGCTCCCTGCCACAGCAGAACCCAAATTTTATGATGCCACCAACACAGGAGTTTCTGACGTTTGCAGATCAAAAATCTTTCTGATGTACTAGTTCAAGGTGACCAAATTTCAGAATTGGCTGTGCAGATTCTGTGACTACCCACTATCTGAAACCGTATGCTCAGGAAGTGGCCCAAAGAGAAGAGAAGGGAGAAGAGAGACTCGAAAGAAGAGAAAAAGAGCAAAGAGGAGGAAAGGGGAAGGGGAAGGGCAGGAGAGGGGGGAAGGGGAAGGGGAGGGGAGGGGGGAAGGGGAAGGGGAGGGGAGGGGGGAAGGGGAAGGGGAGGGGAGGGGGGAAGGGGAAGGGAGAAAGGGAGGGAAGGGGGGAAAGGAGAAGGGGGAGGGGAGGGGGGAAGGGAGAAGGAGATTGTTGACAACTGTCAACATGAGTCTTCTTCCCTTAAAGGACCCCCTTAGGAACCTTCAGGCACTGTTAGTGGGAAGGTAAGTTGGTGAAGCCACTATGGAAACCAGTATAGAGATTCCTCAAAAACATTAAGACTAGAGGGCAGACAGCAGAAGCAAGAAGAACTACAGTCCTGCAGCCTGTGGAACAAAAACCACATTCACAGAGAGATAGACAAGATGAAAAGGCAGAGGGCTATGTACCAGATGAAGGAACAAGATAAAACCCCAGAAAAACAACTAAGTGAAGTGGAGATAGGCAACCTTCTAGAAAAAGAATTCAGAATAATGATAGTGAAGATGATCCAGGACCTCAGAAAAAGAATGGAGGCAAAGATCGAGAAGATGCAAGAAATGTTTAACAAAGACCTAGAAGAATTAAAGAACAAACAAACAAAGATGAACAATACAATAACTGAAATGAAAACTACACTAGAAGGAATCAGTAGCAGAATAACTGAGGCAGAAGAACGGATAAGTGACCTGGAAGACAGAATGGTGGAATTCACTGCTGCGGAACAGACTAAAGAAAAAAGAATGAAAAGAAATGAAGACAGCCTAAGAGACCTCTGGGACAACATTAAATGCAACAACATTCGCATTATAGGGGTCCCAGAAGGAGAAGAGAGAGAGAAAGGACCAGAGAAAATATTTGAAGAGATGATAGTCGAAAACTTCCCTAACATGGGAAAGGAAATAGCCACCCAAGTCCAGGAAGCACAGCATGTCCCATACAGGATAAACCCAAGGAGAAACACACCAAGACACATAGTAATCAAATTGGCAAAAATTAAAGACAAAGATAAATTATTGAAAGCAGCAAGGGGAAAAATGACAAATAACATACAAGGGAACTCCCATAAGGTTAACAGTTGATTTCTCAGCAGCAACTCTACAAGCCAGAAAGGAGTGGCATGATATACTTAAAGTGATGAAAGGAAAGAACCTACAACCAAGATTACTCTACCCGGCAAGGATCTCATTCAGATTCGATGGAGAAATCAAAAGCTTCACAGACAAGCAAAAGCTAAGAGAATTCAGCACCACCAGACCAGCTCAACAACAAATGCTAAAGGAACTTCTCTAAGTGGGAAACACAAGAGAAGAAAAGGACCTACAAAAACAAACCCAAAACAGTTAAGAAAATGGTCATAGGAACATACATATCGATAATTACCTTAAACGTGAATGGATTAAATGCTCCAACCAAAAGACACAGGCTTGCTGAATGGATACAAAAACAAGACCCATATATATGCTGTCTACAAGAGACCCACTTCAGACCTAGGGACACATACAGACTGAAAGTGAGGGGATGGAAAAAGATATTCCATGCAAATGGAAATCAAAAGAAAGCTGGAGTAGCAATACTCATAACAGATAAAATAGACTTTATAATAAAGAATGTTACCAGAGACAAGGAAGGACACTACATAATGATCAAGGGATCAATCCAAGAAGAAGATATAACAATTATAAATATATATGCACCCAACATAGGAGCACCTCAATACATAAGAGGCAACTGCTAACAGCTATAAAAGAGGAAACCGACAGTAACACAATAATAGTGGGGGACTTTAACACCTCACTTACACCAATGGACAGATCATCCAAAATGAAAATAAATAAGGAAACAGAAAAAAAAAAAACATTAAGACTAGAACTACCACTGATCCCTCAATTCCACTCCAAAGAAAACAAAAACACTAATTGGAAAAGATATATGCACCCCATGTTCATAGCAGCGTTATTTACAAATTATGTAAGCAACCTAAGTGCCCATCAGTGGATGAATGGAGAAAGAAGATGTGGTACATAAATACAATGGAATATTATTCAGCCATAAAAAGAATGAAATCTTGCCATTTGCAACAACATGGATGGACCTAGAGGGCATTATGCCACGTGAAATAAGTCAGACAGAGAAAGACAAACACTGTATGATGTCGCTTATATGTGGAATCTGAAAAACAAAACAAATGAACAAACATAAAACAGAAACAGAATTACAGATGTAGAAAACAAACAGGTGGTTGCCAGAGGGCAGAGGGGAGGGAGAGGGAAGAAACAGGTGAGGGAGATGGAGAGGTACAAATTTCAGTTGCAAATAAATGAGTCCCAGGTGTGAAAGGTACCGTGTGGGAAATATAGCCAGTAACTATGTGATGTCTTTGTATGATGACATCATAACTAGACGTATTGTGGGGATCATTTTGAAATGTTATAGAAATACCAAATCACTATGTTGTGTAACAGGAACTAGCATAGTGTTGTAGGTCAGTTAGACCTCAAAAACAAACAAACTCATAGAAAAAGAGATAAGATTTGTGGTCACCAGACGGTGGGGAGTGGAGGGGAGGGGAGATTGGATGAAGGTGGTCAAAGGTACAAACTTCCAGCTATAAGTACTAGGGATATGATGTACCACACGGTAAGTATAATGAACACTGCTGTACATTTTATATGAAAGTTGTTAACAGAGTAAATCCTCAGAGATTTTAAAACAATAAAAGTATTTTTCCATTTCTTTAATGTTGTATCTGTATGAGATGATGGGTGGTCACTGAACTTAGTAAGATAATCATTTCATGATGTGTGCAAGTCAGAGCATTATGCTGTGCACCTTGAACTTATACAGTGCTGTGTGTCAATAATATCTCAGTAAAACTGGAAGAAAAAATAAAATAAAAAATAATTTTTTTAAAAAGACCCCCTTAGGGGGAAATTATGCTGTGATGTGGAAATCTACAGATAGTATATTCTTAATTGTTCACATGAATGCATTAGCTATAAACTACTATTCGTGACTGTATCCTCAAAACCAGACCAATAAAAGTTTGTTGATTTGTTGCTTGAAGAAAAGAAGATAAAATTTATATCTCCTGGTCTCAAATTAATTCTGCTATTGAAAACAAACAAATAACTGTAGCCCAACCAGTGTTTAAATTATCATCTGAACACAGCATCTGCCATCTCATTAAAGGAAAAAAAAAAAATCAGGAAAGCCTGGGCCCGAATTTGCATTTGTTTTGCAGTATTATTCCTGAGGAAGAAATGCTTGATGCTTGAACCCACTAAGGTGCGCCGAGCTGACCTCCGACTTTGCCACCACAATTACACCTTCATGCCAATATTCACAACCCACCGACTTTCAGAGAATACCGTTTCTCACCTGCATGACTGCAGTTGAGTTCCAGGGCAGGAGGGCGAAACTGTATCTGAGCTGCTCCCACCCGCCACACCATCGTCCAGTAAACGCCCACCTGCAGAGACAGCATGAACCACGGGCATCGCTGAGCTGAGCTGCTGCAGCAGCAGGTCGAGCGGGCCTGTCCCTCTGCGTCCTGGTCTGTCCTGTCAGGCTGGCCTGCCAGCTTCCACCTCTGGTCATAAAGTGTGACAGTCAGTGCGCCCTCTTGCCCAATGCAAGTATCACTTCGCTAAAGCTGCACTGAAAGAGATATTGGAACTTTTTTAAAGTTTATCTTTTAATTGTTCAAAGTAAATTCAAAACTTCATGACCTTTCCAATGATACTGTCAATACCATGGTCAAAAGTCAATGAGTAGAAAAAAAAAAAAAAAGTCAGTGAGTAGGAATCGATAATAAATATGTACATAAATAAATACATAATTTTTTTAAATTTCACCATCCAGCAGATGTTAAGCAGCATAGCTCCTATAAGCCCTGGAAGTCGTCAAAAATGGAATTACACCCAGTACAGTGGGTTTCCTCCAGGCGCGATTTCCGCCAAGCCCTGCAGATCACACGTACAGACTACCAAGCAGGTGTTCCTTCCAGGAGCTCCCGAGGAGCTGGTGTCTTCGGGGCTCTGTGTGAGCCGACCTTCCTCTGACTTGACATCCAAATGAAACCATCACTGCCTCTCAGCCACCGGAGCTTCTCGTGGTTTCTGGAAGACAGAAGTGGGTGCACTGCTGAGCCCCAGCTCCTGTGCCAAAGAGCAGCTCAGAACCCTTCACAGGGCCTGCCAGGTGCTTGGACCAGAGGAGAGCCGTAACAGCTGCAGCATGGCACCTCGAGGACAGCCTGACCTGAAAGTCAAGAAATCAGTGACCTTCCTGCAGGCCTCACCTGGGAGGGTTTGGGCGAATGCAGCCATCGTTGCCTTAGAAAGCTGGCAGCCACATCAAGCAGGTGGGTCAGTGTGATGCCCACTGTTCACAGCAGGAGGCCCAGTTGTCCTCGTTGCAGCCACGAGAAGCGAAACAATCTGCCCTCCAGGCAGGAAACGAAGGAACCCCCACCCCCCTCCCTGACACCCTGTTGCTGGATCCTTCCCGAGCCTCGCCTGGCAACAGAAGGCCCCTCCGCCCTCAGCCAAGCAGCACCCCAGAGACTGTGAAGTCAGGCGGGCGGAGGAAGCGGTTGCCACCAAGCTGGGCAGCTGGTAGCTCCAAGTCTTGCAGAGCCCAGGCCCTGGCGGCGTGGGGAGCAGGTGGGCGGGGTCCTCACCATCCCCCGGGACCCCAGGGGCGGCTCTCGGGGCTCGTGACACCTCATCTCCCCGCCGGCTGCCCTGTAAGAGAGACAGCCTGAGCTCAAAGGAGGGTGTGGCACCCTTTACTGTGTCTTGAGGCAGCGGGTTAAAACCCACTCTGAGCACTGAGCCAAGGAGAACGGCTCAGATGTGTGATCGGAATGGAAAGCAGACGGAGAAATGCAAAGTTATTGCTGTGACCAAACCATGACATTTCTCCTTCCCTTTATTATTATTAATAAACTACTGGAAAGGATTAAGCTATCTTGCAGAAAAGGTATAATAGATTAAAATCTTTCCCACATATTTAAAATTAGGAACCTGTAATAAAATGGAGCCAGGAATGCTGCTTCTGCAATCTCAAGGAATTCCTTTGAGAATCCTCTACCCATACTGCTGGTGGCATCCGATTCACTTGGCTGCTGGGTTCTACTGCCAGTTCCCTCTCACAGCCTCACAGCCTGGGCCTTTCCTGTTCCAGGCCCTTTGCTCCCCACAGGTGACCCTCCTTGTCCTTCACTGCTGACGGGAACTGGCCTGAGCGTTTCCAGCCCTGCCCTCCTCTCACACTGCCAAGGCTAACCCTCCACCGTGCCCTTGACCCTGTGTCCCCTCCTCCTCAGGTACCCCCCCATCATAAAGCTCCCACCCTCCCCTCCTCAGCCTCAGCCTCTCTGCAGACAGGCACAAACACATCCTAGAAAGCACCCACTCACGTCAGAGATTTCTGGGAGTTCTGGCCCCATATTTCTCACTCTGTTGCCAATGTTCTTGAAAGAATTCTTTATTTATTTACTAAATATTTATTGAGTTCCTCTTACTCTGGTGGCAAACATCATGCTGGATGTTAGAGAGAAAATAAAGAATAAAGACACGGTCCCTCCTTCTAGTAGAGGAAAGAAGGACCCCTCCCCAGAGGAAAGTAGAGCAGTAGTAGACTACCCCTCATGATAAGTGCTGACAGGAAATGAGTAGGACAGAGAGAGACCAGAGGCCGCCTGTGGACAGTGGGCAGGGGAGGCCTCTCTGAGGACAGAGTGTTTTGGATAAGACCTGAAGGATGAGAAGGAGCCCCAGGAAGACTGGGGACTGAGGGAGCAGAGTGTGCAAAGGCCCTGTGGCAGGAGAGCCTGGCCCGTTGGAGGAGCTGAAAGGACACTGTAGTTGAAGTGCAGTGAGCAAGGGGGAACCAGGGTGACCTTGGAGACTTGGGCAGAGACCAGGTCATGAGGTCCATAGCTAGGAGCTTAGAATTTATTCTGAATTTGGTGAATAGCCATTGAAGGATTTTTAGAGAGGAGTAAGAAAATAATAGCCCTTGCAGGTGTGCAGAGAAGGAACTGAGAGAGGCCAGAGCAAAAGCAGAAAGAGCAACTGAGAGACGGCGGCTCACGATGCCCATGAGCCAGGACACGGGGGCAGCCTCGGTGCACGGCGGTGAGTGTGCAGGCAGGTGTGGTGTATACACGACGGTGCTACTCAGCCATGAAAACGAGGAAACCCTGTCGTCCGCGACTACGTGCATGGACCTTGAGCGCCAAGCGAAACAAGGCGGACAAAGACAGAGACTGTGTGATCTCACTTATATGTGGGAGCTTACCAAAAAAAAACCACGGAAAGAGATGATATTTGTGGTTACGAGAGGGGCGGGGAGTGGAGGAAGGTGGTCAAAAGGCACCAATGTCCAGTTATAAGATAAACTAGTAGCAGGGGTGTTAGGACCATGTGGTGACTGTAGTTAACGTTCCCATATGATATACAGGAAAGCTAAGGGAGTAAAGCCTAAAAGTTCTCATCACTCTTTTCTTTCTCTGCATCTCTATGAGATGATGAATTTTCACTAACCCTGTTGTGGTCGTCATTTCACAGTACGTGTCAATCAAACCATCATGCCATACACCTTAAACAGTGACGCATGTCAACCATTCCTTAATAAACCTGGAATGATTATCGTCTAAAAAAAAAAGAGGCTGCTCTAGCAGCCCGGCCTGCGGTGGTGGCCGTGATGACAGAGAGAGGCAGTGGGGTTGGGGACATCAAAGCAGCGGAACCTGCTGAGGGACTCAGAGAGACGCCTGCGGGGAGGGGGCAGCAGCGGTGCCCCGAGGCTTCTGATGGAGCGGCACGGTGGACGGTGGGGCTCTCGACCAGGAGGGGGTGTCATCGGGGGAGCGGCGGGTTTAGGATGATGCAATTTCTGTTTTAAACGTGTTCAGTTTATTTTTTTTTTTTATTTGTTTCACATCCTTTAATTCACAACACCTGCTTTTATTTTATTTTACTTTATTTATTTTTTTGGCCATGCAGCATGCGGGATCCTAGTTCCCCGACCAGGGATCCAACCCGCGCCCCCTGCAGGAGAAGCGTGGAGTCTTAAGCGCTGGACCGCCAGGGAAGTCCCTAGACATGTTCAATTTAAATGACTGTGCAGCATCCCAACAGAATTACCCGCTGCAGATGTGTGAATCCAGAGCTCAGAAGAGTGGTCTGGCCTGGAGGTAGAAACTCAGTGTGTTCAGCATAAAAATGGTATTTATACCCATGAGAGCATTTCACGTCGCTGGGGAAGAGAGAGAACGGAGGGGACAGGGGGAAGGAAAGTTACAGAAGAATAGAATTTTTATTTTTTTATAAAGTTATTTATTTCATTTACTTATTTTTGGCTGCGTTGGGTCTTCGTTGCAGTGCACGGACTTCTCATTGTGGTGGCTTCTCGTTGTGGAGCACAGGCTCTGGTGCGTGGGCTTCAGTAGTTGTGGCACGTGGACTCAGTAGTTGTGGCTCACGGGCTCTAGAGCGCAAGCTCAGTAGTTGCGGCGCACGGGCTTAGTTGCTCCACAGCATGTGGGATGTTCCCGGACCAGGGCTCGAACCCATGTCCCCTGCATTGGCAGGCGGATTCTTAACCACTGCACCACCAGGGAAGTCCTGAGAAGAACAGAATTTTTAAAAGACCCAGAAGCAAAGCTTAAGAATCCAGTGTTTGAAGATTGGCTGGAGTAAGAGGAGCCACGTAAAAGGAGCCGCCAAAGATGTAAGAGGAAAACCACAGAAGTGAGGAGAGAGGAGAGGGTCTAGGAAGGGGTGGTCAGCTGAGCCGAGCGCTTCTGGAGGGTCTCCATCATAGAGTGTCTCTTCTTCCACCATTTCTGCCTTTCAACTTATTGGCCCTCCTTCAAAGCCCGGGGAGGACAACCTGCCCAAAACCACCACTGTTAGAAATCACCAGTGACCCCTGTCTCTGTGTCCACATCTTTTCTCAGTCCTCATTCTCCTTGTTTTCCCTGAGCCTGTGGCATCAGGGCTCACCTGGTCCTCTGTGAAACTCTCTTCATTGAGTTTCCGTTTATATAACCCATTCCTAGTCCTCCTACTTTTGAAAAACCGTATTCTCCTCTGACTTTCCTTTCCCATCCGTCCCTTACATGTCTGTGTCTCCTGAGGAGGTGCCCTTGGCCCCTTCTTTGCACCCTTTGCAACGTCATTTCTTCACAGAGCTTAAAGGGTCGCTCAGTGCCCTATTCCAAAACCCAGATTTCACGCCAACCTCAATCTCTCTCAAGACTCAAGCTCTCCTTCTTAATGCGTTGCTCAGACATTTCTAGATCAGCGTCATACTGATAGTTTAAAAACCCTCATTTGAAAGCCACTCTTCTTCTTTGCTCCAAACCCTCGTCTTTCTCATTATCATATTTCTATTTATGGGGCAGTCATCTTCCCAGTTGAAACTTTCAAGTCATGTAGATTTCGTCTTCCCCTTCCTCTCAGACACGCTTCTATTGAACTTCCTCTCAGCGCATCTCTTTACTCTCCACCCCGTACTGCCCCACTCCCCCTGTTCCGATTCAGTTGCCCCATCGTTCTGCCAGATCAGGGAGAACCTCGTCGGTCCTGGAGCGGAGCCGGGGCTTTTTTCCAAGGCACGTGGGCAGCCCCTGGGACAGTTGACCATTGGGGAGACATGACCCAGGGATCATTTTTCAAAGATACTCCCTGGTCCAGCTTCAGCGTAGCTGGTTAGCCTCTTCTTCAGACCCACTGTGCTCCGGCCCAACTGAATACACGTTCCAGAACCCACCCTGTTTATTTCACCGCTGTGCAGCTGGTCACCTGTTTGCCCTCCCTAGATAACTATCATTTCTGCCTCTCAAAATATTACCCCTCCTTCAAAGCCTGGGTATGATGACATCTTCCCAACAAAGCTTCTTCAATACCCCAAGCTGGTAATAATCTCTTCTTTGAATTTGAGCAGCAAATTATTTCGTGCATTCATCCTAATACCTGTCTTGCCCTATTCTGCGTTTTAATGATTTGTGTGTGACGTATCTCCCCTCTTATGCCATAAATATCTCAGGACAGGGGCTATGTACCTCTCATTTTTGTTCCACTACAAATCAAAACACATACCTTGCACACACCAGACCTTCAGGAAATGCCCGCCAAAGAAATAAATGGACAGCCTGAATTAACATAAATTATTGTTTTGTGTACTGATCCAGTCCTAAATCCATAGTGCTATCATTTCTGTATCACTGATGGTTATCCACTTACTATATAATATAGCCTTTCTTTGAATGCACTTAGAAAAGATGGAAAATTGTGTTACAACGGAGGAACAAGTATGTAGGTTATTCCCTTCCTTAAACAAAGAGAAGTTCTGTTATGCGTCATGGAAAATTAAAGCACAGTAATAAAATGCACCAACCAGACTGGTTGAATGATGATTTAGTGGAAACGTTGCTTTGCCTCCTGTTCATGAGTCCTGACTTTCCTCTCAAGTACTTAAGCTGCACGTCCTATTTATTTTGTTTTCAGATAACGTTGACCACAATTGGCTATGGAGACAAAACCCCCCTGACCTGGCTGGGAAGGCTGCTCTCTGCAGGCTTTGCACTCCTGGGCATTTCTTTCTTTGCGCTTCCTGCTGTGAGTATCTTTGCAAAAATTAAGCACTTTCAGTTGAATCTTGGTGGTTTATTAGCACGAGCTTTCACAAAACGGTATGCCCTAGAACATAGCTATATCGTTTACTAATATCATTTTTCTGATGTAATGTTGACTTATCTATATGTATCTAGTTGGATAATTTATAAAATATGGTCTTCCCTTGGAGTCGCTTAACCCGAGAGTTTTATAGCAGCTGAGGTTTTAGGACCAAATGATAATTCAGGCCACACCACCTCTCAGGCAACAGGCTACTAATACATTGAAAATATGTGTCAAGATTTAAAGATATCCTCCTCTTAAACTGATGGCTCCCATTAGGTGCATAAGGTGTGCACGCCTGAAGAGATGCATGTGCCCACGTGGACTATCTACCTCTCGGATCCACTTGAGTGAAAAGCATACGAATTAAAAGGGTTTTCAATGTGTCAGATGATTTATTCCTTGTGTCATCATTGATTTTTGCTAACAACCAGTTTCTTATCAGAATGACGAACACACTTACCTTCTCTTAAGCTTCTGATTATTTTCTCCGTACTGGATGAAGCCTTCCTTTCTGATTGTTTTATCCTCTTGTGTCTTCAAAGGCACTTGGTCAGAATATTACAACTTGCCCCCCTCCCCAAGATCTCACTTTTGGCTTCCCCTTGTTGGAGAGGAGCCGACAAGCAGGACTGTGAGAGCCGTGGCCGCCGTCCCGCTTAGGGAACAGCAGCCTCGGTCTTGCCCCAGACACAGGCTGACTCACGTCACAGCCTCTGCTGCAGAGACCCCGGGGCACCCCTCCCTGGAGCCAAGGGGGTGGGGCCTTCAGCACCACAGCCTGTAGCTGCGGGGCTCCCCCTCTGCCTGGGACCCCTTGTCCTTCCCGTGGCCAGTGCTCAGCTCCAGACTGACCAGCTGGTTGCACCCCGGACCATCCAAGGGCAGAGAAGGGGCCCAAGAGACCACGCGAGAGCACAGCATCAGACCCCGCTTTGAATCCGGGTTTGTCATGTGCTACCCACGTGTGACTGTGTTGGTTTGCTAGGGCATCACGGACTGGTAGGCTTGACTTAAACAACAGAACTTTGTTGTCTCGTAGTTCTGGAGGCTGGAAGTCCAAGATCACGGAGCTGGCAGGGCTGGTTCTTTCCGAGGGCTGCAAGGGAGGATGTGGCCAGGCCTCTTCCAGGGCTCGTAGACGGCCGTCTGATCACTGTGTCTTCACATCATCTTCCCTCTGCCCATGTCTGTGTCCAGATTTCCTCTTAAAAGGACACCAGGGGGGCTTCCCTGGTGGCGCAGTGGTTAAGAATCCACCTGCCAGTGCAGGGAACACAGGTTGGAGCCCTGGTCCGGGAAGATCCCACATGCCACGGAGCAACTAAGCCTGTGACCCACAACTGCTGAGCCCACGTGCCACAACTACTGAAGCCTAGAGCCCACGCTCTGCAACAAGAGAAGCCACCGCAATGAGAAGCCTGCACACCACAACGAAGAGTAGCCCCCGCTGGCCACAACTAGAGAAAGCCCGCGTGCAGCAACGAAGACCCAGCGCAGCTAAAAATAAACTAATTAATTAATTAATTAATTTAAAAAAAAAAAAAAAAAGGACACCAGACATACTAGGTTAGGGCCCACCCTAATGAGCTCACTGTAACTTGATCACCTTTGTAAAGACCTTTTCTCCAAATAAGGTCACATCTGAGGTCCTGGTGATTAGGACTACAACCTATGAATTTTGGACACAAGTCAGCCCGTAACAGAAACCCTGAGTACATTTCTTTATCAATACCAGGTAGGAAAAATTATCACACCCAGAGAAAATCTGTTAAGAGCAATGACGTTAAGTCAGGTGCTCGTCACAAAGAAAATTTTCATGATGTGTGTGTTTCCTGCTGTGACAAAATGAAGCAGAGTCCAAAAAGCGTCTCACTTATCCAGAGTCAACTGAATCTGGCAACCTCAGCAATTCAGACCAGGGCGGAGACCCACTCAGTAACCAGATTCCCTACAGGAAAATACCTTTAGAAACAGTAAAATGCAGTCTCGTGCTCTTTTCCCAAAATAATGGCACAAAAGATCTGCCTCTGTTGTGTTTATACTTATCCTGAGGCCACACATGTAACAACCCGTGTGATCCCTCGAAGAACTACAGGCAGGGAAGGAGGCCCCCTCTGGGCTGTTCCCCCCTCTGGGCTGTTCCCATGGGCACCCGTGTATGTGCCGTCCTCCCAGGAGAGCCTCGAGGCTCGTTCATAACCTTTGCTTAATTTAGAGAAATGTCTGGTAAACTGAGCTCTGTGGTTTCATACCTCTGAGGACTATAGACAGCAACGTAGAAGTACGGTGATAGAACACACATTAGACCAGGAAGAGGTAACAGCAAGGGAGGGAAAAGAAAAGGGTAAGAAGTGAGCAGACATAAGTGTCCAAAGGTGTAAAGACCTGGGCCACTTGGCCTGAAGGTCAACCCACCTCCGGGTGCTGCTGCTTCCGCCCGGCGAGACTGACTCCCTGACTCCATCCTGAGACCGTGGACCATCACAGGAGGTTCAATTGTGTGGCTGTTAGGTTAAGGGTCAGAGACTAAGTGGTCATTCTTGTAAAGGTTTCCCGATAAAGTGATTACAATTTTATATGCAAATTAAATTCATACATGTTGGAGATCTGAACATCTTGCTTGCATAGAACACGCCCTAACAGTGCCAAGCAAGGTAGACTTCACCGTGGATCTTTTTACTGCAGCCTCACGTTAGGTACTGAGTTCTTACTTGAATGAAAGACTCAGTGGCTCCCGCATACCTTTAATAAAACAAGGTGGCTGGAAATGCCGTTATGTCTTGTGCACCCGCGGGCCAGCAGGGGTGTCAGATTGAAATTAGGAGAACATATTGGCACTTTGCTAAGAAAAGTCAGAGGTGGATTGTGGCCCATCCCTGTTTGAGGTCTTTCTACCCAGGAAACCGAGGACCAAGAAAGAGAAGCTCCTTTCCCCATCTTTCCCTCAAAGCAGAAGGACTCTCCCGCACATCACAGAGTCACACAGACCTCCAACTCCACCAGGGGTCCCCTTCCCTGAGACCCCTGCCCAACCTCGCCCTGCGGGGCAGGCCTTTCTCCACCTGCAGAAGCCCCTTACCTCCTGCTGAGAGGATCTTTCTGTCTAGCCTGTTCGCCAAGTGCAGGGCTGGGGGATACAGATAGGCTCTTCTAATCTGGAAGGGAGTGTATTTTAACTATAATTAAACAAGGGATAAATATTTTAAATACTGACCAAGACATGTTTTCTTTTTATTTGGTGTTTATGTAGCACTTCTAAAACTTAAAACCTCAAAATTTAAGTTATCTGATCTTAGGAAATGAGTTAAAACAAAAATCAATTTCTGAGACTTTGTATCTATCAGTATGGATACTGGAAGGAATAGCACGTAAGTTATATTTACATGTATATACTTACGTAACTTATGGGATATATATGTAACATAACAGGCTTTATTTTACCAGCCTTGTGTTTCTGTTTCTGAGCGGGGGACGGAGGGAGGTGGGGCAGGATTGGACAGCAGCCGTAAGAAGACGATGAGCAGAGCTGGTGCAGTGACTGCTGTAATGCACAGTCTGGCCAGGAGACATGCAGCCGACATTTGCCATCTACTAGCGAATGTTTCTAAGCACTGCCAATATGATTTTCACCACACTGTAGTTTGTTTGGCAGGTGGTAAGTTTGTGCTCTGTAGGGCTTGGCCTGTCTTCATTTTCCAAAAGGGATCTAACTCTGAACTTCATATTTATATAATGAATGCTCAAAAATGGTAGCTATTGCTGCTAACTCAATGCCTATAAAATCTAAATTATGCTTCCTCTAAGTAGATTATACACATCTATGCATATAATATAAATACATAATATACATACTATAAATATATGCTATAAATTCTGCTGTTTCATAGTCTCTTAACATGTTTAAACTTCATGAAAAATGACATTAAAAGGAAAATAATTAAATTTTTCCTAAATGCTCTTAAGGAGCCGCAAGAAATTTAGGAGTTATACATAACTAAGAGTTGATTTGGATTTGGAAACAGAAGGCCATTTTTATAACCTCTAAATGGAGGGAAATGTTGTTTAAATCTACACATAAGATCCTACAGACCAGGTTTTCATAGAGCTTGGTTTGCTCAGTCACAGCCTGCATGAGGTGAGAACCTCAGGCTGCACAGTCACTAAGGGAGTGAGATGGAACAGACCTCAGACGCCGTTCCTCATCTCACGGTGCAGCCCCTCGTCCTGACCGATGGGGGAGTCGGTCACTGCTCATTAATGGCAATACTGTCGTCGTATAGCTGCATTTTATACAGAATTGTGTTATTTATTATCTGGTCATTGTCACAGAGGTACTCAGAATTGTGGAATCTCAGGATGAGAAGGAAGGTTAAAGGTTACCTAGAGCGCAAAAATGTCCTCGCCAAGTTTTCATTCACTGAGACCTAACACCTCCCAAGGATTAGACCCATCACCCCCTTGAGCAGCCTGTACTATCTTTGAGTGACTTCAAACTTGTGAAGAAGAGAAAAATAGGCGGTCCTTACCTGTGGCAAATACTGACTTAGAGCTTATAAAATGCCCGGCTGTAACCTAAGGGTTAGACACCTTGAAGTTTCATAAGAAGCTAATAACTTATAGCTAGCAACTAAAATCCCAGACTTGAAAGCAGAGGGGCTCCGTGTCGCACACCAATAAAGTGGAGGCTTAGAGACAAAGCCCGGAGACTGAACTGAGCAAACTCCAAAGCCAGCCTCAACTCAAGGCTGAGACGAAGCATCTTGATGCCACAAATTTAGACCAAAGCAGACTGAAAAGAGGGGCCATATCAGAGAGCCGAAACTTTGGCAGATGGAGACAATGCGCAAAAGGACGCAAACCAGCCAAAAGCTGGCATAAACACAGAAGGAACCGCTCGCTTACCAACCCCAGATCGGACAGGTGAGCCAGGACCAAGAGGGCAAGTCACGCTCAGAGTGTGCCGTTAAGACTCAGGTAGACAGGAAGGTGCTTTGCATTGACCTGTGCTCTTGCCTTTACTGGACACACACGCAAAACGGCAAACCTTCTACGTCTCCAAAACTGAGTGTGTGTCTGTCTCATCTGGACAACTGTCCTTCCCCACGGTTACTTTCCTTTGGTCGGTGTAGAATTATAGCATCGCTGAGGATTAACCTTAAACACTCCCTCCCCCACCATTTCGTGACTGGAAAGCATAAAATCAGGTCGTGTCGTCAGAGTGCTCGGAAAGCTCCCACGTCCACATCCGCGAGACAGTTAACAGCCCCAAGTTCTAATCCCCCTCTGTCCACCACTGGATAGGACCATTCTCTCTGACTTAGGCGTAAAGAAATGCCACAGAGAAGCCCATGCAAAAACATTTTTTAAAATGGTGATTTTTATTTGGAATTGTGGTGACTCCTCCTACCCCATAAGAGACCGTAGGGCCTGGTGACTTCCGGAAGGGCAGACGTCCTTCTGCCTCCTGCCCAGCTACTTGCCGTTGGCCGATGTGTTATAGTAGAGCAAATCGTGTTTGTTTTCATGAGTTTAGGGACAGGTTGCATACTTTTCGCCTTTTCTCAGACTCTTCTTAGAGGGTTTTTTTTAAATATTTGTATTATTTAACGGTGTTTGGGGGGAAAAAGTTTTCAGCGCTATTTCCGTATTTTGTTGCAGGGCATTCTTGGCTCAGGTTTTGCATTAAAAGTACAAGAACAGCACCGCCAGAAGCACTTTGAGAAAAGAAGGAACCCAGCTGCCAACCTCATCCAGGTAAACGTCAGTGTACTGGGGAGATGGCAACACCTATTTCTGCAGGCGCTGGGTCGTGGGCCGGTCCCTCTGTGCCCTTGCTTAGGGGAGCTGCTCTTTGGTTTTGTTTTTAAAAACGAAGCTGGAACTTAATGTACAGTCTTAGATTTGGTCAAGTGCTCCCCACTCGCAAACAGAAAAAACTACTATGTATTTTCATCCAACAGTCCACGCTCTGTCTGGCTTAACTAACGGCACCAGCAGAGCCATGTTGGGGCCAGCAGTCGTGTTGCTCCTGGAATGCCCTAGTATGTCTCATGAATTACTTGGTGAAGGATCCTTGCTCATTCAGTGATGGAGCAGAACACAGCGTCGGTGCCTGCCTTGCAATTACCTTCTGCCGCCAGATGTGTGCCACCGTTCTGAGGAGCAACGTACTTGTTTAGAATGTCAGGGTTTAGTACTCGTGGAATCACTTGTAATGCCATCTAGAGCAATAACTGGAAATTCTTATTTTAATAGCTGGAATTATGGGATACATCGATGTTTGAACATATGAAGTAGTAAGCATATCATTTGAAGCTAACGCATAATACATAGGTTGTTCAGCATTTAATCTTCGTTTCAATAACTCAGGATTTACTTCAGCAGTAAAAGGAATGCTTCTCCTTTTGCCGTCCATACCTTTTGGGAGTAGAACCACCCTAGAAACAGTTTAAGAATGACAAAATATGTTTTCCTCTAGATCCACGCTGTGAGTTCGTGTTTAATTGTAGACAACATGATTATATAACATCCCCCCATGCCAGGCAGCGGATGCCCGCGACCTGCAGAACCAAGGGGCTCAGGGCAGTGACTGAGGTTCCTGCTACAGTAGCGGGCCCGCTGTTCTCACGTACCTTGCAGGTTCCCGTCGGGGGTGGAGGGCGGCAACCACGACACAACCTTGACCCCGCAGCCTCTGCCTGTGGCCGCAGGGTGGGGGGAGGCGGGGAGGGGCTACATCGGGAAGGAGACCCCTTTGTATCTGTGACTAAACGAGGGTATTAGTGTTTAGAGCAAGTTGTGCTGTGACTCCTGACCGTTGCACATGACGTGTAATGCACGCCACTGAGAGGCTCTAGTTTTAAAAGTTCCGGGTTTTAAAGAGGCGCCAAAGATAAAGTAAACTTTGTTTTCCTGAAGGAAAGATCCCTGAGTCGTAGGAGTCGAAGATCTGAGGCCGAATGACAGGGCCACGATGAAAAGGGGCGTCACGCACGCCGGGGTGCACACAAAATGCCCCAGCAGAGAGCCTCCACCCTTTGGCGCTTCTTAACTGCTTATGAGGTGTCCCCATACTTCTAATGCATTTTTTTTTAATTTATTTATTTATTTATTTTTGGCTGTGTTGGGTCTTCGTTTCTGTGCGAGGGCTTCCTCTAGTTGCGGTGAGCGGGGGCCCCTCTTCATGGCGGTGCACGGGCCTCTCACTGTCACGGCCTCTCTTGTTGCGGAGCACAGGCTCCAGACGCGCAGGCTCAGTAGTTGTGGCTCACGGGCCCAGTTGGTCCGCGGCATGTGGGATCTTCCCAGACCGGGGCTCGAGCCCGTGTCCCCTGCATTGGCAGGTGGATTCTCAACCACTGCGCCACCAGGGAAGCCCTCTCCTTGCTATTTTTATCTTTCAGTTGCTCTTTAACGTATTCACCTTTCAGTTTTGGAAGATTGCTTTCCGGCCTGTGAATGCAGAGCTACTCCCTGGGTTCCTTGCATCCATTCGGGCAGCAAGCCCTGTCCACACAGGGAACCGGTGGTACACCTTACACATACCTTGGCTGCCTGCTCTCAGGAGCGTGGCCGTGCTGTTGGCATGGAAAAAGTCCAAATTTATTTAAGATCCTCACGAAATTATTTACTGGCTTTTTGTATTGTATGTTTTCTCAATCAGCATGTACTCGAAGTACAACCACTTCTGTGTACAGATCCTTGATACTTCTGGGTATAAAAGGGGACTGCATCAAAAAAATCTTAGACCATCGGCTGTCCTGTTGGAAAGTGAGCCCTTTGAGGCATTTCTGAGGCGTGGATCCCTTGTGATGACACAGAGCTTCCAGCTCTGCTGCCCAAAACAGTTGCCAAGAGCTGCAGGTGGCTGTTTACGTTTAGAAATTCAGTTCCTGGGAGGCACCAGCCACGTCTCAGGTGTTCAGTAGCCATACACTGCTACTGGCTATCATACTGCACAAGACAGATACAGAGAATAATAGGAGGGACTTTCTGATCTATCTCATCATTATTAACTACCAAATTGTGCAAAAAAAAAAAAAAAATTTCCAATTGAACTTGAAAACAGATTACCATTCCTGCAGGAAATCTTTGGACCGGAGGCATTTATACCAACAGCCTTTGGCCAACAGCCAAAGCAAGGCAAGGCCTTCCTCTGAGGTCAGCCGTAAAAAGCGAAGAGGCCGATTGCAAAGGTTACTTAAAGATCTAGATTTTTATTTTATGGAACTGAGTTACTTAATATATATGGCGATCAATAATTGAACTTGTACCAAGGTAGGTAACTGTGGAGTGAAATCATTAATTGTTTTTTTACTTAAAACTCTAACTTATGTGTTGTTTTGAACAAAAAAGAATATAAAATGAAAGGCTTGAAATGTTCAAGAATACCTTTAAATCTAATCATAGTTTCATTAATTACCAATTTAAAAAGTGATGGTTCCTCTGTCCAAATGTAATTTATTAGACATAAGAATAATGATATAATTATTAAATGTATTCATCGTTTTTCCTTGCTGTAACCCCTAGCCAGAAGTCAGGGCTTTAAGCTTTAGATTATAGATGGTAGACATTTATTTTAAGGATGCTTTAGATTAAACAACAAGCCTCATTTGCTGATCCATGCATTTTCTTACGCAATAAACCTGCCTTGGTTTGCTGATCACACAAAGCATCAAGACCAAGACCAGTCTCGTTTTTTTGGAGCCAGAGCTGCTGTCTTTGTAAAGGGCACCGGAGATGCCCAGGTTGCTTTGTCGTTCAGTCGGTGAGACAACTAAATTAACCAGCATTTCAGGGTTTTAGGGAAAAGTTTGAAACCCCAGCAGCTTGCAGTAAACTCAGTTGTGTCAACATCTTTGCATGATTCATTTAAATTAACTTTTCCTTTCAAGCGGAGCAGTCTAGGAAAAGAAAGCAGCCCACAGTAACGTTTTGAATACCTGCCCCAATGTCACCACTTTTATTAATAATGCCTAAGACTTGTGAAGTGCTTCTGTTCACAAGTGGGCAGAGTGTTTCTGCTACATCGTGTCACTTGATCCCCAGGACAAGCCTAGGGACTTGGCAAGAGGTAGGACTCAGGTCCCTGGTGTCGGAATCTGAATCCAGCACTCGAAGCCTCATATATACATCACTGAAGCCTGGGGATTAGCATTTAAAGATCCTTCAGAAGTTCTGTGTGAGCGGTTTCCTTCTAGAGAGGTTGGACCAGTTCAGGGTGGAGCCAAGGTGCTTTATTGGAAACAGAAACAGGGGAATTAAGTACAAGTTTGTGAAACGAACGCTGACAGGTGGGCTTATTTTCCTGAGGGAAGAGAGTAGAAGATGCTGCTCTGGGGAAATCAGTTGGCCCAAAAGAAAAACAAATTATATATTGAAACTTTGGCTTCCTCTAGTGAAAGAACTGAGCCTTCCAAAGTGAGGCCACTAAAATAAACTCAAGCCACATATACAGAGCTTATACAGCCTTTGTAATGCTTTCATCATGAATAAGGACAGATTCAGAAAAAAAATTCCTAGATGTGGAAAACATGAGAGCAGAAAAAGAAGAAAACAGAAAAGGAGATAAAACTGTGAAAAATCTCCCCCAAAATAGAATAAAAAGACAGAGATGAAAAATAAAACAAAAAACAGTAGGAAAATTGGATGACACTTCCAGGAGATCAAATATTCAGCCAACAGAAGTACCTCAAAAAGAATACAGGGAAAGTGAGTGTGTGGAATTTTATCAACTAAATATTATATTCTGGTTCCCCAAAAATGAAGGGCAGGAGGGGCCACAGTACAAGGCCCCCCAAGGACCCAGCACTGTGAACAAAAAGGCTTCACACTGAGGACGCCCGTGTGAAATATGAGAACTCCTGCAAGAAAGGGGATCCTAAATGCCTTCTGAGCAGAACATACCCAAACGGTCCAGAATCTGCATTGCATGGATTTCTCATTAGTAACCTTAAAATTAGAAGACAGTGGAACAATACTTTCAAAATTATAGAGGAAATTTATGTCCAATCTAGAATTCTGTATTCAGCCAAATTATTCATGGAGTATGGGAGTGACATGAAGACTCTTTCAGATATGCAAAACCTCAAAACTTTACCTACCATTTACCCTTACTCCAGAAGCTAATATCACATCTTCTTGATCGATTCATCTACCGATGGGCACTCGGGTTGCTTCCGTATCTTGGCTGTTGTGGATCATGCTGCAGTGGACATAGGGGTGCAGATATATTGTTTTCTTTTCCTTTGGATATATACCCAGAAGTGGGACTGCTGGATTATATGGCTGTTCTATTTGTAATTTTCTGAGGAGCCTCCAGACTGCTTTCCTTTGCAGTATATACACACAATGGAATATTATTCAACCATGAGAAAGAAGGGAATCCTGCTATTTGCAACACACGGATGGACCTTGTTATTATGCAGAGTGAGAGAACCAGACAGAGACAGACAAATACTGCATGGTCTCACTTATATGTAGAATACGTAGAATGTTTTGTATGACTTTAAAAAAAATTTTTAAGTCAACCTCCTAGAAACAGAAGCAAAAAGTGGTTGCCAGGAGCTGGAAGGTGGGGGAAATAGGGTAAAAGGGTACAGACTTTCACTATGAGATGAATATGCCCTGAGGATGTAATGTGAAACGTGGTGACTATAGTTGATAACAGCGCTGTATAACTGAATCTTCTAAGATTGTAGAATTTAAATGTGCTCACACCAAGAACAGATACCTGTATATGTAAAACTGAATCACTTTGCTGTACACCTGACAGTATCACAACATTGTTAATCAACTATGCTCCAATATAGCAATAAAATACAAAGTCTTTAAAAATGCATTTCAAAAAAACCCCCAAAACAAACAAACAAAATGTTCTCACACCAAAAAACAAACAAGCAAATAAATACGTGAGTTGATGGATGTGTTAATTACCTAGATGGGGAGAACCCTTTCATAATGTGTGCATATATTAAATCACCATGATGTAAGCTTAGAAGATCTCACAATCGTATAGGCCAGTTATACCTCAATAAAGCTGAAATGGAAAAAAAAGAAAAAGAAAAAAAGGAGAAGCTACTTGGATAGAGTTAATCCTCCAAAACAAGGAGATGAACCCAGAAAGGAAGGAGACGTGGTGTCCCGGGAACAAGAGATCCCACCCAGGGAGGAGTGAGGGGATCTCTAGGCTGTTGCTGAGGGGCAGTCCCAGGGCCAGAGATGCAGGGCCGGAGAACAGAGAGCCGGAGGGAGGTCGGCAAGGAGACACAGCTTTCGTGATGTATCTGACAAATGGAATTTTAGAGTTCTGTTGGAGAGTTCAGGAATGTTTTCCTCATAGGTACATAAAGGCAAATCAAGAAATTAAAATAGGGCAATACTAGCTCCAAGAAAAACCAAAATAAATTACACGGGAAAGAAGAAAGGAGTCAATGGTACATCACATTGCTGAGCTGGGAACAGTAGTTACGTGGTCAAAGTTATGCAAACACTAAGCAGTGTTAGCTAACTAAGCACTTAACTAAAAGTTAACTAAAATTAACTAAAAACTGTTGGTGGTAGGATGAGATCAGGGGAAGGTGTGTAAATGGCTATGTCACTATCTTCCATGGTAAGAAAATTAAAAACCTCAAAGAAATATGAGAACAATCCTTAAAAATAAGGATTCTTAAAATTAGAAACAGAAGCTATAAAAGTTGAAGGGGTTGCCACGAAGGAACAAAAATGAGTGAGAAGTACAGTGGGGAAAGGGATTACTGGTTTTCACCCTAAATCTTTTCATTCTCCGGCTTCTTAAATTCTACACCTTGAAAAAAATCATTCCATGTTGATTATACCTTTGGATGTTCAGCTAAAATTAAGGCTTCCAGAAAGGGTCAAATGTGCCATAGCTGTAATGCTCCAGACAATGCAAGCTAAATACTCCCTAAAACGTAACTATACTGACATCGCGCTTGTAGCGCCAGACCAAAGTGTGAACTTGTTTGGCTACCTTGAGCACCAGGGTCGCATAGTAAACGGTGAATCTGGCTTTCATGTTGCTTTTTGGTGACTTTTCCTTGGGAGTGTGTGTGCCATGTAAATTAAATCCCTCTGGGCACTTTCTCTTGCCAACCACTGTGTGATTTTAGCTCTAAGTAGAGGAACGTCGGCTCCGCGATCACATGGTTGTGGCCTTGGGTTCAGCTTCCAGAAGCTGAGGGAGAGCTGAGGCCAGGACAGAGTGATTAGAGGGTGAGAATAATAGGTACCCGCTCCTCTGCCACTCGACTGCGGACTGGTATCAGCCCCGAGGGAGGTGCCTCTCACCCTCTGTTCCTAATGAAGGGAATAAGAGCCTAGCTGTTGAGATCAATTTGATAGAAAAAGAGCAAGAAGCCAGATCTCATTGTTAAGAAAATTTTCAATTTTCTAAGCGTGGCCACTTTTGCCCCCAGTTCTTTATAACTTTGGCAGGTAATATCTTGGTCCCATTTTTTGTCGTATTGTTGTTTGGGATTTTTTTCCGCTGATATCTAATAATGCCCAGGCCTGCTGTGTGCTTCTCACTTCTACGTGAGCCCTGCTTCCACAGTATCCAAGTCCACATATATCTGATGCCTTCGATTAAAGCTGTTTAATTAAAGCAGCACTGGCAAGGCTCTGGCCTTCACTGCAGAAGAAGCTGCGATAATAAACCCATGTGTCTTTATTGATTACTCTGAATCACTCTGTAGATTGTGAGTGTACAGCACTTGCCAAAACTAACATTTCAAGATGATACAATGACAACTGCTTTGTTCTCTGTAAGATGCCAAGACGCTTAGCATACGTTCTGAGGGATTTGTAGGTTCAACCAACATGAGCCATGTGATGAAGGCTCCAGGCAAGGAAGCTGGCTTCAATTATTTAAACCTTCCTTAATAATATAAAAACCCTCAGGTCCTACCATATATCTTCCTAGTTTTTTATATCACTTCTTGAACATCTTATTGAAGTATAAGGTGCGTAGGGAATGCAGCACAGACCCTAGAAAACTGCGCTGCCGGAGAAAGAAGCAGATGGTGGTCAGCACCCCATGCACCCTCGCTCCACCTCCGTCCCTGGGGGAGCTGCCCCGCTGCCTTCTAACTGCAGGGGTCGGTTTCCCTGCTTTTGTCGTTTATGGAAGTGGAGTCACACCACAGGTACTCTTTTGTGTCTTGTTTCTCGCACTCAGCAGTATTCATGGAAAGTCCATCCACACTGTTGGGTGTAGTTGTAGTGGACTGTTGCTGTGGGCCGCTCTACTGTGCCAGCAATCCACAGCTCACCCAGGTACGGTCCTGCTGACGGCTGCTTGAGCATTTCCAGCTTTGGTTTATCAAGAGTACTGCTGTTTAGACACAGAAGACAAACCTAGGGTTACCAAAGGGGAAAGGTATGGGGGAGGGATAAATTAGGAGTTTGGTATTAACATGTACACACTACTATATGTAAAATAAATAACCAACAAGGACCTACTGTATAGCACAGGGAACTCTACTCAATACTCTCTAATGGCCTATAAGGGAAAAGAATCTGAAAAAGAATAGATATATGTATATGTATAACGGAATCACTTTGCTGTACACCTGAAACTAACACAACATTGTAAATCAACTATACTCCAATATTAAAAAAAAAAAAAAAAAAGGGTAGTGCTGTTTAGACTCACAGATGGAGAGAACAACTTAGTGGTTACCAGTGGGGAGAGGGAAGAGGGAGGGGCAAGATAGGGGTAGGGGATTAAGAGGTGCAAACTATTATGTATAAAATAAATAAGCTACAAAAATATATTGTACAACATGGGGATTACAGCTAATATTTTATAACTATAAATGGAGTATAACCTTTAAAAATTGTGAATCACTTTATTGTATACCTGTAACTTATATTGTACACCAACTATACTTCCATAAGTAAATAAATAAGAAAACTCATATTAAGATTTTAAAAAAGAGTAGTGCTGTTTTGAACATTAGAGCACCCATCTTTTGATGCACTTATGTAAGCATATTTGTTGAGTATACATGCAGGAGTGCGTAGCTGTATCATAGGGTGTATATACTTCAGCTTTAATAGGTACAGCCAAAGTTTTCCAAATTAGTTACGTCAATTTTTAACTCTTCTTTTTCTGCACACATGTATTCAGTGATATTGTCAGGAAAAGGAATATTATTAGGTCACTGTTTTCTTCATTGTAGGTTTCAAAATCATGAATGATGGTAAGACAGCCAGGGGCGTGACCTGTTTATATGAAGTAGTCACACAAAACAGAATGTTTTGATTTATGAATTATAATAAGAATGTTCCTCTCAGGAGAGTGGCGTAAACACTTGGTCACTAGAGCTGTTTGCAGACCTATTGCAAAGGAAGAGATTCACCAAAATCTCTATGGAAAGTAAGTTCAGGCAACCTCTGAAGTGGACAGTTCAGAGGGAAGCTGTTCCAACAGTGGTCACCCAGCGGTCAGCAAAGGACCGTGGAGGGATTCGAAGACCAAGAGCCAGGCCACCTGAGGTGATGTCTCACCTCTGCCAGCCTTGTGTTAACCTCTTAATTTACCTGAGCCTTTATTTTCTCTTCTACAAAGTAAGGGTCGTAAGGGTCTTAATCCACCCTCTGTGGGGATTACATGAAAACACTTTGTATTATATATATATCAGGTAGAATGACATGAAGTACACAGAGCTTGTGTTTCACATCAAAGAGCTATAAGCGTGTTCTTAGACCCCAGCATTAACTCGTTACGCGCTTTCAGATCATACTCCTGGGGATACATTTCCCCACCTTGTTTTAGGCCTGCCTCTCATCTCCACCTTCGTGGTTAGCCTTAGAAGTACCACGTGGTTCGACCGCAGGGGATTTCACTGCATCATTAACACGCCCTGGTGGTCATCAGTTTACTAGTTAATTTACTAGTTGCCTTATGGACTGCCAGGGTCCTTTGCCTCTATCTTACAAGTGGCGATTAAGGGCACGCAGCGGCTCCCGGGACGCACAGTCGCTCACACTCGGGTAGCTCACCTCCCACGTCTCTCCCTAACCAATCCCAAGACTCCTCTGTGTTATGCTTTGTGGTACTTCTGCTTCTGATGTGAGTTATTCTGAAAAGCAATTCTATGGATGTGGCGGAGTATATTTCACAGCCAGGCGAAAACACCCAAGCCTCTTCACGCTTCGGACAGTTATCAGGGCTGAACATGGCAAGGAAAAGATGCTTAATCTGTATTAATTTACTAACCTCCCTTTTCATTGCATTCTCTCTCCTCCTCTCTCTTGTTTTTCTTTCTTCTGTCCCCGCGTATGCCGCGTGCAGTGCGTTTGGCGCAGTTATGCAGCCGACGAGAAATCTGTCTCCGTTGCAACCTGGAAGCCGCACCTGAAGGCCTTGCACACCTGCAGCCCCACCAAGTAGGTGTCAGTGCGACAGTCGGTGCTGTAGTCGCGTTTCCTTAAGTTTGTTCAGCAAACCACACACACACACGCACGCACGCACGCACACACACACACACGCACAGGTGTCGATTCGGGGCTTGTCTTATTCTCTGTTGCTCTTTGAGAGATTCAAAGCTGTTTGGTAACAACTCAGGTGCAAAACTAAATGGATTCTGTATCATTCCTCACCATCCACAGACTGGGCTTAAATATGAAAAGAATCTAAACTTTATAGACATTTATTTTTACTATTTCATGCTTATTTTCTAATATCTCATTTCGTAAAGCCCACCAGAACTCCTAAGGTAGGTGCCTTGGTTCTTGAAAAACAATGACTGTTTAAAACTCCCCCCATCCCCTGACCCCAGGCGGGGCTGCTTGGAGAATATCACATCTGCACATTTAAGTCCCTTAAGGTCATTTCTCCTCGGGATCCCCTTACAGGATGGGCCTTGAGCTTTCACTTGCAGATCAAACCAACATCAGAGGTGATAGGACCACTCAGAGTACAACTTGGAATTAACATTCAAAATTTTAAAGAGATGTTACTTCCATTCACATTTCATTGGCCGAAGCAGGTCACCCAGCCGTGCTTCAGCTCAGGGCGGCGGGGCGGGGGGTGGGTACCGGGAGGGAGGTGCAGCCCCCCTGTGCCTAGAGGGGAGGGGGCTGGAAAGATCATGCACAGGCCTGACGATTGCCGCAGCATCTTTAATTCCCAAACAATCCTTAGTCCCGGAAGCCTGGGCTCCAGCGCCGCTCGCAGACTAGACCATAATCACCATTTAATGAAAGAAATCCTCGGTGAAACAAGCAAAGCAAGTAAGCCAGGGACAGCCCCCCGTCAGTCCCCTGGGTTGTGCAGAGCTCTCGGGCGGCTCAGCTGGCCTCGTGCGTTTGAGCGCCTGCTGTCTCCTTTCAGAGCCCATCAAGGCCTTCGTCCCAGTGGCTTCACGGGATGGGAGGCAGCTGACTAGTGTGACTCAGAGAAAACTCTTCCTACCAAAGCGCAAGAGAACCAGCCGGGGAGGCCCTCAGGGCCGGTTCTCCGGAGCCACCGCCTCCAAGGAGGTCTGCGGGGCCTGTGAACTCACGGGATCTGTCATTTTGCTTCCCTGCCCGGCCCTGGGCCTTGGCTTCCCATCCACAAGGCGAAGGACCAGAGCTGGCCAAGGTCACCTCTGACCCTATGGGACACACCTCCTAGAGGTCAGGGTCAAACCTGCGCCAGCACCTGCAACAGAGAGATTCGTTGACCCCAGGGTGTTAGAGCGGGTGCGGCCTAGCGAACATATGGAGGAGAAGTCGCTTTGCATTTAGATCTTAAAATGTAGTGAAATTCCCTTTTTGAGAATTAGACCCTTTCTAGGGTGTAGTATTTTAAAACAAAAAGGGAATCTAACTCGTGTGCCATCTGTTCCTTGAGGGTATGAATCAAAACAGGAACTGTATGGAAATTGTACGTCTCGTCTTTATGAAGGTTGCTAGGTAATGTGTAAAAAGGCCAGTGGGGGGAAAAAAAAAAAACAAAGAAAGTTCCCAAGTGACAGGAGAGCGTGGGCTATTATTTTATTATATGTGCTTACTTGGCTTCCCACTTCCTGCAGTTTTTGGATTAAAAGTCATGCTGCAGCCTGGAAAAACTATTCCATAATGAATCAAATTCTCCCAGTGCATAAACTATTATTTTACTCCCGTAAGCCTCTCTTTTTTCTGTGGTTTTCCCTGTTTTCAGTGGGGACGGAGGTGGAGGAGCATGCGTGCGGACCCCTGCCTCCATCCTGTCCCACTGTAGCTAGCAGCCCTCAGCCCCACTCTCCTCTCCCTGCGCCCTCCTTAGCCTCTGGGTCTCGGGCTTATTTACTGAGGAGTATGGCTGTGTGCCCAGAAGGGCAAGCAGTGTCCCTGCACGTCTCCCTTCAGCCATAGTTTACTGTTCCAAACTGCAGTGATTCTTAATCTTTGCTTTTCTTTGTTAAACCATTAAGAACATGGTGGTAATTATGGACTCTTTCCCAAGAAAAATATTCAACGCATAAAAAATCAAAACTCTGCCTACAAATTTTAATGTATTCACAAACTCCCTGAAGCCAAGTTCAGAACCTTTGCTCTGGAAACAATCCCGCTTTAATCAAATGTGTAGATTTGTGAGGAGAATAATTTACAGTGACTTAGAGGGTTCGTTTTATGTTTATAACTAACTGGCTTAGTGAGTGCAGGGTGATACAGTAAGAAATAGACCAAAACTTCTTCCTTACATCGTGTATTTCCTATGACGTTCGGGGTTGAAGAACTTCTGACGGGAAAGATCGTTCACTCTTCCGTGCGTTCGTGCAGTCAGTGCTCATCGAGCACAGTCAGAGAGGAAAATTTTCCCTCTGCCCTTCTGGGTTCTTCTGTCTGGTCTAAGGATTAAATTGGCATGAGACAGATTAACAGGAGAAAATCAAACCAGAGTTTAACAACATGTATACGCAGGAGAGACCCAGGAAAACTGAGTAATCCCCCCAAATGGGCGAAACCCTCTCGTTAAACACCATCTTCAGCTAAAGACAAAGGAAGATGTTGCAGGCGCTAGTTTGGGACTCAGAGGGGGGAAGGGCAGTTCACACGGGGATGGGAAGCGGGTGTTTCCTGGGCCAGAAGAGACAAGGGACAGAGTCCCTCCGATGGAGACACTGTCACCTCCAGGCCCTGCTGAGTCCCCACCACACCTGGCCCGTATTCCTTACAGGCCTCTCTGGTGACAGCTGTCTTCAGGGGGAACAGGCACTTTATCTAAATTCTTTTAGGCAGTTAAGGGAGAGATAAGAAAAACTTCCTGAGACTTCTGTCTCTTAAAAATAATCAGCCTGAATTTATCCTCACGCCAAAGCGACACACTTTGGGGTGCCAGATTCTGCTCCCCTATAGCACCTACTGTGTGCACGGCACTGTTCCAGGCACAGGGAATGCAGCAGTGGAGGAGCAAAACCAACAGAATCCCAGGCCTCAGGGAGTGTATATTCAAGAGACACTAGGAAGAGACAGTACAAATAAAGAAGCAAAATATATAATAGAATAGATGATGGTAAGTGCTAAAGAGAAAAGTAAAGTAGGGAAGGCACTGCGGGAGCGCTCGGGGCTGTGGTTTTAAACAGCTGGTCAGGGAAGAGATTATATTAGAAGCAACGGCAGCGTCGATGACGTTATCAGTAAGAACACCAGCCCATGCCCTCGTCCCCCCAGTTTAGAGACACAGTGGGGTGCGCTGACTCTGACGCACTTCTGCATCCCAGGGGGTAGGATGGTGTGACAGCCGTGCGGCGTGGGAGGGGCCAGGCTGCTGAGACCTGCTGGGCACTCTCCTTTCCGGTCCAGTTCGTCTCTCACGTGCACTTTGGAGGGCTTAGCAGTTGCTATTTCCAGGTTTTGTTTTAACAACAGAAGGATTTAGAGAAGGAACTCACTTCTTGATTTTCATGTCAAAGGGAGTGAAGGCTCTGCAGGGGTGAAGCACAGGTAAATGTGCTATTCTGGGAAATGAGTCAGATCGTTTATGAAGCTTCAGGGAGTCTTCAAGCTCCCAGGGTGCCACGTGGTACCTTAGGGTTAGAATTCAAGAGATTACCAACTCCAGCGCCTTCAGTTTATTCATAAGAGCACCGAGACCCACAAGAAAGCAAGACTCCTGCCCAAGGACACAGCGCATTTGCCAAGAGCAGGGACCCCATGCTGTGTTGCGTAGACCCGAACGTGCTAAAGTGGCTTATTAGACCACCCAACACTGAGCTAGGTTGTCTGTGTGCCTGATGTCCTGCAAAGGCATTCATACTTTGTACAGCACAAAAACAAAATCTGCCCCAACAAGTGACGGAGACACAAGACCACGGTCACAGATGAACTAACCCAGATTGAGTCTGCCTGAACCACAGGGACTCCAGCTTCAACACAACCCGCACCACCCTTCTAACAGTCTCTGCTGATGCTGGTTAGACCAGAACTACTCTGCCTAAACCATGGATGACTTGGGCTGATGAAGAGGCTATAGTTTTTGGTCACATGTGGGCAGTATTGGTGCTGTGCTATCCCGGGTCTGTACCACCAAGAATATATGTCAGAAAGTTGGGTACATTTATGACGAAGTGTCTTGCTTGTATGACTCTTGCTTGAAAAGGATTAATTAAGGTACTTCATTCCCCAGTCTCCAATTTGGTCATTATCAAGCGCTATAAATGTATTCACCATTTATCGTCATTTTTCTTCTGTCTGCACGCACCTGGAGGAAAGAACAAGGGGAAGCATCAAGCAGGTTTGTGATTTCTGTTCTGCTTCATGTTTGTTGATAAATCTGATGCCTAACAGATGTTTTAAATGTGTATCGTGTGAGTAAAATCAGTCAACAAATACAAGATGGTTAAAAGGGACCTTTCACAAGATTGCCTGCAAAGGTTACTGTTTTATTGATTTTTTTTTTTCCCTCCCTTGGGAGCATAAGTGTCTTTCCCTAACTCACTCACTGCTTTTTACAATCTGCAGAGCATGGGATGTTTGGGGTAAAAATAATAATTATGGTCTTTGGTTGTTCCTTGCTACTGTTTTCCCAGACAGAAGTCTTACCCAAGTATTCAAATCCCATGAAGCAGGATAAGGTATACTCCCCTTCACCAGGGTCCTTCTTTTAAAGTGAGAAACTGTATGGTTTGGGGAGGGGGTAGGAGTGAGGGACAAAATGAACACTGTGTCCAGGAGGTAAGAGCACTCTCTGTGTGACATCTCCCGCTCATTCAGAGCTGAGGTCTACTCAGGTGATCTGATCCAAAGGAATAGTCCCCTTTCCTTTAGGAAGAAGGTAATCCTCCTGGACACTTCACCAGATCAGCTACACTGTATGGTCATTCTTTCGTGCCTTAGAAGGAAATGCTGTATCAGACTGAATAGCAGAAAAGTAGACCCAGAGGGAAAAGGAGCTGAAATAGAACATTTTAATCTTTGGGTTCCTGAATGCCGGGGAAGGTCTGGGTTTGGGAGCAGAACGCTGGAGGACAGAGCAGGCGGGTCCCAGCACAGGTGGGGTAAGGGGGGACAGAGGCAGAACCAGCAGGGAGTCCCAGGCACCTGGAATTCCTCTCCACAAGGGACACAGGGCTTTTCCTGTCATTGCCACCCGTTCTAGTAATGAGGAGACACAGGCAAACCCTGCCCAGGGCTGGCCAGGGGTTGTTCCTTTAGCTCGGTACTGATATACTAATGACACATTTATTCATGTCCTGAAATCAGTTTTGAGAGTTCTCTTGAGGTGGTAAGTCTCTGGGTCATCCATTTCTGCATTATCTTAATTAACACTTAAAACGCTTATGATCCGAAACAAACGCATTCTTTTACAATGGGAGGCAAGCACGGTTGGACGCACCCACTCCTCCAGGGTAGGGAAGCCTACACAGGGCATGGTGCTAGAGACCCTTCTCTTACGTGGCAGATAGAGAGCAGAAGACATGGGCTATTCCTGGGTGGTATTTCCAGAAAGTTTTAATAGCTTGAAGAGTTGCTCCTCTCCATTTTAGAGATATTTGTGCCCAAAGAGAGGTTCCGGGCATTAGACCCTGGAAGAGGCAGGCTGAATAGCCCTGCTATTGAGGAGATTATCTCAAAGAGGAACCTATCTCAAAGGAGATTGCAGATTATCTCAAAGAGGAACCTATCAATTTACAGTTAATGTTAAAAAAAAAAAAAAAGAGGAACCTATCTCCAAGTCCTAAGGGCAGAGACCCTCTTTGGCAGGGACTGTGCAGCTACCTGAGAATCAGGTCACCTGTCTCGGTTTCATCCTCCAGAGGGGACGTTTGCAAATCGCGCGGAGGTGTTTGCTTCAGCACGGCCTCCATGGCGGCGCGGAGCGAGGGGCCACCTTGGGCTGACAGAGGTACTGCCCTTCTTCCCAGGTCACCGAAGCAGAGAGCACAGGCAGAACCCAAGTGGTCCAGCTGCCGCCCCTCGGTCCAAACACAAACCAAAAAGACTACAACCAAATGTTTTAAATGTCATGATGTTAAAATCTATTCTGCATGCTTGGGACCGAGGCTGTCAAAGATCACTCCCCTGTAGGCAGTTATACATGGCATATACACTGAGCTGCGCTATTGACTCAGAGATTTCTGGCTTCTCTGTGGTCATTGGACATTTGGCAGAAATCACCACAAACACACCGTGTGTTCGTGCGTGGCACGCGTGCCTTACTTCACGCTTCACCCACACACACTCGGGTCTGCTGCCTTCCGGTGACACATCACGGCACCGTGTGTGAAGCTATGACAGGGCATGTGCTCAATAAATACCCCTTGAATGGAGTAATAAAATGCCCCTGACCTCCAGTACTTTAGGCAAAGAGAGATAAAACACCAACAAGAGAGGTAAAGAGGAGGAATATAAAAAGAGAGAAAATGAAAAATTAAAAACATGTCAGTACTCTGAAGGAAATAAGCTGCAGCCCTGCTTGAATGTTACCTTCTCTTCCCCCTGCTGTGGCCCTGAAATGAACAAGACTGCCTAATGGATGCAGTATATTGTAACAACAATAGCAACATCTCAGGGAATAACAAAGTTGCCCTCACTCCAGCGAATCTGCTCAAAGGAAATGCATCCTAATGAGAATTCCGCCTTGGAAGAAGTAGCTCTGGGTCCAGAATGTTGCCGTTGGGCACTGGACCCAAGTTCAGACGGACTGACCAGCACAGTCCAAGTGCAGAGCCTTTACTGCTTGGGACAAGGCTGTATTGATGGGATTCGGATAGACCAGCGTAGATGCGCTGCAGCCAACTCTGTTATCCTCCAGAGCCTGGAATCTCCTTAATACTTCCTGCGGGGGGTTCCTCTGTACTGAGAGCTGGGAGGGACCCAGATGTAGAAGAGTCTAATACAGCGGCCAGCGCCCCTCCAGTGCCCGGCACTGGTGCCCTCCGACTGAGGGGCCAGGACTGTAGATCAGGCCTCTCTCTGCAGGATGGAGTGGGCACCACACACGCTCACGTATACCCCTGGGGAACTGGGTTCCCTGCTTCGGGACATTCTTGTTAGATTTTGTCTTTCTACACTGAGGTTAGGATATGTTTTCTAAAAATGCATGTACAGCATCTTGGGCTAAGGAAAGACAGCCAGCCCCAAGATGGTTACATGTTGTTTGTGACAGATCCAAAATTTTTCTTTAAAAATACAAGTCATCAGGGAATTCCCTGGCGGTCCAGTGGTTAGGACTTCCACTGCAGGGGCATGGGTTCAATCCCTGGTCATGGAGCTAAGATGCCGAATGCCACGCAGCATGGCCAAAAAAGAAAAAAGAAAAAAAATACAACTCGTCAGTATCCAAAAGAGCTTTTTAATATTTTTTTTTTAATTTTTTATTTTATTTATTTATTTATGGCTGTGTTGGGTCTTCGTTTCTGTGCGAGGGCTTTCTCTAATTGCGGCAAATGGGGGCCACTCTTCATCGCAGTGCGTGGGCCTCTCGCTATCGCGGCCTCTCTTGTTGCGGAGCACAGGCTCCAGACGCGCAGGCTCAGTAATTGTGGCTCACGGGCCTATTTGCTCCACGGCATGTGGGAACTTCCCAGACCAAGACTCGAACCCGTGTCCCCTGCATTGGCAGGCAGATTCTCAACCACTGCGCCACCAGGGAAGCCCTCCAAAAGAGCTTTTTAATCTAGCTCAGCTGAACAGGAGTGAACATCGGTACAGGGTCAGGTGTGAATCCCTGTTCATCTCAGCTGAGCCTGCTTTGTTCCTCAGCTGAAGCCATAAATACAGCTTCTTGGGCATCATTTCATCATTCACTTGTTCCCCTCTATCTTCCCACTAAAACAGTTCTAATCTCATATGTGGTGGTAAATGGTGTCTATTGATTTTATTTTAATTAATCATCCCATTAAGTAATTTTTCCAACTCATTTTTTAAGCTAGATGGTTCTCTGTTTGGGTATAAATTGTCACTTTCTGAGAAGAGAATCTACCTGTAAACCCATCCAGCTGGATTCAGCCGGTATCCTCACCTTTTTCTCTTCCTCCTTGACAAGGTTGAATAGGTTGTTAGTCATCACGACGGTACAAGAAAGCTTTTACTTCTTCCTACCTGTTAAGTTTTTGTTGCTACAGGTATAGATCATACATCAGAGATTTGGGGATTATCTGTAAATCTCATTGCCTCTGCTTTGCTCTGTCTCCTTAATCAACACTTGGTGGCTCTATGCCTGCTTTGTAGTTAAACTGCCTTAATGCACTTTATGAGGCATTAAGAGAACCCTGCTGGACCTCCTAGTAGACTCTCTGAAGTTGCTTTAACAGGTACTTGTGAGACTGTTATAAAGATGGGTGTCTTAAAAGTTAAAGCATAAGTGATACTCTTTTATTACATTGCATCCTGTGCTGTGATCCACCAGGTACTTTGCCGGAACTGCTCCTGCGTGCTTGCCTTTATTAGGTTCTGAGAAGTGTGACTCTTGGGAGAGAATCTAGAACACTGATGGAAAACATTGTGCACTCATATTTCTTCTGCATTTATTTTCCACTGTTTACATTTTCTTTCTTCTGCGTGCAGTGAATGATCTACATGTGTTGTTAAAATAAGCTCAGTAAGACAAGACCTTTTTTCTTTTTTCAGTGTAGTCAACTTGTATCCTTATTGGCAAAAGGCTAGGTTGTTTCAAAAACATTTTTTTTAAGTGGTCTCTCCTGTTCACCTTTATTGATAGAGGGTAAGGATTTTGTCTTTTAAAAACACATAGTAAGACTTAATACAAGAAAAATGCTTTTTTTCTTATATTCAATCTAGAATATTTTCTTCTCTCTTTTGGCACATGCATTCTATCTTACAACTGGTTATGTATATTAACTACAACTGCAGGCTTCATACAAATCAAGAATTTTTTTAATTTCAAAGCAATTAATGTTATTTATTTCATTGATTCCTATAAGTATTTATCTTTAAAAGTTCTGGAATATTTTATTCCTCCATCATTTATACTATGTTGCATTGTTATTTATTACAAAGGTTGCTATAGCCTAAAATATTTATATTCTTATTTTTGTGTGAAACAGATGCTAAGACATAGAATACCATCGTTTGGAATGCCTATGTCAAATCTAATTATTTCTACTTAACCATTAAGAGCACTGGATCTGTTTCGAGCAGCACAGTTAAATTACACAGTTTGTCCTTAGTGTTTAACTAGTCCTTGTACTAACATATGAAAAACAATGAAGCCAAATGGCTTTGTTTTTCAAGGAAGACCACAAACCCCTGAGCACTTTCCTGGTGGTGACCACCTAGTAACTTCTGCTGTGTCTCCTCACTCCTAGTAAGGTCTGTAGTCATAAGCAGAAGCTCTTCAGAATACACACCTCATGGAAGCAGAGGTACCAGCATCCCGGCTACTGACATGAGATCTGAGAATGCCAACTAACCTCAGGTGCATGACCAGGTTACTCTGCCACCCTACTGAGCCCTGCTCAGACTCACTCTTCTAAGGACTCTTGAATGAGGTTTCCAACCCGCTCGTAATTTCCCTGCTGCCTGTTGCCTGCTTGGAGCCCCTCTGCCCTGGGGACAAACAGGCAGGTCCGCGCAGCGCCTCCTGGTGGTGGGACGATGCTGAGCTCTGCACGCACTGGGTTGTCCTGGTTCCATAGCCATATTGTGCCGGAGGCGAGAATTTGTAGGCTGCTAATCCTGTGAAGGGCTAAAGCCCTAATTAAGCGTACCAGTAGCTCCAGGATTCTGAGTCCAAGAGGATTCCCATGGGGATGCCATGATGCCGCCCAGCCCCTGGCAGGGATCATCCAGTGGCCGGCTGCTTCCCGGCCATTTGAACTTGACAAGGGTGCTGCACACCATCAATGACCACAGCAACCTTTTGGTTACTTTCTCCAAAGAGAGACCTCCTTGTTGTCTCTTGGGGATAATCTTTGGCAATCTACCTAAAAACACTGTTACATAAACCTTCCTCAAAAATCATGTTCGTAGGTATCACAAAAAAAAGCCAAAAAATAATGAAAACTTCAGTGGACTAGCGAAGAGTCTATATATTTAATCAATGTATGTTTTCAATAACAGCCACCTAATCCGTTTAATAGTCATCTAATCAAGATACTCTGTTGATTTCCAAAGGGGAAGTGAACTAGAAAAATTAATGAAAGTGACTTTTTTGTAGGAGGACACAAGAACAGATCTTTGCCTTGGAAAAGAAAATTTTGTTTGGCTAAAAAGTTCTGGATTAGGACTGTTATTCTTAACTGTCATACAATTATGTCAGAACAAAGACTGAAAACATTACACCTTTTTTTTTCTAATTTAGTGTGTAACATGTTGAGTTCACTTTAAAATAGTTCTAGAGAATTTTTTTAACATTAGACATTGACAAACATTCATGTACTTTAGAAGGACAAAAGGGGAAGAGGCACCTGGAACTCATTCATATCAACTTAAGTGCCTTAAATAGTACTAATATTCAGAAAATAATATTATTTCCACTTTCCATTCATTCTTAAAGACAATATTAAATGTTTTACAGGGGCAATTTTTAAAAATATTCTTATAGGAGCAACTGTTTTTAAATATTTTGTTACTGTAAATAAACCATGGTGGATTTAATGCTGATACCTATTTTAGATTTTTTTTTACTTTTTTAGCAATTGAAATTTTTAAAAAAGAGAACTAAATTTCATATGAAATGGTTTTATGATGTTTTTATCAGTTTCCTCTTCATTCATTTGGCAAAGGAAAGCGAGATATCTTGAAAGCTTGAGAAATAATTTGATATTAACTAAACCCAACCTTCTATAGTAATTAGCATCTTTTAGTTCCAGAAAAGGTAATGGATTAGATAAAGTAGAGTGAGAACACTTGTAATGGCAGCTCTCTTGACGAGCCATTCGTTAATCTAAATAAAGGTGCAGTGGTGTGTTCCTGAGCCAGATCGTCATAAATTTAAATGATGGAACAGATTGGCCGAAACTGAAAAGAGGTTTGAAATTTTTACTATTAAAAAACAAACAAGCTTGAAAAGGGTAGACACTTTGAGCACCATCCCTCTGAGGATTTGTTTAGATATGGTGAGTTTTGGATGACATGGAGAACCTAGCCTGGGAACAAGAAGGTGCAGCATTACGACGTTATTATTGCTATTGCTGAATGAATCCACCGTGTAATCACACATTGGTCAAGTACAGAGAAAGCCTTGCCTGATGGGATTGTCTTAAGAGCCCTGAACCGCCGACTCCCGTTTCAGCCAGCCTGCCCGCTCTCTGCATGTGCCTTCAGTCCGGCCGCTCAGCTGTGTCTGCCCTTCGGATCGGAGCTGTCAGCTGCATGGCCAGAGTGTTTATCATTACCAGGACCTGCTGACCAGCACAGTTCATTGTCTGATGTGTTCTCTCATAAACACACACACAACGTGGTGTCTTTTTAGAACATCATTTGTTGAGCAACTAGGCATGGAGGAATCAATGTTACTGTTCTTGTTACCTACACAGCACAGATCCACTAAACACATCTGCTGTTTGCACACTGCAGCTGGGGACAGTGGATGTGGCGGAAAGCGGAAAAGAAAGGGCCTCCACCTGGTCTCGGATAATCCGTATCTGTGAGAAGGCTGCCTCCATGTCCCACAAAGGCTGCAACCAGACCGTGGGCCTCGGACCCTTCCTGTCCGCTGCTTCAGGCCTGGAGAACCCTGGGCCCCTCACTCCATAACAACATCACTTTTTTTTTGCATAAAAATAGAAATGCATTTTTTAAAATTTTTATTGGAGTATAGTTGATTTGCGATGTTGTGTTAGTTTCAGGTGTACAGCAAAGTGAATCAGTTATACATATATGTATATCCACTCTTTTAGATTCTTTTCCGATAGAGGTTATTACAGAGTATTGAGTAGAGTTCCCTGTGCTATACAGTAGGTTCTTATTAGCTAGCTATTTCACATATAGTGTTGTGGTCCGAGCACGGGTTGGAAAGAGAATTCCCACACATGAGGTATTTTAGAAGATTGTGAGTTTATTTAGAACGAAGAGCAGAGTTGGTGAGGGGCGCTGCGAATCCAGCGGGCCGACTTCCTGATGGACCAGGGAGAGCCAACCCCCTTTGTGGGCTAGTAGCCAACCTTTATAGCCTCAAGACAAAGGAAATTCCTGCTGGCAGGATGGCATTAGGTGATTGGTCAGGAGGATACAAGGTTACTACATGGTGAATATTTTGCCTAATATGGAGTTGGGGGGCTGTCCAGTTTAGATTAGGAGAGACCGTGGCAACAGTTGTTATGGGGGCTCGGTTAATTCTGGAGTTTTTGTCCTGTGTCCTTGATGTAGGGTGTCCTTGATGTAGGGCTCCACATATAATAGTGTGTGTATGTTAATATCCCAATTTATCCCTCCCCCCATGGCATCACTTTCTAATGAATAGCACAGTAGTTTATAAATGAACAAGAACACAAACAAAATGGGTCCACAAAGCTTCATACAGTTCATCTGATGCCCACAAAATTCCCTCAGCTATGTTGCTATTTTTATCAACAAGTTAGAGGCGAGGCCTCCAAACCCAGGTCTCTGATTGCAGCCTGCCCTTCCCGGCCCTTCACACCCAACTCGTGCTCAGGAGGGCCCGGATTGGCACTCTGGGTTTTGCTGCCTTGTTAACACTTCCTTGATCAACTGACCTCAGTTCAGGCCTAGCTGGCGTCTGAGAAGTGAACGTGAACAAATACAATTTACCAGGAGCTGCCACAGCAAATCAATAACCTGTCGAATATCAGGAAACTGTTGGTGAACACAGCATCTCATTCCATCAATCAGTCATCTCGTTCATTATAAGCTGTGTTCGTTCTACCTTGTGTGGTTTTTGTCTCCCCAGAATGAACGTGGTGCTAAGTGTTGTACGTTTAATATTGTCTGCAGTGCCACCAGCCGCTCTGAGACTGCATGGATCTGGAAACCGTAATCTTGCCTGGAGTATAAAATGCATGCAGCCTGTAGATACATGTGCATGTCTAACCGTCATCCCCGTTTTCCTGTAGAGATGTTTTAGAAATTACAAAGAGATATGCTCCCCCCCCAAAAAAACAGAAAACAAAAACTTTTTTTTGAGGTCTCAAAAGTTGAGGTTAAATCTAAAATCTGTTTCTAAGGCGAACACCAAACCAGTTCTCTGGTCTTTCCAGTGTCATTGTGCACAAACCGCTGTGCTTGGTCTCAGGCTTCGTTGAATCCAGGAAGGGTGTGCAAAACTGTGGAATGAGACGGACTTGAATGCAAACAGAGAGGTTCAATAAAGCTCAAATTTGCAATAAGGGAAAACTGTATCGCTGTGCCCCTACTTGCTAAGAACATTCTGTGTATTGAAGTACGTGGTCGTATGCAGTTCCATCCGAGCATTTACCCACGTGGGTGGACGGCACTGCCCGAAACGCGCTAACGGTGCCCTGTGCTCCGCCCGCAGCCAGAAGCTCAGCTTCAAGGAGCGCGTACGCATGGCGAGCCCGCGGGGCCAGAGCGTCAAGAGCAGGCAGGCCTCGCTGGGCGACAGGCGGTCCCCCAGCACGGACATCACCGCCGAGGGCAGCCCCACCAAAGTGCAGAAGAGCTGGAGCTTCAACGACCGCACCCGCTTCCGGCCCTCGCTGCGGCTCAAGAGCTCCCAGCCCAAGCCGGTGGCAGATGGTAAGCCCGTGCCTTTTCTCCGTAACCGTTTCACTGTACGCTCGACATGATGAGTGGTTAATTCTCCCCGGTGCCAATCGCAGAGAGGAGGAGACAACCCCAGGGGGAGAACTGTTTGTTTGTTTTCTTGGAAATTTATTCCCTGCTGTGGGCGAGTGTACAGAAGTTTACCTTTGGAAGCAACTTTGACAGCTAGATCTACATTTCAGGGAAGTCAGACACAGTGTTGTTAATTCTTCACTCATATCTCCAGCATGTTGTTATTTCTCAGGCGAGGTCCGTATCAGGTCAACAGGACTGTGCTTCGGACGCACAGGACGTGTCTGACCTGCAAAGGCCCGAACGTGGCCAGGTGCTCGGGAACCTTGAGACACAGGGAGAAGGGGCCAGAGCCTTTCTGGACCCAGTCAGGATGCTGTTCCTTTTCTGCGAGGCTCTGTTCTCCCCTAAATCAGAGACCATTGCTCATCTTTGTTAGAGAGATTCTCATTCAAAGTTCTTATCTAATGATAAGTGGAATTCAGGTTCTTCTCCTGAGAGGCATTAACCTATTTTTTTTAATTTATTTATTTATTTATTTATGGCTGTGTTGTGTCTTCGTTTCTGTACGAGGGCTTTCTCTAGTTGCGGCAAGCAGGGGCCACCCTTCATCGCGGTGCGCCGGCCTCTCACTATCGCGGCCTCTCTTGCTGCGGAGCACAGGCTCCAGACGCGCAGGCTCAGTAATTGTGGCTCACGGGCCCAGTTGCTCCGCGGCATGTGGGATCTTCCCAGACCAGGGCTCGAACCCATGTCCCCTGCATTGGCAGGCGGATTCTTAACCACTGCGCCACCAGGAAAGCCCAAACCTATTTTTTTATTTATCATATTTTGTGGCAGAAGCTTACTTGCCAACACGTTTTATTGAGTGCCGTATAATTTCAATGTTTATGAAGTAAAACATTTTGTTTTTCATTTAAGATTAGCTTGGCTTTCCTCTTAAGAACACCCCCCAGGATCTCTTATCCTGGGCAAAGAACCAAAATCAAATCGCATCTTCCATTAATGCGTAAAAGCCCGCAAAGGCTGTCAGCCCCGCTGTGCCCACTCCTGAGCAGAACCTGCGTTCTGCCAGGCAGCGGGATAAAATTAACAACCCGGGGGCCCACAGTGACCTCAGGCTCCCTCAGCCCCCTCCCAGCCCATTCAGAGCTCGTGGGGCCGCCCCCCACTCTCAGGGAAGCCCCCGGAGTTCCCTCCTTACACTTCCCACCCTGCGCACCCGGGAACGACGGGCTCTCCCAGCAGCGCCCAGCGGCTGACCCGGCACAGGCCCTCCTGGTGGAGCTCGCAGCTGCCATCTGGGCTGCACACTTGACCTGCCAGGTGCCCTCCTCCTGCCGCTGTGCTAAGGTGGGAAGTGCTCCCCCCAGCACCGGCCACCCCTCCCGGCCCTACACCAAGCCCCCGAGTGTCCCGAGTCACCGGCGGCACAGATCTCAGTGTCCTCTGGTCTCCACACTCTCCTCCCTAGGAATTGGCTGAAAGCCCATGAACAGCTGAGTCAAGAGTTAGCAGTTACAAGGCTTGTGTAGCACTCAAAATAGACTTGTCGAATATAAATGGACACATGATTTCTGGAAGGCAAGTTGGCAACAGATATCAAGAGCCTTTACATCTGCCTAAGCTTGGACGCCTCCCACCCACCAATTCCATTCCTAGGATACAGTCGGTATAATGAAGTAGCAGACGTTAGAAAAGATGCTATAAGTCTAAAATTATTGAAATAGAAGAAGGATCACAAACAGTAAATTATTCCATTTTGGCTGTGTGTGGATGTGTGTGTAAATTCATATATTTATAGTAAAAATTCTGGAAAGATTTATAACAATGAATGAACAGTTACCTCCAAGAGGTAGGATCAGAGTTATATTTTGTTTCTTCATGTTGTTCATCTGTATTTCCTATTATTTCTACAATGAACATGTAAAGCTTTTGTGATAAAAAGGCAGAAGAGGACTTTCTATTAAAAAATCGGGTCCTCCTCTCAGACACTGCCCTTTTCCTCTCCCTCACTCTGGGGGCCCTTGGCCTAACTGGTGGCCACCAAACCCCTCTCCTTAGGTGGCGTTCCTCCTGGTCTCGGTGCCGGGGACCAGCCTTCACCGAGGGTAGACGTGGACTGTCTAATGAGGTTTGACAGCTCCTACTACGAACAGAACTGTATTAGGCTCCAGGGCTGCCGTAACAAAGTACCACAGACTGGGTGGCTTAAACAACAGAAACTTATTTTCTCACAGTTTCAGAGGCTACAAGTCTGAGATCTCCTTGGGTCATAGACGGCCACCTTCTCCCTGTGTCTCCACTTCTTCTTCCCTCTGTGCATGTCTGTGTCCAGATTTCCTCCTCTTATAAGGACACCAGTCATATTGGATTAGAACCCACTCAGATGACCTCATTTTAACTTCATTATCTCTTTCAAGACCCTGTCTCTGAATTCTCAGGGACTGAGGGCCGGGACTTCAGCACGTGGAATTTGTCGGGATGCCATTCAGCCCATACCGGAGCCCCTGCAAACTCACAGCACGGCATCCCCGGGGGGTGCACGCAGCTCCAACCCTCGCCCTGGGTCCACACGCACTGGAAACGCATGTATTGCCACAGCAGGTCCTTACCCTTCCAACGTGGGCTTCAGAAAGCATCACTTCCGTGCTGTGAAGTCCTTACGGTTGGCTGAGCACACCTAAATATAAAAGTCAGAGAATCCAGATTCTGAATATGGAAAATGAATTCTACTTGTATGTTTGGCCAGAGGGGAAGCATTTTTCACAGACCCCTAGAGTCAGCACTATCCATCACACTATTTTCAGTTACTGCAAAGATGTCTCAGGGGTCAGACAAATAGAAACAGAAGTCCTGTTCTCTTCCAGACCACAAATTGGAAAGGTCTCCTACCATGCATTTTCTACATCATCTCGTACAAGTGCAGTTCTCTTTGGTTAGAAGGGAATTGCTTTTCCCTGGTTGATGCCTGTCTGAATTGGTTCTGAGTCCCCCAAGTGACAGGAGGCCGACTGCTGTCCTGTTGAAGTAGCTTTGTTGGCCGCCCACCCACAAGAGACCATGACTCCTGACTCCTTGCTCTGTACAGAAGCCCAGAACCTTGACCTCTGATTTACCTCATGGTTAGATCTTGGGAAAACAGAAATTCACTTTTTATAGAAAAAAAAACTGAAGTAGCTATCAAATAAATGTAGACTTCAATTTATACATTTTTATTTATAGTGCCTCTATATGTTTTAAGTATTTCTAAAATCCACTTATTACCCATAGAAAATAATATATAATACTGCATCCAACTCCCAATTATTCTGGATCAATTTGCTCATTCACTTCTGGGGCTCTTTTTTTTCGACTTCTGTTTTCCCTTTACATATTTTAGGCATTTCAATGCCCATTAACAGCTCAGGGAGAGTGGATGAATAGCAGAAAGAAAAATAGAAATTCAGACTGGCCTTGAGATTAATAACTAACTTACATTTGGAAAACAACGGGCCTGTTAACTAAAAGACACCATAATAGGAAAACAAATGAAATTTAAGGTTATCTGTAACTTTTAATAATTCTTCCCAAATCTGATACCCTTTACTACAGATGGTATTATTGTTATAATTTAATGACTCTTACAAAAGGTTATTAAATATTCCATGTTGTTTTTATTTGCTATCATTTTTTTTTTTTTTTTAGTAAATAGGTTACTTTTTTTTTTTTTAATTTTTTTTTAATTGTTTTTATTTATTTATTCATGGCTGTGTTGGGTCTTCGTTTCTGTGCGAGGGCTTTCTCTAGTTGCGGCGAGTGGGGGCCACTCTTCATCGCGGCGCGCGGGCCTCTCACTGTCGCGGCCTCTCTTGTTGCGGAGCACAGGCTCCAGACGCGCAGGCTCAGTAATTGTGGCTCACGGGCTTGGTTGCTCCGCAGCATGTGGGATCTTCCCAGACCGGGCCTCGAACCCGTGTCCCCTGCATTGGCAGGCAGACTCTCAACCACTGCACCACCAGGGAAGCCCTGCTATCATTTTTTGATGAAATTTACATGTTACATTTTAAAGGAAACAATTTTCAATTCCACATCCATGTGCACGAGAGAAGTGGAAAGTAACAGGCAGATGTTGTCACCAGAAATTTACAAAGAGCAAAAGGAAGAAAGTAAACTGTAAGGGACTAGGGTGGTGTTGCCATAGCAAACTGATTTTGACCAATATGATATGAATAGTATTTTTAGTTTATAAATCTAATAATAAGAGATAGAAATGTTCCATTAGTCAATCAATAGTATTTAAGCCTCTTCATACAATCTCAAAATTTAGGTAGGATATGACTTTTTTAGATTCCATATATAATGAGTGTGTGATCATGCATGTTGTGTCCTTCTGTGTCTGGCTTATTTCATTTGGCATAATGGCCTCCACGTTCATCCATCTTGTTGCAAATGGCAGGATATCTTTCTTTTTTAAGAATGAGTAATACACCATTGTATAATTTATACCACAATTTCATTTCACTATATGTATATGTATATCAAGTCATCATGGTGTACACTTTAAATATGTACAATTTTCATTTTAAAAATAAAATAAAAATAAATTAGGTGGCTTAAAAATATTTGTATTTTAATATACAAGAATAATAATGATGAAAGTATTAATAATACTTTAATAATTATTATTAATTAATTAAATATTAATAATAATGATGATGAAAGTATCTGGCCAGTCTTCAGCTGGCCAGATCCCCCTCCCTTAGAAGCCATTCGACTTTGCCACTGGCCCACCCCTCCTTCTCCCAACCTCAGCTGCCAAACCTCTGCACTGCATCGTCTTCAAAGAGTGGCAGATTCGGCAAATTGGGAAACGGCCTTTAGATGACCCGTCTCTGTGTCGGTCAAGTACCCGGCAGAGGCTCAGGATCACAGCCATCTGGCCTGCGTCTGTTACCCAAGGAGGGAGGCAGACCGTGAGGCCATCTGAGGTCTGTTTCCAGATACAGAAGGTGGTATCAGGAGACGGACAGCTGTCAGCACAGACGAGCACATGGAACGTGGCAGAAGCAGGTCCGAGGAATGCCAGGCAGCAGAGCCCAAAGGATGCAATTAGGGGGAGCTAGGGGCAAGCTGAGCTTTCTGGTGACTAGTTTGCTATCAAAGAGGCTTTCGTGACGGACCCTGCTATACTGGGAATGCCTTTCAGAGTTGCATCAAAGAGCACGAAAATCTCAACAGAGATAAGGCAGTAGCTGGAGGTGGCTCCACCCTGTAGAGCGTGTAAAAAAAAAAAAAACAAATGTCTCGAATACTGCATGTAACGTGCACGTCTCAACACGTGTAACATTGTTGCTGCTCAAGGGAAACGCATCAGTTCTTGTGGGAAGCCCTCAGGGCTCGTGCTGGCTGCTCTACGTTCATGAGAAAGGCTGGCAGCCTTGGGTGCAGGGGTCCCCAAGCAGAGGCTCGGGGCGAAGAGGCGAAATGCCTGCCGATCGTGGGGGTCCCTGAGGCCCGTCCCCTTGTCCCAGGCGCTGCCAGGAGCTCTTCTCTCTTCACTTCTCTTCTTTGCCTTTCTCCTCCAGCCAGGGTACCTGCTAGGGTGCCTTTGGCTGCGGGGCACAAGAGAAGCAGGGCTCCACTACCTTAACCAGGAATGAAACGTATCATCCACACTACGTGACGAGAAGGTCAGAGGCAGGACAGCTCCCAGCCAGGAGGCAGGCACCCTGGCTCCCCTGCTCTCGGCTCTCTCCTGTCGCTCTGCCCAGCTGTGGTCTGTGTGCTGCTTCCTCCAGGCTGGCAGCCGGATGTCTGCGAGCATCTTCCCCACACACGGCGCTTTGAGAGGCAAAGGGGGGACCGCCCTAGGTTGTGAGGAACACGGTCCACTCACGTCTTACGTGGCAGAACTGGGTCTCAGCGCCTGAAATGACCACTGGTGAGGAGAGCGGGCGCCGGAGTTGTCAGTCGGCATCCGGCACCTGGTCTGCGGCCAGACTCCTCCACAGCGAGTAGGTCAAGGGACAGGGCAGGGGGTGTGGCTGGAGAGATGTGAGGGTCTGTGTTTGGGGATCGGCTCTTGGGAGAAAACCTCCAGTGGTGTCTGACACAGCCAAGAAATCTTTCCTGCTTCGTCGTGAAGGTGGCGGGGAAGAATGCCCTTAAACGTGCTTCCTCCCAGATATTCTGTCCACATGTCATTTCTGTTCCTCTGAGTGCCTAAAAGCCAGATTGGGACATGTTTTTGGTTTATTTCTTGTTTATCATTATCTTTTCTTTGTTTCCTCCTTTCTTTCATCACCTGATCTCCATGAGACTGTGACCGCAGACTGGCCTAGCTCCTTGTATTTCAAAAGAAGGACAAAGCGGGTAAAGGAAAACCTAGGGAAAAATAAATGAATTCGGATTTAGATAATACAATCTGTCTTCACATGCAGTCGGCCCAGATCGTGGGTTCCTATCCCCACCGCCACCAGGGGAATACTGGGGCAGCCGCCTTCCTCAGCACCTCTTCAACGCCCCAGACGCCCCGCGCCTCAGGCTGCTTGCCTGGCACCCCATCTTCCCTTTAGGTGAGTGACAGCCGACTGGGTCTCACCTGAAATTAGCAAAAGAGAAGAAATGCACAGCCCAGGATGCCGGAAACCTCAACTCCTCTTGAAGGTAGAACGTCCATCCCCTTCCTCTCCTCTTTAACCTCTGTCCTCTGGGTCCCCGGCCCACCGTCTCGTAAACGTCTTGTTTGAGATTGTCAGTAGAAGATCAACGGGAACACTGGCGAAAGGGAAGCATTTTAGTGCAGTGGTTTTGCAACCAGCCTCAACTAACAGCCTCCTGTACCCACAACGGGGTATTCTCCTCCAAGCAGCATAAATCACAAGCTACCAGCATTTTATATTTCACCCATCCGTACACACGGCCCTTTCATCGGGTGCTGGTCCTCTTCTGCGCTTCTCTTCCAATGGCCTCTGCTTCCCTCGTGTTTTTCTCAGTCTCCCCAGTTGCCATTTTTGGTGTTTCCACAAAATGCCAAGCACAGCACTGCACGTAGCGTTTTTCCTGACTTCCTGCACTGTTGATCCAGCTTCACCGAGACTCTGATTATCGTTTTCCACAATACATGATACTTCCTGGCGCTTTCTGAAATTACCTGATGCTGACTCTGCGTCGTGTTGACAGATTTAGTTCTTGTGAAGGCTTGTGTTCCCTCAGGGCTTCAGCTGGACCCTGGAAGGGACCCCTGACTGGGGAGCTCACCCACTCCTCTGAGCTCCACCTGGAACAAAGCCTGAGGGTTTCTTTCACACCAGAACAAAAGGATTTCCTGAGAATAACTGGGTCTAAAGTCTGGAAATTAAAAGTCCAGTTTATGCCCAACTTAACTGTTGGCGTGATTCTGTGCAAAAGCCTGGAGGGTATTTAGTAGGAATCTGAAACACACCTTCCATCCTTCACCAAGGTAACTGGTGAAAAGCATTACCTGGAGGAATCACCTCAATTCCTGTCCACGGGTTTCTTTTCTCCTTAGTTGTCCGGGTTCCCCGTTTATTCAACCAGGGACGGATCCTTCTCCTTTCCTGAGTGTCCTGCCCTCTTCCTTTCCCCCAGCATCTGCTCTTGTGTCCCAGGGTTCTGATATCCCTATGGGGGGTTGGGGAGAAGAGACCTTTCCATCTCTGGTTATAGACTGTAAGAGACTAAGTATTTATCGTCTTTCTGGTAAGTGGTTGCTTTTTCCAATACTTTTGTGAAATGCCTGTTCCCGGTTTTTAATAAGTGGGGAAATGCGTTTCTATTTTGATTGAACTGGAGATTGCCCTGGCTTTCTATTCTAATCCAAGTACTCTGTATCACAGAACAAGATTTCTGTCCAGATTTCTCTAGATTCTTCCCCAATGTTTGTTGTCACCCTACAGTGATAGGGAAAATGATGTTTGGTTTCTCGTGGTGGGGAAAAAATAGCTCCCTGCTTTAGATCTGAGTTTTGAATGGATTCTACCTCCTTGCTTCCGGCAGAATCTAAGCTGCCAGGTGACCTCTGAGTACAACCTTAAGCCATGTCTTTCCACCTTCTGCGGATCCAGGTTTTATTGAGAATTGCAGGGTTGTGTAAATTGGAGCTCTGAATTTTGTTTCTCCAGCACAGCAAAGTGTATGTGCATGTGTACTTGGGTGCTTTAAAATGAATTAGAATGCTGTATTAGTTATCTATGACTTATGGACACTTGCACTCTCACAGTCTCTGAGGTCAAGAGTCCTGCAGTGACTTGGCTGGGTGATTCTGGCTCAGAGTCAGGCTCTCGCTGGGCCCAACGTCATCTCAAGGCTCAGCAGGGTTGGGGGTGGGGGGGTCCATTCTCAGCTCACTGCAGCACTTGCTGGCAGGTCTCATTCCCTCCTCACATCGGCCCCTTCATTCGTTGCCTGGACGTCCTCGTGAGGTGCGGCCACAGAGACAGTACACGCTCGAGAGAGGGAGAGAGTACCCAAGGCAGAGGCGGCCGTCTTTTCAAAGAACCAGCTTTTAGTTTCATTGATCTTTTCTATTGTTTGCTTCATCTCTGTTTCATTTATTTCTGCTCTGATCTTTATGATTTCTTTCCTTCCACTAACTTGGGGTTTTGTTCTTCTTTCTCTAGTTGCTTTAGGTGTAAGGTTAGGTTGTTTATTTGAGATTTTTCTTCTTTCCTGGGGTAAGATTGTTTGCTATAAACTTCCCTCTTAGAACTGTTTTTGCTGTGTCCCATAGGTCTTGGATCATCGTGCTTTCACTTTCATTTCTCTCTAGGTAATTTTTTTTTATAGAATTTATTTACGTGTATGTTAATATAATTTAAGTTTGGTTTTTTTAACATCTTTATTGGAGTATAATTGCTTTACAATGTTGCGTTAGTTTCTGCTGTATAACAAAGTGAATCAGCTATACGTATACGTATATCCCCATATCTCCTCCCTCTTGCGTCTCCCTCCCTCCCACCCTCCCTATCCCACCCCTCTAGGTGGTCACAAAGCACCGAGCTGATCTCCCTGTGCTATGCGGTTGCTTCCCACTAGCTATCTGTTTTACTTTTGGTAGTGTCTATATGTCCATGCCACTCTCTCACTTCGTCCCAGCTTACCCTTCCCCCTCCCCGTATCCTCAAGTCCATTCTCTAGTAGGTCTGTGTCTTTATTCCCATCTTGCCCCTAGGTTCTTCATGACCTTTTTTTTTTTCTTAGATTCCATATATATGTGTTAGCATACGGTATTTGTTTTTCTGACTCACTTCACTCTGTACGACAGACTCTAGGTCCATCCATCTCTAGGTAATTTTTGATTTCCTCTTTGTTTTCGTCAGCGATCCATTGGCTGTTTAGCCTCAACGTGTTTGTGTTTTTTACAGTTTTTTTCTTGTAGCTGATTTCTAATCTCATAGTGTTGTGGTCAGAAAAAATGCTTGATATGATTTGTTTTCTTAAATTTACTGAGGCTCACTTTGCGGCCTAGCATGTGATCCATCATGGAGAATGTTCCATGTGCACTTGAGAAGAATGTGTATTCTGCTTTTAGATGGAATGCTCTATAAATACCAATTAAGTCCATCTGGTCTAATGTGTCATTTAAGGCCTGTGTTTCTTTGTTGATTTTCTGTCTGGATGATCTGTTCGTTAGTGTAAGTGGAGTGTTAAAGTCCCCCACTATTATTGTGTTACTGTCGATTTCCCCTTTCGTGGCTGTTAGTATTTGCCTTATGTATTGAGGTGCTCCTACGCTGGGTGCATATATATTTAAAATTGTTATATCTTCTTCTTGGATTGATCCCTTGATCATTATGTAGTATCCTTCTTTATCTCTTGTGGCAGTCTTTAAAGTCTACTTCGTCTGATATGAGTATTGCTACTCCAGCTTTCTTTTGATTTCCATTTGCATGGAATACCTTTATCCATCCCCTCACTTTCAGTCTCTGTGTGTCTCTAGATCTGAAGTGGTTCTCTTGTAGACAGCATATATATGGGTCTTGTTTTTGTATCCATTCAGCCAGTCTACATCTTTTGGTTGGGGTATTTAATCCATTTACATTTAAGGTAATTATCAATATGTATGTTCTTATTGCCATTTTGTTAATTGTTTTGGATTTGTTTTTGTAGGTCTTTTTTCTTCCATTCCTCTTTTGTTCTCTTCTCTTGTGATTTGCTGACTAACTTTAGAATGGTATTTGGATTGCTTTTTCTTTTTGTGTGTATGTATCTATTGTAGATTTTTGGTTTGCACTTACCATGAGGTTTTGATATAGCAGTCTATATATAAACAAGGTTGTTTTGAGTTGCTGGTCTTTTAATTTCAAATGCATTTCCAATATCCTGCATTTGTACTTCCCTCTTCTCATGATTGCTGGTTTTGATATCATATTTGTGTGTGGATGATTTCCTACCTTTATTGTATGTTTGCCTTTACCAGCGAGCATTTCCATTTGTAATTTTCTTGTTCCTAGTTGCGGCCTTCTCTTTTCTGCCTAGAGAAGTTCCTTTAGCATTTGTTGCACAGCTGGTTCGGTGATGCTGAATTCTCTTAGCTTTTGCTTGTCTGTAAAGCTTTTGATTTCTCCATCGAATCTGAATGAGATCCTTGCTGGGTAGAGTAATCTTGGTTGTAGGTTTTTCCCTTTCATCACTTTAAATATATCCTGCCACTCCCTTCTGGGCTGCAGAGTTTCTGCTGAGAAATCAGCTGATAACCTTATGGGAATTCCCTTGTATGTTATTTGTTGCTTTTCCCTTGTTGCTCTTAATAGTTTTACTTTGTCTTTAATTTTTGTCAGTTTGATTACTATGTGTCTCAGTGTGTTCTTCCTTCAGTTTATCCTGCCTGGGACTCTCTGCACTTCCTGGACTTGGGTAACTACTTCCTTTCCCATGTTAGGGAAGTTTCCAGCCATTATCTCTTCAAATATTTTCTCAGGTCCTTTCTCTCTCTCTTCTCCCTCTGGGGCCCCTACAATGCAAATGTTGGTGCATTTAATGTTGTCCTAGAGGTCTCTTAGACCTAATTTCTTTTCATTCTTTTTTCTTTGCCCTGTTCCATGGCAGTGATTTCCACCATTCTGTCTTCCAGCTCACTTATGCATTCGTCTGCCTCAGTTACTCTGCTATTGATTCCTTCTTGTGTATTTTTCATTTAAGTTATTGTATTAGTCATCTCTGTTTGTTCTTGAGTTCTTCTAGGTCTTTGTTTAACATTTCTTGTATCGTCTCGATCTTTGCCTCCATTCTTTTTCCAAGATCTTGATCATCTTTACCAACATTACTGTGAATTCTTTTTTGGGAAGATTGCCTATATCCACTTCACTTAATTGTTCTTCTGGGGTTTTTATCTTGTTCCTTCATCTGGGAAGTATTCCTCTGCTGTCTCGTTTTGGCTAACTTCCTGTGATTGCAGTTTCCCTTCCACAGGCTGCAGGGTTGTAGTTCTTCTTCCTTCTGCTGTCTGCTCCCTGGTGAGTGAAGCTGTCTAAGAGGCTTGTGCAGGCTTCCTGGCGGGAGGGAGTGGTTCCTGCCCACTGGTGGTTGGAGCTGGGCCTTGTCCCTCTGCCAGGCAGGGCCGTGTCAAGGGGTTTGTTTAGCAGGCTGCTGTGGGCTCAGGAAGACTTTTAGCAGCCCGTCTGCTGATGGGTGGGGCTGTGTTCCGCCCTGTTGGTTGTTTGGCCCAAGGCCTCCCAGCGCTGGAGCCTACAGGCTGTTGGGTGGGGCCAGGTCTTGGGGAGGAAATGGTGGCCTCCAGGAGGGCTCACGCCAGTGAGTGCTTCCCAGAACTGCTGCTGCCAGTGTCTTTGTCCCCACGGTGAGCCACAGCTGCCCCCAGCCTCCGCAGGAGACCCTCCAATACCAATAGGTAGGTCTTGCCCAGGCCCTTATGAGGTCACCACTTTTTTCCCCTGGATCCTGGTGCACACAAGGCCTTGTATGTGCCCTCCAAGGGTGGAGTTCCTGTTTCCCCCAGTCCTGCGGAATTCCTGCGATCAAACCCCACTGGCCTTCAAACCCAGATTCCCTGGGGGCTCCTCCTCCCATTGCCAGACCCCCAGGCTAGGGGCTCAGAACTTTCACTCTTGTGGGAGAACTTCTGCAGTATAATTATTTTCCAGTTTGTGGGTCGCCCACCCAGAGGATATGGGATTTGATTTGACTGTGATCGCGCCCCTCCTACTGTCTCACTGTGGCTTCTTCTTTGTCATTGGATGTAGGATATCTCTTTTAGTATGTTCCAGCGGTTTTCTTGGCAATGGCTGTCCAGCAGTTAGTTGTGATTTTGGTGTTTTCTTAAGAAGAGGTGAGGTCATGTCCTTGTCTCTACCTCTACTGCAGTCCTTTATAGCCTAACATCTCATCACCTCCTCCTGTGTGACCTCAGGGTCACACAGACCAACCCTGGGACAATGTAAAGGGGACTGCACAGAGCGGTGGGTACCTGGAAGTGGACTCACTGGGGACCGTCTCAACGGCTAGCTACACAGATGCCGTTGCACTGGCAGGTCTTTTAAATGACAGGTTTCCACCACTGCCTGCTGTCTTTCCAGGAGCCCCAACCACCAGCTCCCCATCCCTTTCAATCATCTCCATTACCTGCCTCCCTCTAGAGGCATTTGGGCTTGGAGTCTCCAGTCTAACCATGTCACGTCCAGAATCCTATGTATTATATTTCAGAGAAACCCCAGCACCTCCTGGTCAGCCTTGATCACATGACAGCTAGACTTTTGTGTTCCAATCTTAGTGCAGCCTTTCGAAAGTCATACGGAGCATCTGATCAGTGTGACAAGAAATAAAAGAACATGAGGAAGCAGGAAGCCGGCTAGTCAGGAGCAAAAACAAAGTGTGCTAACCTCTACCCCAGAGCTCTTTCTTTATAATGTGTGGCCCGCCTTTAGCTGCTTCAAGAGCTTGAAGAGATGTTCTTGGTCACTTCAGAGAGCAGCACAAGAACCCAGTGTGAACACCAGCTTTTAGCTCAGTATCAGGACAGTCTAGCAATGAGAGACCCCACACCAGTGGGAGAGTCCATCCCTGGGCGCCTTCACCCCAAACCTCAGGGACTCCAGGCCCCGAGGAGGTCAAGCCAGGCACCCCCAGAGAGATCTTCTGAGCCTGGGTTCTGTGACTCCTCCTTAACCATCAGCTCTTATCCTCCCTGAAAAGTAGAGGAGGGAGGGGAGGACCAGCTGACGGACGCTGTTCTGACCTGCCCTCATCTCCCTCGATGCAGAGAAAAGTGCTTTGCGTGGCCTCTGACCTCTCACGAGCCCCACTCTTTCTCTTCCCTTCCACTGTCGGCTGCAGCCCTGAATCTCCTGAGAAGTGTCTCCTCTGTGCCCCGCCTACCTTGACGTGTGTGCGTGTGCATGTGTGTATGTGTGTGTGTGTGTGTGTGTGTGTGTGTGCGCGTGCGCACGTGAGCGCTCCAGAGTGGGGCCTTCACGGGATGGTGAATTCCCTTCAACTGGTGGGTTCCCATTCAAGTCACCAAATGTGGGCGGACTGCCCAGGGCCAGCATTCTTCCGGCACTAAAGGGGCCAGGTGAGTAGACATGACCCATTTGTCTGTAAGCTTTACCAGCAGCCCCACCCCAGTGACCGTGTTGATTGGCCCTGGGGAGCGGGGAGGCATCTTCCTCACCGTGCAGCCTTCACACTTTCCACAAAATAAGCACAAAGTCAGCTATTACACAAATCACAGAATTTAGCCCCTATATAAGGGGAGCACTTTACAGCTGCATGGTGATTTTTCATTCATATATTTCAAGCTATTTCCTTCAAAGGCACACTTAGTTCTCTGTTCCACAAAGAGAAACCAATAGGACACAATTTTTAAGTTATATTTAATTGCTCTCGTGGAGTGTTCTACTGGGTAAAAAAGAAAGAAAGAAAGAAGAAAAAAAGGCCAGGATCCTTTCAATGGCTGACCCAGGAAAAAGCCAAGTTACCCAGGCTTTGCTTTCTGTTATCTGCAGTCTGAAGCTCAAATTGTTCTAAATTCCTTTTATTTTCAACGTCTGATTTTTCCCAGCTTTCCTTCTCTTGCCGTCTCTTTCCTCTGTTGCCGTGTACAATGCATAACAACACTTCCTAAACTCTGAAAATATAGAAAGCTCAGAAGAATATTGCCTGGGGAAAATTAACCCCTGTACCTCTAGTCGCAAAGATTCATTGGCACGTGAAACCCTGGATTCCCCCTGGTGAGAGATTTCCATCTTTCATTAAACTTATGCAGTAGCAACTGGTGTACTACGTCATTATGTCAGAGCCAGTGAGTAAGCTTTCCCCAAACTGAACCTGTGTTCCCATCATTTTCTGTTTGGTTGAAAAAAGTCATGACCTCACGTTGTCTTGTATTTGTATCAGTTATCTGTTCAGACAAAGCTGTCCCCTCCCCCCAGATTTAGTGGCTTAAAACAGCAAGCCTTTTTCAGCCCGCACTTCTGTTGGCAGTTCTTCGGGCCTTGGCTGGACTCACCTGTACCCCTGTGACCAGCTGCTAGGCGAACCCATCTCCACTCCATGCAGTCTCCCAGACTCCAGCAGGTCGGGCAGATTCTCGTGGTGGTAGGTTCCTAAGAGAGTGTTACCGAATGCAAGTCCGTGTGCCTGACGCACGGTGAGGCCAAACAATACCGAAATGTCGGCGTTTGGAGCAGAGAAAGGTTTATTGCAGGGCCGAGCAAGAAGAACAGGTGGCTCGTGCCCCAAAAAACCCCCGAACTCCCTGAAGAGTTTCAGCGAAGCATCTTTAAAGGCCAGGTGAGGGAGGGCCGTGGTTACTTGTTGCAAACTTCTTTGTGTAGCATCCTTTGCTCTTGCAGCTGTCCGTGTAGGTAGGGTCACAATGTTCCTGTAAACCTCGAACAAGACAAATGTTATTCTCTGTTCTGCAACTTTGTCATCTCTATATGAATGTAAACGTGTCATACCCTTAAAGGTCAGAGCCTTGAGAATGGGCTATTCTGTATATTTCAGGCTAGAGGCAACATTCCTAACTGGAAGCAAAAGTAGTAGAATACAAAGGTTAAAGTAAAAGAAGCAGATCCAGTATGGAGTCAAGCTTGTTCTTCTCTGTTAAAAGAGTAGAAGCGGAACCTGCAAGGTCTGCTGAGGCCTCGGCTCAAGTGCTCACAGAGTGACAGCCACTGCATCCTGAGGGTCACAGCAAATCATGGGGACGGCCTAACGTGAAGTGGGGACTCCACTGTCCCAACCCACACCCGCCACTTTAGCCTACTCACTCTTACTATGTGCAGTTGCTTCTGTGGACACGGTGTCGATGGATGATCGCTTTGTGTTTCTCCCCATGGTTTCCATCACTTCCAGAGCCTCAGAAGGAAAGGCAGGGAAGACAACGTTGTTAGCACCTAATATACGACAGGAGTTGACTAGGCATTTTCTTTTTTTTTTTTTTTTATTTTAATTTTTTAACATCTTTATTGCAGTATAATTGCTTTACAATGGTGTGTTAGTTTCTGCTTTATAACAAAGTGAATCAGCTATACGTATACATATATCCCCATATCTCCTCCCTCTAGCGTCTCCCTCCCACCCTCCCTATCCCACCCCTCTAGGTGGTCACAAAGCACCGAGCTGATCTCCCTGTGCTATGCGGCTGCTTCCCACTAGCTATCTATTTTACATTTGGTAGTGTATATAAGTCCATGCCACTCTCTCACTTCGTCCCAGCTTACCCTTCCCCTTCCCGGTGTCCTCAATTCCATTCTCTATGTCTGCTTCTTTATTCCTGTCCTGCCCCTAGGTTCTTCATAAACTTTTTTTTTTTTTTTTAGATTCCATATATATGTGTTAGCATACAGTATTTGTTTTTCTCTTTCTAACTTACTTCACTCTGTGTGACAGACACTAGGTCCATCCACCTCACTACAAATAACTCAATTTCGTTTCTTTTTATGGCTGAGTAATATTCCATTGTATATATTTGCCACATCTTCTTTATCCATGTATCTGTTGATGGACACTTAGGTTGCTTCCATGTCCTGGCTATTGTAAATAGAGCTGCAGTGAACATTGTGGTACATGACTCTTTTTGAATTATGCTTTTCTCAGGGTATATGCCCACTAGTGGGATTGCTGGGTCGTATGGTAGTTCTATTATTAGTTTTTTAAGGAACCACCATACTGTTCTCCATAGTGGCCGTATCAACTTACATTCCCACCAACAGTGCAAGAGGGTTCCCTTTTCTCCACACCCTCTCCAGCATTTATTGTTTATAGATTTTTTGATGATGGTCATTCTGACTGGTGTGAGGCGATACCGCATTGTAGTTTTGACTTGTATTTCTCGAATGATTAGTGATGTTGAGCATCCTTTCATGTGTTTGTTGGCAATCTGTATATCTTCTTTGGAGAAATGTCTGTTTAGGTCTTCTGCCCATTTTTGGATTGGGTTCTTTGTTTTTTTGATATTGAGCTGCAGGACCTACTTGTATAATTTGGAGATTAATTCTTTGTCAGTTGCTTTGTTTGCAAATATTTTCTCCCATTCTGAGGGTTGTCTTTTCGTCTTCTTTATGGTTTCCTTTGCTGTGCAAAAGCTTTTAAGTTTCATTAGGTCCCATTTGTTTATTTTTGTTTTTATTTCCATTTCTCTAAGAGGTGGGTCAAAAAGGATCTTGCTGTGATTTATGTCATGGAGTGTTCTGCCTAAGTTTTCCTCTAAGACTTTGATAGTGTCTGGCCTTACATTTAGGTCTTTAATCCATTTTGAATTTATTTTTGTGTATGGTGTTAGGGAGTGTTCTAATTTCATTCTTTTACATGTAGCTGTCCAGTTTTCCCAGCACCACTTATTGAAGAGGCTGTCTTTTCTCCATTGTATATTCTTGCCTCTTTTATCAAAAATAAGGTGACCATATGTGTGTGGGTTTACCTCTGGGCTTTCTATCCTGTTCCGTTGATCTATATTTCTGTTTTTGTGTCACTATCATACTGTCTTATACTGTAGCTTTGTAGTGTAGTCTGGAGTCCAGGAGCCTGATTCCTCCAGATACGTTTTTGTTTCTCAAGATTGCTTTGGCTATTCGGGGTCTTTTGTGTTTCCATACAAATTGTGAAATTTTTTGTTCTAGTCCTGTGAAATATAGCATTGGTAGTTTGATAGAGATTGCGTTGAATCTGTAGATTGCTTTGGATAGTATAGTCATTTTCACAATGTTGATTCTTCCAATCCAAGAACATGGTTTACCTCTCCATCTGTTTGTATCATCTTTGCTTTCTTTCATCAGTGTCTTATAGTTTTCTGCATACAGGTCTTTTGTCTCTATAGGTAGGTTTATTCCTAGGTATTTTATTCTTTTTGTTGCAGTGGTAAATGGGAGTGTTTCCTTAATTTCTCTTTCAGATTTTTCATCATTAGTGTATAGGAATGCAAGAGATTTCTGTGCATTCATTTTGTATCCTGCTACTTTACCAAATTCATTGATTAGCTCTAGTAGTTTTCTGGTACCATCTTTAGGATTCTCTGTGTATAGTATCATGTCATCTGCAAACAGTGACAGCTTTACTTCTTCTTTTCCGATTTGGATTCCTTTTATTTCTTTTTCTTCTCTGATTGCTGTGGCTAAAACTTCCAAAACTATGTTGAATAATAGTGGTGAGAGTGGACAACCCTGTCTCCTTCCTGATCTTAGTGAAAATGGTTTCAGTTTTTCACCATTGAGAACGATGTTGGCTGTGGGTTTGTCATATATGGCCTTTATTATGTTGAGGTAAGTTCCCTCTGTGCCTACTTTCTGGAAAGTTTTTATCATAAATGGGCGTTGAATTTTGTCAAAAGCTTTTTCTGCATCTATTGAGATAATAGTATGGTTTTTATTCTTCAATTTGTTAATATGGTGTATCACATTGATTGATTTGCATATACTGAAGAATCCTTGCATCCCTGGGATAAACCCCACTTGATCATGGTGTATGATCCTTTTAATGTGCTGTTGGATTCTGTTTGCTAGTATTTTGTTGAGGATTTTTGCATCTATGTTCATCAGTGATATTGGCCCATGGTTCTCTTTCTTTGTGACATCTTCATCTGGTTTTGGTATCAGGGTGATGGTGACCTCGTAGGATGAGTATGGGAGTGTTCCTCCCTCTGCTATATTTTGGAAGAGTTTGAGAAGGATAGGTGTTAGCTCTTCTCTAAATGTTTGATGGAATTCGCCTGTGAAGCCATCTGGTCCTCAGCTTTTGTTTGTTGGAAGATTTTTAATCACAGTTTCAATTTCAGTGCTTGTGATTGGTCTGTTTATATTTTGTGTTTCTTTCTGGTTCAGTCTCGGAAGGTTGTGCTTTTCTAAGAATTTGTCCATTTCTTCCAGGTTGTCCATTGTATTGGCATATAGTTGCTTGTAGTAATCCCTCATGATCCTTTGTATTTCTGCAGTGTCAGTTGTTACTTCTCCGTTTTCATTTCTAATTCTATTGATTTGAGTCTTCTCCTTTTTTCTCTTGATGAGTCTGGCCAATGGTTTATCAATTTTGTTTATCTTCTCAAAGAACAAGGTTTTACCTTTATTGATCTTTGCTATCATTTCCTTCATTTCTTTTTCATTTATTTCTGATCTGATCCTTATGATTTCTTTCCTTCTGCTAATTTTGGGGGTTTTTTGTTCTTCTTTCTCTAATTGCTTTACATGGAAGGTTAGGTTGTTTATTTGAGATGTTTCTTGTTTCTTGAGGTAGAACTGTATTGCTATAAACTTCCCTCTTAGAACTGCTTTCGCTGTATCCCATAGGTTTTGGGTCGCCCTGTTTTCATTGTCAATTGTTTCTGGGTATTTTTTTATTTCCTCTTTGATTTCTTCAGTGAGCTCTTGATTATTAAGTAGTGTATTGTTTAGCCTCCATGTGTTTGTATTTTTTACAAATTTTTTCCTGTAATTGATATCTAATCTCATAGTTCTGTGGTCAGAAAATATACTCGATACGATTTCAACTTTCTTAAATTTACCAAGGCTTGATTTGTGACCCAAGATATGATCTATCCTGGAGAATGTTCCATGAGCACTTGAGAAGAAAGTGTATTCTATTGCTTTTGGATAGAATGTCCTATAAATATCAATTAAGTCCATCTTGTTTAATGTATCATTTAAAGCTTGTGTTTCCTTATTTATTTTCATTTTGGATGATCTGTCCATTGGTGAAAGTGGGGTGTTAAAGTCCCCTACTATGATTGTGTTACTGTCAATTTCCCCTTTTATGGCTGTTAGCATGTGCCTTATGTATTGAGGTGCTCCTGTGTTGGGTGCGTAAATATTTACAATTGTTATATCTTCTTCTTGGATTGATCCCTTGATCATTATGTAGTGTCCTTCTTTTTCTCTTGTAATAGTCTTTATTTTAAAGTCTATTTTGTCTGATATGAGAATTGCTACTCCAGCTTTCTTTTGATTTTCATTTGCATGGAATATCTTTTTCCATCCCCTCACTTTCAATCTGTATGTGTCCCTAGGTCTGAAGTGGGTCTCTTGTAGACAGCATATATATGGGTCTTGTTTTTGTATCCATCAGCCAGTCTGTGTCTTTTTGTTGGAGCATTTAATCCATTTACATTTAAGGTAGTTATCGATATGTGTGTTCCTATTACCATTTTCTTAGTTGTTTTGGGTTTGTTATTGTAGGTCTTTTCCTTCTCTTGTGTTTCTTGCCTAGAGAAGTTCCTTTAGCATTTGTTGTAAAGCTGATTTGGTGGTACTGAATTCTCTTAGCTTTTGCTTGTCTGTAAAGGTTTTAATTTCTCCATCAAATCCGAATGAGATCCTCGCTGGGTAATCTTGGTTGTAGGTTTTTCCCTTTCATCACTTTAAATATGTCCTGCCACACCCTTCTGCCTTGCAGAGTTTCTGCTGAAAGATCAGCTGTTAACCTTATGGGGATTCCCTTGTATGTTATTTGTTTCTTTTCCCTTGCTGCTTTTAATATTTTTTCTTTGTATTTAATTTTTGATAGTTCGATTAATATGTGTCTTGGCGTGTTTCTCCTTGGATTTATCCTATATGGGACTCTCTGCGCTTCTTGGACTTAACTGGTTCCTTTCCCATTTTAGGGAAGTTTTCAACTATAACCTCTTCAAATATTTTCTCAGTCCCTTTCTTTTTCTCTTCTTCTTCTGGGACCCCTATAATATGAATGTTGGTGCATTTAATGTTATCCCAGAGGTCTCTGAGACTGTTCTCAATTCTTTTCATTCTTTTTTTTTCTGCTCTGCAGTAGTTATTTCCACTATTTTATCTTCCAGGTCACTTATCCATTCTTCTGCCTCAGTTATTCTGTTATTGATTCCTTCTAGAGAATTTTTAATTTCATTTACTGTGTTGTTCATCATTGTTTGTTTGCTCTTTAGTTCTTCTAGGTCCTTGTTAAACGTTTCTTGAATTTTCTCCATTCTATTTCCAAGATTTTGGATCATCTTTACTATCATTACTCTGAATTATTTTTCAGGTCGACTGCCTATTTCCTCTTCATTTGTTTGGTCTGGTGGGTTTTTACCTTGCTTCTTCATCTGCTGTGTGTTTCTCTGGCTTCTTATTTTGCTTAACTTACTGTGTTTGGGGTCTCCTTTTCACAGGCTGCAAGTTCGTAGCTCCCGTTGTTTTTGGTGTCTGCCCCCAGTGGCTAAGGTTGGTTCAGTGGGTTGTGTAGGCTTCCTGGTGGAGGGGACTGGTGCCTGTGTTCTGGTGGATGAGGCTGCATCTTGTCTTTCTGGTGGGCAGGACCGCGTCCGGTGGTGTGTTTTGGGGTGTCTGTGATCTTATTATGATTTTAGGCAGCCTCTCTGCTAATGGGTGGGGTTGTGTTCCTGTCTTGCTAGTTGTTTGGCATAGGGTATCCAGCACTGTAGCTTTCTGGTCGTTGAGTGGAGCTAGGTCTTAGCGTTGAGATGGAGATCTCTGGGAGAGCTTTTGCTGTTTGATATTATGTGGAGCCATGAGGTCTCTGCTGGACCAATGTCCTGAACTTGGCTCTCCCACCTCAGAGGCACAAGCCTGACACCCAGCCGGAGCACCACGACCCTATCAGCCACACGGCTCTTTTCCACCAACTGCCATGACTGAAATCACTGCAGAAGACGCAGGGGGAGGCATGCAACCTACTGTCTGCAACCCTTTTAAAAACCATTCACTAATGGGTGTGATTGACAAAAGCTGAAGAAAAAGCCATATTGCTCCTGGGAAGAATGCAAGTGTAAAGATCTGAATAAAAAGATGTAGTTTTATATGCACCAAAGCACTTGTCAGCTCCTCTGTATGTAATGATAGCCCCCTGTTAAAGAATACTGTTGCGACAGCAATGTAGGAGACTGTTATTCCTGGCGTCAGTGGTCCCCTCTTCACCCCTATGGACGGCTCCAGCTTTGTTCCAGCGATCGGCAATACTATTCCAATCATCTAGGCATTTTCCATCTGTTAGCTCCTTCAACACCCACACAGCTGTTTTGCAGATAAGAAAATTGAGACCCAGAAAATGTAAATAACTTGCCCACGTAGCTCAATCTAAATACAGAGCTGGGATTTGGAATCACGCTTAGGCATGATTCCAGAGCTCTTCTTGTCCTACCATGCTGCTTAGCAGATTTCTTTCACATACCTCACATCACGAATGAGTGAATGCATGAAATGTGGAATAAATCAGCTATAAGTGTAGTGTTAGTCAAACGATTTGTTATCTTCTTTTCCAATTAATATGGCCAATCTGCTCAAGCCATGCCCCGTTAGTGATTACATAAACTATAAGTATTGTTTCCCACCCCTCCAAACGTCAATGTAACGCATCAGTAATTCCCATTATTTTTTGAAAGGCCACTCTTAAACGTTGCCAGCTCTGGCCAAGCTCACCCAAATGGTACAAATGTCGACACGTTGTCATTTCCTGGCGGTATCGCTGCTAGCCTAATAAGAATTGAAAGTTGGGGAATAGTTTACCAGATCTATTTTGAATTCCCCAACAGAATTGTTTAATGAATAGTGCAGATTTGTAATTCTGCAGTTTGTTGGGCCACTGCAAATCATGACTGTTTGATTGTGATCAGATGTCTCTGCATATGTTCAAAGGAGACAGAGCTCATCTTTTGGAGATAAGATTAAGTAAGTTCTCTTACGTTACTTTGCCATGTTTCAGAATGTTTCTCCCTAAGGTGACATACTGTCTGTCTTAGTCTAGAATAGCAGGAGCTATCCATCAGCCTCTTCCAATTTGACCTGGTTCAGTTATTTTACTGTACGAGGAGGCCGGCTGAGGTGGTGCCGGCAGGCTGGACCCTCGATTGTCTCAGTTACCTGCGTGTGGTTGGCCTTTGCCTTCTTATAATCACTTGGCTGTGCTAGGATTACCAGAACGTTCATTCTAATAAAGGCAGTCCTGCTGGACTATGGATTTGCCTTGCTTTTATTGCACACACTGAGATCACTTACCGGCAGAACTACGAAAGTCTACAAAAGTCGATCTATGTGTCTATGAGTAAAAAAACTATTTTCACAAAGCTGTGACTGTTTATGTATTTGTTTTCAATTGAGTATGGTGAGTTCTCAAGAAATTTTTTATGAAAATTAAATTAATCCAACACAGTGGTTAAAAACACAGATTGGGAATAAAAGGGAGCTTGTTTCAAATCCCACTTCCCCCACGAGGTAGTTTGGGAGGAGGCAAGTGACTTAACCTCATTGTGCTTGAGTTCCTTCTCTCTTTCTAAAGTAGCAGAAGGGAATTCCCTGGCAGTCCAGTGCTTAGGACTCGACTCCGCGCTTTCACTGCTGAGGGCCCGGGTTCGACCCCTGGTTAGGGGACTAAGATCCCACAAGCCATGCCATGCGGCCAAAGAAATAAAATAAAATAAAGTAGCAGGAATAAAACCTCCCTAATAGGATTGTTTGTGCACTAATGAGATATAATGTGTGTAATATTCTTGCCTGGCACAGAATAGGTACTCAGTACATTGAATGTATTGTTATTATTTGTTAATTCATTAATGCTAATTTCTGTATTAATTTTAATGAGTTAAAGTCCTGGACTTGATTAATTTGCATGTTTTCGTCTTCCTTTCTTCCAGCACTTGATGGCAATTTCTGTCAATGGTAAATGGAAGTTTAAAAGATATACGTTCACACAAACTTTATTTCTTCATTCCTTAGAGTGAGTTTTAGGAGTCTTCCTGGTGAATAATTTATATAATCACAGAAAGAATGAAGTTATCCTTATTATATCTCAGACTGTTTTTTATCATGAATCATTGCCTTTATTAAAGATGACAGAGATAATGCATTTGTTCTGGAAGAGAGGCATTGATTTACTATATGACAGCACAGTACATGGCACATAATAGTTGCTTGGAAAATATTGATTGTGAGTGGATAATTAACAGATAATGAACAAATAAATGATTTAATATGTATTTATTCAGGAGTCAATTCATTGCACCTCTTTATAGAAATTGCTTTGGGATTGTAAAAAGCCCCCCACACAAATGAGATGCATCGCTGAAGCCCAGAGTGTGATATTATTAAAAGTGTTTATTGCTGAATCACTGAATGTTGAGGTAGTCAAGAAACTGGATATTTGAGTGATTTTTAAGAAGATATAATGAAACTCCTGTATTGCCTTATCATTGCAATAATTTTAAATACTCCAATGTTCCCTTTTGAATAAAGATGGTGAATATATCAGTAGTAACCTGTGCAATTCAAAATAATTTTTTAAGTATTTTACTAGGCAGTTACTAGGCACTGTTATGGTGTGATCAGCAATTTTAGCACAGAGACCACGTCAGTTATTTTTGAACACTCTCCAATGCTTCATATCATCGCTCAAAACAGAAAGACTCCTTTTAATTAAGTGACAGGAACTGTCCATGAATTTTTGCCAGCGTTTCTGCTAGCCAGTAAGTAGGGTTAATTGACAATCCCTAATAGAGACTCTTAGAGAAATTCACATCATAATTAACATAATTTAAGATGCTGATAATGCATGAATTATCTACTCAATCAGCGTGTCTACTCAATCGGCGTGACTGGGGTCTTTGGTCTTACAGAGAAAGTGCTCAAGTGCAGTAGTGTCTTACATAATAGATCCCTCATTAGTGTGAATTAGTATTTCTGAATGTTGCTAATTAGCAAGCCTGAGAACAAACACAATAAAAAATCTGGTTTTCCACATTGCAAGAGTGCTGGTTAGCGTGTTTGGTAAACACGGTTAGATTACCATTTTGACTGAATTCCAGCAACCAAGTTTCCCGTGGTCGGCAGGCACTGTGCGTGGTATGTTTTACCTGCCTGGGAGTAATCAGCCGTGCGCTACGTTTGCACTGCAAGTTGAGATAAATCATATTTTAGGAAGTTATCAAGGATGTAGTTTGGTGAAGAATAGGGACGCAGTGTTCTATTTCTGAGGTGACTTAGAAACTTCAAAGAGAAAGCCATGAGAGTAACCCTCGTTTTCCCAGGCCGTAACTTATCTCAGCTGGTGTGGAGCCCACCCACTGCCCGCCCTTATGAGACGTGGGCTGCAGACTGCACGCATTTCTGTGTGCCACCTGGTGGGGAAGGGCGTGAAAGGGACAAAAAAAGAGTTTTTATCTTTCGTGCCAAAGAGCAGCGGGTGATTTTTTTTTAAACATCTGAGATAGAACTGATGATGGAGAAGTTAGAAAAGAAGAAGTCATGAAGAGAAGTAAAAATGGGGGTTGCACCAGGCAGAAGAGACTGTCTATAGTCCTTTTCAATCTACGGTAGAGTGTCGTGAAATCAAACTCACAAGGTGGGAGGTGTGGGGTAGATGGGATGAGGCAGGACAGAATAGGAAACAGACTGCATCACAAGTAGTAGGAGCCAGGATTATTTCATGAGCCTTTTAGATTTTTTTCAAAGAATTCGTATTTTACCAAAGTAATTCATTTGCCTAATTTTAAAAGTCATATAATAAAGATGAACACAAAATGAATCATAGATGTAAAAACATAAAGCTATAAAACTTTTAGAAAAAACATAAGAGACAATCTTCAGGATCTGGAGCTAAGCAAAAAAGTTCTCAGACTCAGCACCAAGAGCACAATCCATGAAAGGAAAATTGACAGAGTGGACTTCATGAAAATTTAAAACGTTTGCTCTGCAAAGTACTTTGTTAAGAGGATGAAAAGACAAGTTGCAGGCTGAGGGAAAAGATTTGCAAACCACATGTCCAACATAGATAAGACTCAAGACTCAAGAGTTAAAAAAAAAAAACATTGAATTAGAAAATGGTCAAAAGATAAAAACAGACATTTCACTGAAGAGGGTACACATATGTCAAATAAGCACATGAAAAGATGTTTAAATTCATTTGCTATTAGGAAAATGCCAATTACTACTACAGGAGGTGTCACTACACACCTATCAGAATAACCAAAATAAAAAGTAATGACAACACAAAATGCTGGGGAGAATGCAGAGAAACGATTTCTTATCTGTTGCTGGTGGGAATGTAGAATAATACAGTCAGTCAGGAAGACAGTTTGGTAGTTTCTTATAAAACTAAGCGTGACTAAGAAATCGTATTCTTGGGCATTTATCCCAGAGAAATGAAAACTTTCGTTCATAGAAAACCTGTACACAAGTGTTCATAGCATCTTTTCTTCATAATAACTAGAAACTGGAAGCAACCCAGATGTCATTCAGTTGGTGAATTGGTTAGACAGACTCTGGTACACATGTACCAGGGATACTATTCAGCAACAAAGGTGAACAAGCTATTGATGTGCACAACATGGCTGAATCTTGAGGGAATCATGCTGAGTGGAAAAAAAGTCAATTTGAAAAGGTTGCATACTCTATGATTCCATTTATATAACATTCTCCAAATGACAGAATTATAGAAATGGAAATGAGATTAGTGGTTGCCAGGAGTCATGGCAGATGGGGGATGGGAGGGAGGAGTGTGGCTGTAAAAGGACAACATGGGAACTCCTGGTGGCGGTGGAAACATTCCGTATCTGGACTGTATCAGCGTTAACACCCTGGCCGTGACATTGTGCTGTAGCTTTGCAAGGTATTATCCCCGGGGGAAACTGAATAAAGGGTACACAGGACCTTGGTATTATTTCTTGCAACTGCATATGATTCCACAATTACAAATTTGAATTTGTAGTTACAACTAACAAAACTGAAAGTTTAATTTAAAATAATAAATAAAAAGTCAAATAATATGAACTCTTTATATCAGAATATGATGTTTCCCTGCCTCAGCTCTCCCACTCTACCGCCCAGGATTTCTTTCCAGAAGCAACCATTTCTATTTTTCTGTTGTTTCTTCTGATACTTAACAAATGTCCATATTTTTTCAATAGTATGTGCATACAGCTAACTTCTGTTTAATCAATTGTGAACATTTTCTATTAACTTAAAATTCTAGTAAATGAAGATTTAGCTCTTTTTTCACTGTTTTCCTTCTGCAGACCCTCCCATCCTTCCAATCTAGGTTTTGTAATTTTTTGATAAGTCAGAATTCAGGGTCTACATTATACCTGTATGTATTATGTTGTACTACTACTGTTTGTTTTTCTGGTAGTAAATAAATGCCTATTTCTTGCTTTTGTTGCTTTCATAATTCTTCCCACATCTTCCAATAATCCGTCAGTAAAACTGTTCACAAGGTCAGTTGTGTCAGTTAAATGATCCAGTTCCATGGTGGTGTTTCTTGGAGACGCCACCCTCCTTTCAGCCGGGCCGGCTGCTCAACAAGCCTGCTGCACAGATGTTAGCTTCTGGCTTCCTTTTGATGTTCTTCTAGATTGCCTTCCCAGCCTACAGGGGCTCATGATTTTGTCTTTCTTGATTTAGTCCCTATGATGGAAGGCATATTGCTGACCTCCAACCACATGCCTGCGCATGGGTCACGCCAGTCCTGCATGGACGGAAGCGTCTCCACCTGGCCCACGGCGACCACCCGGGGTTTCTTTCACCCTCATCCTGAGCCGTGTCTCCTGCACCGGGCCGTCCTCTCTCTTGATTTACATCCCCATTTTGAAGGGGTGCGTCCTCCAGAACACTCCTGAGGAAGAGTACAAGGAAAGCAAAATTTTTTGGAGATCTTACATGTCAGAAAATGGCTTTTTTCCATCTTCATGCTGCTTGATAGGTTGGCTTGGTATACAATTTTAGGCCAGAAATCATGTCACTTTGGAATTTTGAAAGCATTGTACCCTGGTGTGCTTGTTTTCAGGATTGTTAAGTCCAAAGCCATTCTGATGTTTGTACGTAACCAGTGGTGTGATGTTGTCTGTCTTATGTTTGGAACTTTGTAGGATCCACTTTTGTCCCCAGTGTTCTGAATTTTCATAATGATTTTCCTGGGCACAGATGTATTTTTATCTACTATAGTGGGGACTCACGGGGTCATTTCAAACTGGTAATTTGTGGCCTTCTGTTCTAAAATGTTGTGTTTTTTTTTTTTAAATGATCTCCTCCCTTCACTTTCTCTGTTGTCTCATGGAAATTCATTATTTAGAGACAGGGCTTGGGGACCGGCCATCTGACTTTCTTCTTTTTTCTCCCATTTTCTACCTCTTTGTCTTTTTGTTCTGTTTTGGGGGAGTTCTGGCCGACTTTATCATCCAAACCTATCATTTCTAAGGTTCTTTATTGTTGTTGTGATTGTTTACTGTGTCCCTCTATTTTAGCTTCCTGTTTTTGCTTCACAGATGTAGTACCTTGTTTTATCTCTGTGAAGATGTTAATAACAGCGTTTTCTTTTGCTTCGTTTTGGGTTAATCTTGATCTCTTTGTACTGGATGATTTCCTCAGGCATTTAGTAAACTTTGGGTGTCTCCTCGCAGAGAAGTGTGGGATCCAACATGGGTGACGAACTTCTGAGCATGTGGCAGCGGGCGGTCAGCTTGACCTTCCCCATGGGTGGATCTGGGTCAGCCGTTTCCTGGGAAACCTCTGGGGTCAGGACCTTCAGCTGTTTCTTCTTGGGCCGGTCAGACTCCCAGAGAGGTCTTCTCCAGAGTCCTACCTGGAGGTGCAGGTCCTGCTGCCATTGTTGAGATGGTGACCGGGCGCTAGTGGGTTCTCAGCATTCAAGCTATATATGGTCACTTGGAACCCATGCCTGAGGACCCCTCGTCCGAAGCCCCCCAGCCAGAACCCTGCTGGAAGAGGAGCGGAGTCCTGCCCAAGGCTGCAGGCAGGGTGCACACAACCTCCCTCCGGTCAGTCACCCTGCAGGTACCGAGTGCTGCCCTGACTTGTCTGAAGTGTGAATTTTGCTGTTTCTCGGCTTTTCCCAGCCTTGGCTTGGGGTTTTCTCTCTGGTGCCAGCTAGTCGGCTACCTCACTTGCCCAGCTGCTTTCCTGCTTTCAAGATTATGTTGTTGCTGCCTCCCCTCCAGTTCTACCCTTTTATGTGTTTAAGTCTTTTTAAAAAGTATCATCACTATAGTTTTAGTGAGCTTTTCAGAGGGATCAAGATTAGATGTGTATGTTCATTCCACCGTCTTAACCTAGAAGGGAACTTCTGTCGTGTGTGTGTGTGTGTGTGTGTGTGTGTGTGTGCGCACGCTAGATCGCAATAGCAAGTGTATTTCTTATTGTGTCTAAAAGTCAAGCAGATTTGGAAACTGATGCTAGGCCATGCCAACAGCAAAGTTGTCAAGTCCAGTCAAAGGCCAGTTGTATTTTCTCTTTACTGTGAAAGTCTTCTAAGGAGCTGAGGGAGTTTCCATGGTATATAGAGCCATTTTTTCAGAATGTGGTAGTCACAGGATAATCTAGATCTAACTCTTTTTTGGAAAAAAAAAAAAAAAAAGGTCAGCTGCACTTCCTCTGATAGTGTATTTGAATGTACCTCTTCATTTCTGTTATGGGTACCACGACTGTATTTTGGGTCCCAAATTTTCCGCTCCACATAGAGAATGTCACAACACCAAAAACTAAAATAAACAGCAAGCACAGCTGAGTTATGCAGTCTCTATCAATCTATGATCTTCAGTTGTGCTAACAACATTTGCATCTACTTTGGTAAAAATACACAGGAAAATGCAATTACCTGTTCAAAATATTAAAAGTAGCTCTTTAACTAGAATATTGCTTTAAAAACTCAAAAGGATGTTTTATTTTGAAACCAGTAGAGCCCACAGATATGAATATTGGGACTTTTTTTCAATAAGAACAAATATTTATTTTTCAGAATTTTTTCCCTAGTACTATAGCATTTTAATTGTACAGCCTAGGAAAAAAATTCATGAGAAAATGTTCACAGATGGATCAAAAATTTCCTTATAGCTTTATATTTTATTTTTATCAGAATTCAGTGAGATAATTTCCTAATTCTTAATAAGAACTCACTTTTAAGCTGTTTCCTCCAGACCTTCTAAGATTCAGAACTGAGTGAACAATGGTCACATGACTGAAATCTCACACTTTGTCCCTGCTGTACTAACGGCTGTAAAGCACTGGGTTAAAGGTCACATTTGGAAATGCACAGGGGAGTGAGTATCCAAAAGTGATTTATGAAGTTACACTGTATCTCACTGTAGTATATTTACATTTCCATTAGTATGCATTGTTCCTGAAGAGGAAAGTAAGTCAAGATGGGCTTCTTTATTATATTTATATGGAGGATGTGGGTAGAGAGCCCTCCTGCTGGTTGTACTGATGTTAAAATTCTTCTATTATTTACTAATTGTAAACTTATAGACTCAAGAATTTAAAGTGGACCTACAGGTTGCGTGTCAACCTAAAAGTAAAAGTGCAGTGTACCATATTTATTCAACAAATATTTCCTGAGTTCTGCTATAGAAGTTATTCATGCTTTTACTTTAAACTTATTTTGCCTCTTAAATATTTTCATGGACCACTGGGGGGAAATCCTGTTTTTAAATCCTATAAAAATTAAACACTTTGAGGAAAAATTGGATCTTTTTTCCACAGTAGGACCTCAAAGTATATCTAGTCATGAAAGATCACCAAAACATACAAACAACAACAACAACAACAACAACAACAAAAAGTAAAAGAGAAAACGATAAGGCCAAATCCAGAGGTTAGCTAGTGCGTTAAACTTTGTGATCGATCAAAGAGATGGAGTGGACGAGTATCACTCACCCTGACTGGTTCCCTGAGTAAATACTAGTTTGCTTACCCTGTTCCAGGCACTCTGTTCCAGGCGCTTGAGATACATCAGAGAACAAGATGACACTCTTGGCCTTGGGTTAGGGAGTCCTGGTGGTTCTCTTGGAGAACTGACACTGAGCGGAGGCCTCAGCAGCTACGGAGCCCCCAGGCCGTCTGGAAGGGAGCATCCCCAGAGGGAGCCCTAGGGAGAGAGGTGCACGGTGCCCGGAGCAGCCAGGGGGCCTGGAGGGAACAGAGAGAGGGGAGCCCTGATGGGAAGGTGGGAGAAGGGGCGGCACACGGGGCCCTGCAGGCCTTCTGAAGACTCGAGCTTTTGCTCTGCAAAACACGGGGAGATTTGTGGTCAGGGAGGCGCGATCTCAGTGTTAAAAGGACTGCTGTACCCTAATAACCCTGTATCTTGGGCAGGTCATCTAAGCTCACTGATATCAACCTAAAAAAAACAGGAAACCAATTCAAGAGGCAAGAGCATTTATTTGGGATCAAAGAACTGCAATTTGGGGTACATGTATTGGGGTAGAAACACAAATAGTGTCCCTATTACAGGAGAGGGAATCAGGGTTTTTAATGAAACAAGTAAGAGGAAGATGAGACAGGCTGCCCTTAAGAAGAGTCCATTGGTGCTGATAAGTAAAGCTATTAGATTTGCACTTCACTGATTAGTCCAGCAAAGTGGTCACCAGGTAAAGGTTCATTTTCATCAGTCCCTTCAACACGGTTTTCTCATTCTTGCTGACTTCTTGGGATGCTGGCAGTTTGGCCCAGTTCACAGGGTCAGAAAATAGGATGCAAGGCAGTTCCTCTGGGATGGCGGCTCTGGCCCCGTTTTAAAAGCCCCACTTAACGTCATTTTTCACTCCGAGCTGCAGCTCCTTCATTTGTGTAGAATGAGCACGATATTTCCAGCCTGCAGTATAATATTTTAAATTACAGCTCACCTTTGTAAACCATCTCACACACAAGGACTGAATGAACGAAGGTCCGAAACCCAGTCCTAAAATCCTACATCCAGACTTTATTGGAGTCAAGGGGAAATGCTTCACTCACGAAGCAAACGTGCACCGTCAGGGCTCTGGGGGTGGTAGGTACATAGATGAGGAGATACGGAGAAGAAGGATGCATGGATGAAGGATGTGGTCCCTGCCCTCGCAGCTCACTGTCTGCCGAGGAAAGGGGTTGTAAACAACAAATATAAGAGATATGTATGCAGAACAGGAGGACAGGGCTGAGTCAGTCTTGGGGGTCAGGCTGCATTTCCCGGAGGCCACAGACTCAAAAGCCTTGTGTCTGGAAAGCTGGATCTGAGGCTCTGAACTCTGTCCTACTGCCCTCATGCTCTTGGCTTTGGATAACTCAAAATCAACAGGAATTGCTAAACCGCAAAATAAAATTCTGGTTTTCAACACGGCGCAAGAGTTATACGCATGCTGAAATGCAAGTGATTTGTTGTAAATATTCCGATGTTCTTCTCATTTTGGGGTGCTCTATGCATATAATCATCTGTCCACTGCAAATTCAGCACCCGCAGATTGCCAGCCAAAAAAAAAAAAAACGGAAAGGGGGTGTGTAGAGGGTAGCCCTTGGGAGAGTAGCCAAAGGTAATAATGCTTAGACAGCACCTTGAGGAACTGTTCGTCGTCCGGTGTAGCTGGAGCATGAGATGAAACAGCCATATAATAAGATGAGGCCGAATAAGGGCTTTTGAGCTATCAAAGCAAAGTCCCCCCCATGGCAACCAGAGATGTGCAACTTCTAATCGGTGTTGAGAAATAGACTTTGACGTTAAACATCAGTTGATGCAAAGAAAGATACTGGAAGGGAAGAGGCCAAAATTTAATAGGATTTGCCCGGGTGTTAGAACTACAAAAACCTTTACTCATTCTCCATGATTTAATTTAAAATTCAAACTTTCAAAGTTTCTAGGAGAAGCGTGCATTACTGTCATAATGAGAGAAAAACAAAGTTAAAATAAAAACTATTTGAAAAGGCAAAAGTCTAGAACAAAAAAATATATTATCGGGAGTATTTTTCTGGGTTTCTTATTAGTGTCTTGAGGACACAGCAGCACCCAGCACAGAACAGAAGGAAAGTCCCCAAACAAGGACGTAGCAAAATAATATCGTGCTGCTGCATCAGGACCCAGGCAGTTATTCTAAACTCAGCTGGATTAAAGGAGATGCCTTTGAACTAGCACGTGGCTGAAGTGGAGACTGTAAATTTAAGATGATATTTAAGGTATCGGAAATGATAGCGGGGAAAAGGTAATTGAAAGACAAGCAGCAGCAGAATTAGAAAATCAATTATATTTCGTAACAGGTTGTAATAAATTAGTTATCACCACCACTGATAGTGGCCTTTTTAATGTGTGTGCCTTATAGCACAGTGGAATAGAATCATTACGTGATCCATTTAAATGCCTAAAATGTATTGCGAACTTGTAGCTTTCACATTTTTACTATAAGAAACATATTACAGTAGTTGTTTCTTTTAAGTTCTGCAACTTGGGAAGATTTTATTTTCTTCGTTCTAATTGTTTTCCTATTTTTCAAATACTCTATTTCAAACAACATATATTTTTTTGTGATGGAAAAAAATCTTTAAACTCCTTAAGTAACATCTTACGGAAAAACCTGAATGAACTTTTTGGCCAACCCAGTAAAAGTAATGTAAATCATCTGTAGTCTTATGCCCTGATACAGCTAATTTCATTTTTATATATTCACTTCCAGCTGGTTTTCTACTTCTAGCTGCTTTTCTTTTTATATATCATGGTACATAGTTCTAATCAACGTATTTGGTTTCATATTTTAATTTTACTGAACACTTAAAAATACTTTCATACTACCATGTACTCTTCAAAATTATCATTTTCGTAGCTGTGTAGTACATCAGCATGGTGAAATACTATAATTTACAGTTTCCTACTTTGGGACATCGAAATTTATATAGCCATCTCTCTATAATAGGCACTGATGCAATAAAAATTATTATTTTTGAAATTATTTTCCAAAGATAACTTTTCTGGTATAAAATTATAAGATTGTTGATTTTAAATTTTTTTAAACTTTTTCTTGCCGTAAAACTTTGTTCTGATTTACATTGTCACTAGCAATGTCAAAGTGTACCAGAGTCACCTCAATTTTGTTAGTATTAGTTATTATTCTTTTGCTACTAAATAGGTATAAGTCCATACTTTCAAATAATTTTAATTTTTTTTTTTTTTATTTCTAGTTAGGTTGAAAAGTTTTCTATCATTTTTTGCTACTGGTGGTCTTTCCTGACTGACTTATTTGTAGAATACATTAATATTTTGGATTGTGATACATTCAAATAAGCTTCTTATACATTATAAATATTAAGCTTTTTTTTATACCTTTCAGTTTTTTCCTAATCAGGACTTTCCTTTGCATTATAATTTGGTCATTTCAGGTGGTAACATTTTCTGTCTTCATGACCAAGGCGGTCAGCTGTCTCCTTTATAATTCCTCTTAGTGACCAAACATCAGGCAATTACCATTTCCTCCACAGACAAACACATGTTTTCTGCTAGGTTTTGACAGTTTGATTTTATTTTTGTCTCTGAACATGTGAGTCTCTCGTGTGTAAGAACAGTAGTGACTCCGTTGAAAGAGAACAGGGTCACGGCCTGCAGAGCGGGTCTCAGGTGGCTGAGGGGTGGAAAACAGTGGCTGGAATTCAGAAAGCCGAGGCCTCCAGGCTGTACAATAAGATGATGAAACCTGTTCCCAGGTCACCAGCTCGTAAGGGATTTCTTTTTCTGTTTTTTATGATGTGATTATTTCCTGTTGTCTTGGGAAGCACCTATATTGCCTCAAACTGTGCAAAATACACTGGTGATGCGAGGGGAAACATGGAGATGAGCCCAAGTCCAATGGCAGACTAGTCACACACACACGTGCCCCGGCTCCGGCTGGGGGAAACCAGGGGCACCGTTTTCCACTTCCAGTCAGTGGTCCTTCTTGGCTGCACATGGACACCTCCAGGGAGCTTTTGTAAACACTCTGAGGCCTGGGTTCCAGCCCATCCTGAGTACTGAGATGTGATTCTAACATGCAGCCAAGGTTGAAAACCATTGTAATCATTTCGTCAAGAAATCTAATCTGTAAGAGCAGGTGACAAAGAGAAAGAACCAGAAACTACCTGTCCTTTTTCTCATAAACACCTGCATCTTGATGGCAAAATTTATAGTGGGAACAGGAAGACGGCCTTTGGACGTAGCAGAAGTTTCCAGAATCTTCTCTTTACCTCCTCTCTATCATGTAAGGTCCAAGTGGCTCTTTCCAAAAACTATGGAATAGAGTTTCCAAAACCTGGGGGAACAAAGTATTTGAAAGCAAATCTTGAGCACAGCTAATTACTAGGAGCCAGAGCGGCTTGGGGGAGACAGAGGGCTGTATTTCCAGCTTCCTTTCTTCCCAGCACAGACGGGGCGTGCGCAGGGCAGGCCCACCAGACACAGAGGCTCGCCCACGCGGAGCACGGCTTGGGGAGAACCCCACACCGCTGGCACGTGGCCCTGCAGGACTGGGGTTTTGCAGATAGGTGCTCACGTGAGCTCCTGTTCCCATGACCCACATTCTCCAAATGCCAGGGCAGAGGGCCAGCGGTGTGTTCGGAGAGCTGAGAGCACAGAGCCAGCCGTGGCTGGAAGCTCAGCCCCGCCCAGGTGCCTCAGAGGTCACGCAGGGTTTTAAGCCTCTAGGAATCCCGAGAAGAACATTTAATTGTCATTAACCTCACTGGAAAGAATATGGGCATCTCAAGATACTTACGAAACAGAAAGATGGCATTTACCCCATTTTTGTGGCTTTGGAATAAGGGGGAAAATTCTCTAACTCAGCCCTTGCTTCGACACATGGCAGCAAAGATGTATTTCCTGTTAGTTTGCCCTGACCAAACTTACAAAAAGAAAAAACTGTTTTTAAAGACTGAGAGCTTGATTTATGCCTTGAATAATCAAGTTTTAAGTGGTATAATGAAATTCCCTAATAAAATGGCTTTGGATACAATGTCTCCCATCCTCTGCCCAGCCTAATCCTAACCACCAGAGACACAGAAGGTCTTACTGGGGTGCAGGACGGGGGCAGGGAGAAAACTGTCTTGTCGCCGTTTGGGACGTTCCCCCCTCCACTTTACAGTCAACGCGAACGTTATAGTTTCACTCTCTTTACTTTTGTGCTTATTGTGACAGCACCTACCTGGGGAAAAAGTTTTCCACTAACCTCATAACAACAAAAGGACCCTGACTTTTATGCCGTTTAATTATCATGCTTACCTTCTCGGAGCCTCAATTTCAGCGTCTAAAAACCAGGCATAACATCACCAACCTGTACAGTTGCTGTAAATAAGAAACCTAATATGTGCAGAAGCTTTGTCTAAGCGCCTGGCATACATTTCAGCGAGTGGTTGCTATTATGATTGTTATTGTGAAGTGGTGGTTCCGGAGAACCCACCTAGGAGGCTTGGGGGCCAGAAGGCCAGAGGGTCCATGACAGAGAGCTGTGAAGACCCATCTGTATCTCTTCCCCTCACCACCCCTGCTCCCAGCACACCATAAACCGAGTAAACACACAGTGAATCGTTGAATCGAGCGATGCACCAACTGCATCCCGGATGTGAGCACTGCTCCAGTGAATGGGCCTCCTACAGCGTTTCGGGACCTGTAACCCAAACAGGACAGCCCATGGCAAAGCCTCCTTCTTTTATGACGTAGTAGATGATCCCTAATCAGGGCAGGAGACAAAAAGCAGTTTTAGTCCCTTCATTACATCAACATTTAAAGAGGCTCAAATAGGGGAGTTCCCAGGTGGCCTAGTGGTTAGGATTCCGGCAGGGAACTGAGATCCCGCAAGCTGTGTGGCCAAAATAAAAAATAAAAATAATAAGTAAAGAGGTTCAAGTAGTATTTGGAGGCTACATAACTCTTTTCTCCTGAGTACACTTTTGTTACTTTATTACCAGGATCATACATGTTCATTGCAGAGATTTTAGAAAATATAGCCAAGCAGAAAAAAAAAAAAATCATTCTTAATCCCAGATATAGGTTGTTTCTTTAATAATATATTGTGACAGTTTTCCAGTCATTAGTCATCATTTTTAACAGATTCTCAATATTCCATTAAATAAACCTACCAATACTTATTTAACCTATTCCTCCTTACGGGAATTTTAACCTGTTTTCAGTATTCTGTTACTGAAAACCAAGCTGCAGTGATGTGCTTATTCCTTATTAATTTTATAAATTCTTAGTAATTTGGTGTTTATTGTAACCCTGCCTTTTCGTCAAACTTTGCAGTTAAGCCGAAAGTTATTTTGCTCGGTTTACGGGAAGCTGATTTTCTTATCCAGTCTGAGAATCTGCCCTCGGCCTTGGCAGTGCTGTCGTCAGCAAGCTCTGTCCTGGGCTGCCCACGTCCAGTAACCGACGGGGAGTCCGTGTGCTTGGATCCGAACGCTTAGCACACTCGTTCAGGGCGTGGGACGACTGGGGTCAGTGCCATGGGCTTCAATCTCTGTATATACAGGCCAGTTCACTAAATGTCCAAAAACTGCTTTCCTAACTCCAAACAGCTGTTATTTAAACTCTGGCTGTTAGTTTCAAAAGAACTGGGCAGAAGAGCACGAGTGGATCGACACAAATCCATCACCTCTACCGGGAAGAAAGTGTGTCAGCAGCCCCATTTCCCTGCGGAAAACAGCTCAGAAAGGCAGTCATGTCAAACCACATGAAATCGGTTAGGCCGTAGGAAAAGGAGAAAGAATAATGCTGGGAAAAACAATTGGCCGACCTTGTACGTGTTGATTTATAAGCCGAGTCTGTGAGTTCCCCGCCATCCCTATGTGAGACCAATTCGGTAACAAGTTTTAAATTGCTGCTGTGCTGCTACCTAACTGGCCCTTTTCTCTTGCAGCTGACACGGCGCTTGGCACCGACGACGTGTATGATGACAAAGGATGCCAGTGTGACGTGTCCGTGGAGGACCTCACCCCACCACTGAAAACTGTCATTCGGGCGATCAGGTTGGTGAAAACCTCTGACAAAATGATTCTGAAACCTCCCCCTGATTATCTGAATCACTGTGTTGCTAAATGCTCTTTCCTGCAGGTAAATCTCCCGCAATAATTCCTTTCTCTTTTCCTGTTCATCCCCATGCCTATTAAATTTTGAAATATTTTTTTTTAATACAAAACTTGACTGTGTTCAACACGAGATGGGTTATAAAAGGTGGGTGGGATTTGAAAAGCCAGGCCGTACCGGACAGATTACGTGAGAATTGGCTTGTTGTGTGAACTTGTTGCTTTAAGGACATCTGCGTATAGATACAACTGGATTTTTTAAATTATTTGTTCGCCTTGGTGCTTCAACCCATGTTCTGTATTTCGTGTCGAAGAAGAGTCCGTCTTTGCTATTTCAAAGCAGGTTGACTTCTGAACGTGGGAAGCCTAGGGGTTGCTCCTGTCCTGCTGAAATATAATTGTAAAGTCTGACTGTAACACACTTCCTCTGCTGCTGGCAGAAAACTGAGAGGGTCCCAAGCAACCTGTATTTGTATTTCCAGGATCCACTCCCCCAAACAATCCAGGATCCGGACTAAATGAACTGCTGCTGTTCAGCCTGCCCCGTGTCATCCCTTTGGGAGAACGTGTATCTGTCAGGGAATGCAGAGTGACTGTTTGCAAAGAAATGCCTCTGCTCTTTTTGGCTTTTCCTGCCTCTTACCAGAAAGCCTGAGGAAAGCTGAAAATATCCAGCCCAGTTTAGCTACCCAGATACGCAGTCTAAGCTCAGACATCAATATGATGGATTCTGTACTTTGGTCTGAGCATCCTGTTAGACATTGCTGTACTCTGTGGTCGGGGGTCACTGGGAGAGTAGAGGTGAGTTATAAAGATTTTGGTAAATGTTTATGGGGGCAAAGAAAATCATGATATGATGAAACTGTGTGCCCAGAAGGTACTTAAACATTATCTGTAGCAGCCACCTAAACAGAAGTGAAGTCAAGCCTAGTTACTTCCCTCTAGAACCTGCGAGCAACAACCCTGTGGATGGGGGACCGTCCCGTCCCGTCCCGTCCTGTGTGTCCTGGGCCTCTGGTCTCATCATGACTGTTACTGACACTCCATGTCTTTCTCAACGTCTCCCAGTTTGGACAATGATATGATCGCCCTGCCCCGGGAGATCCCAGAAGCCTTGGGTAATATTTGATCCCAGAAAACCCAAGGATACGTAGTAAAATGAGGTCTACAGCCTTCAGTTGTAGATGGGATGGAAAGGATCTGTCCTGCGCTGTCCAACACTGTAGCCACTGGTCACACCAGGCGATTCAAATTTGAGTTAATTAAAATGGAATAAAATGTAAAGTTCAGTTCATCAATGGTACGGCCACATTTAAAGTGCTCAGGGGCCACACATAGCCATTGACTTCTGTGTTGGGCAGAGAAGACATAGTACGTTTCCATCATGGCGGGAAGCTCTATGGGGCATTGCTGGCCCCGAAGTGACCTCGACGTTCTTTCTATCCATTCCTTACAGCCAGCAGAGACCCCTGGTCTAATTTGCAGCAAGTACAGTAAAATCTTATCTAAGGGACCAGATTAAGTTTCCTAAAAGTCATACTTAACCCAATTTGTGTCATTTCCCGAGACCTTCTGAAGCTTTCTGCTTTTGCCTCACAACCTGCACAAAGAATCCTGAGCTGCAAAAAAGAAAATGAAATAGATTTATTCTGCCAGCTCAGCACTTGAGCGAGCAGCAGCTTGCGAGTTACTTTGTTATTATCCCTGCCTCTGGAAACTTGACTGATTTTTGTAAAGTCCTTTGCAGAATTCCCTTGCTCTTCAGAACTCTTTCTTGGTTCTTATTTTTAACAGGAACTTTATTATTTACACGTCTCTCCTTTTTGTGGATTTCGGAAGCTTTCTGCTTGCTACTTCATAACTCTTGATGGGGTGCTTTTCTTCCCTGTATCCTGATTCTGCTTGGTGCGTTTTTTTTTTTAATCACTTCTAAGTTCCATTTAAAATTGTTGGATTCTATAAAAACATAATAGCTACAGTCAGTAGTTAATAACTTAATTGGAGATCTTTGACTCATGATAGAACTTAATTTCTAAAAATTAAAGGACCAACCACCGCAATTAGCACTTCTGAAAAGGATTTGCAGGTATAAGTCCCTAAATCATATGCAAAAGTGTCCTTTTCATGAGTTTAATTACATAACAAACTGAACATCAATTGACTAGAGTGCTTTTGCCAGAACATGCCCACCGCTCACAGCGCACCTTAAACAGGCTTTTCTGTGTATGTCACTGATGGCAAGTGCCAACCATCTTATTATTCAACTCTAAAATGGCGACTTTGTTTTTGGCGTTTTCCTTGTTCTCTTTTGCTTGTTCGATTATTTAATATGACTACCTGAACATGCCTTTTATCTTCCAGTAGCGCTTACAATAATAATAGTTTTCTCCTAAGAGACAAATTAAAATTAAAATGTGTAACAGAAAATATGTATGAGATGACAGCATGGAAAATAATATGATTACATTCACAAGAGCAAAGTAGGAATTCTTATTTTCAGTTATTAATATTTATTCAGCATCTGACATTTTCTAGTTATTTTTGAGAATAAATATTCTCGGTCAATGAGATGATTAAGGTCATTCTCTGAATTCATCTGGATTCTATTACCCAAATTCACTGAGACTTGTTTTTTTAATGAATGACATCACTTTTTATAGTAGTGAACAACAGCTATTCTTAGATATTTCCAAATTATGCCTTAAAAGACAGAATACTTAGTTTTGTATAGTTCCTCCAGGATTACCACAGATTTTTTTCAAAATATTATTTAGTTGGAGTGCGTGAAGTTGTTGGAAATGTGTTTTCAAACTCATCTCGGGGGGTGGAAATGGAACTTATTTTTAACAAGAGTTCTATCTATCTTGTTAATGATTTAATTCAAACAATGTTAAATTTCTTTTCATCCACTCATACAAATTAATTTCTAAATAGGAAGATGAAATTAGCAGGGAAGTAAACAGATTGACAAGCAAACTGATAAACTCTTGAACATTCTACACACCCAACTCCCACCATACAGTTGACCCTTGACCAGTGCAGGAGTTAGGGGCCCCGACCCTCCATGCAGTAGAAAATCGGCATGTAACTTATGACTCCCCCCAAACATAACTACCAATAGCCTACCGCTGACCAGAGGCTTCCCGATAACATAAAGAGTCAATTAAGACATATTTTGTATGTTATATGTAGTATATACTGTATTCTTACCAAAAATTAAGCTAGAGAAAAGAAGACGTTATTAAGAAAATCACAAGGAAGAGAAAATACATTTACAGTATTGTACTGTGTTTATTGATACATAAGTATGCTTACAAGATGAATCATCTATCAGTACCTACATCAAAATTGTCTTATACAATACGAAACACTATAGATGTTATATGTGTTACTAACACTAGACATCAAAAACGAAAAGATAACATGAAAAAGAAGTACATATTTATTTACAGGTATAACGATTCATGCACTGGTAACGAAGAAGCAGCAGTATGATTGCTTCATGGTAGCTTAGCTTGTACACAAATGAATGAATTGTTATTAAAAATTTTATTGCACACAGTATCACAGTTACATCCATAATACAGTATTGGAACAGTGTTAGATTTTTTAAAAAACCACTTCCCTGTGATGATAGGCTGATATGCAGTTTCTCCCATTATGAGAGAGAGAGAGGCATGCTGTACAGTAATGAAATTCTTTGAAAGTAGTCATAAAACAGTAAGAAAACTAACACATTATTAATTTTATATTAAATATCATTCATGCTTAGGTAAAGATCAACTAGTATCTACATATATTTTATGCATGACATACCTAACTTTTTCTTAATTTTTTCAGCATCTCTAGCTACACAGTTCGTTTGTCTTTTCAAATTGTCACAAATCTCCAAAAATTTTTCCAATATATTTATTGAAAAAAATGCACATATAAACGGACCCAAGCAGTTCAAACCCGTGTTGTTCCAGGGTCCCCTATATTATGGTGTATTCACTTGGCTCGGGCTGCCATAACAAAATATCACCAACTGGTGTAACCTTAACCACCAAAGGTTTATTTCCTCACAGTTCGGGAGGCTCAAAGTCGAAGATCAAGGTGTTCACAGGGCTGGTTCCTTCTGAGGCCTCGCTCCTCGGCCTGCAGACAACCACCTTCTCACTGTGTCCTCACGTGGTGGTCTTTCCTCTGTATGTGTCTGTGTCCAAATTTCCCTTCTTATAAAGACAGCGGTCAGAGTGGGTTAGGGTCTGTGCTAACATCTCACATTAACTTATTCTCCTCTTTGAAGGCCCTGTCTCCAAAGCCAGTAACATTCTGAGGTCCTGGGGCTTCAACATATGAATTTGGGGGGACACAATTCAGCCCATAACACATGGCAAGACACCAATTTTTCTATCACTGTTCGAAAAATATTTTCCCAGGCACAATATCAAAATTTTCAGATTAAAAATAAGCCCATCAGTTACCCGGATAATCCTTCGCAATATCAGACATCCGGGAATATCTGAAGAGGTTGACTGGCTTGCCTTTTAAAAAAGCTTGCACTTGGCACTGCGGAAACACTACATAAGTGTGAGTCTTGGGCAAATTTTCACACAAAAATTAAGATATGCTCATGTATTTGAAATAATAAATTTTAAAGGTGATAGTCAATACAACTCTACATTTATAAAAGGGTCTTGGAATCATCATTTTTTAAAATACAAAAGAGATGTTTGTATTTGTTTTCCCACCGCACGGCACGGGCTGGATAAATTCTCAGCTGTGCACAGCAGAACAGCACACGAGGGCTGTGCACAGGCCTGGGCGGCTGGGGAAACAGCTTGGTCTGTGGGAACCTTGTGGGCGAAGCTCACCTGCTTCTCACTGGTATTTTTTCATAGAATCACTACATCTGGGGTCAGGGCCGCTCCTAACGAGATCCTCAGCAACAGTGGCTCTCCTTAACATAACTGTGTTTTCTGTCAGTCGGCAAGAAATGAATCAGAATACGGTGTAACCTGTTCTCCTTGTGAGGAGAACCGAACCCAGGCGGTGGAGATTACTCAGTGTGTGGAGGAGAGCTGGCCCCGAAGCTGTGGGCTGTATCCCGTTCCTTACATCTCCTGGTAGCCCTGCGCTGTAACCTCCGCACCCCCCGCTGTGTCTCCCTGGACGCGACCTCTTATTCCCCAGGCGGACGCAGCCTTCCAGGGAATCGGATGAATAAGTGAGGTCTGGGGTGAAAACTCAGAGAATCTTATTTTCTAATGTTCATTTTTTTTTTTTTTATTGAAGTATAGTTGATTTACAGTGTTGTGTTAATTTCTGTTGTACAGCACAGTGATTCAGTTATACACATATATATATTCTTTTTCATATTCTTTTCCATTGTGGTTTATCACAGGATACTGAATATAGTTCCCTGTGCTGTACAGTAGGACCTGTTGTTTATCCGTTCTATAGGTAACAGTTTGCACCTGCTAACCCCAGACTCCCAATCCTTCCTTGAAGCTGCAGCCTGACTCTACGAGGCCTCACTGGCTAATTCTTCCTGCCCCCCTTCCCCCCAGGGCTGCTCAGGAAGGTGGTCCAAGAAACCCCACGTGCCGCTGTGCGACCTGGGGCAACTCACATCACCTCTCTGTGCGTCTCCTCACCGTGACGTGGGGACGGGGATGGCGCTGACCTTTGTTGTGGTGAGGATTTCACGGGTTACCGTGTGCAGAGCGCCGAGTGCCTGGCAGCATGGGAACCCAGGTCTCTGGGCCCCCTCCTGCCCATCCTCCGCTCAGGCCAGACCCTCTCCTCTCTGAGCTCCCCCTGCTGTCGCGGCCCACGTGAAAGGAGCGCTCCTTTTTCGCACCTGGGCGCGCCTGCCTGCCTGCACCCACCGCCTCCCCCAGGAAGCGCCCGCTGTTTCCCCTTGAAGTCTCCTCCTCGCCAGGCCCTGCGCTGAGGACTCGGCCAGAGCACCGCCGCCATTGGCGGCTGGAAGGGCAGCTTCTTCACCCAGCACGAGGCAGTGTCCCCATAGCCCCTGTGGGTGACTCGCTGCCGCGCAGGGCCGTCCCACGACGTCCAGTGGACCTGAGAGGTGGGCGTGACTCTCCTCTGCCGCCCCCATCCACACGGGCCTCGGGACGCCCTTTAAAGACCCTCCCAGGGGGTCGGATCCTGCGCTGGAATAAGACGTATCACTTCTCCGTGCGCTGGGCACAGGGGCAAACGATAAGGAGGAAGGGGCCCCCGCTTGGAGCCGGGAGGGGCCGTCGTGCGGGCCCCGCGTGTGTGTCTAGGCGGCCGCAGTGACCAAGAGCCAGGGGGCGGGGAGGGGACGGGGGAGGAGAGGCCAGGCCGAGAGGAGCCGGCGCGGGTCCGGGGAGCCGGAGGGCGCGGGGCTTGCACGTGCGGAAGTCACTCCCCCAGGCTGGCGCTGCGCCCCCGCACTCAGGACGGTGACTCTGACTGCAGCGCGGGAGCAGGCTGGGAAGAGGGGACACTCGTCGTCACAAGCGCCGGATCTGCGGGGGCCGGGGCCACGGGTCACGGTGAAGGGAAGCACGGATGACGCCGGGGCTCTTCCGACGGAAACAATAACAGGGTTCGGACTTTAATGGTTGGAGAGGATGGAGCGGAGGAATCGAGGGTGAGACAGGCGCCCGGGCGCCGGGGCAGGGGGCGGGTAGAGACGGCGCACTGTTGCGAGTGTCATTTGAGGGGCCGCCCAGCAGGCAGGTGGAGCCCTGGATCTGAAGCCCAGGAGAGACGGCTGGGACCAGGACAGCCTTGGTGGTCGTCAGCGCAGACGTGGATGGTTTCCAAGAAGCGTCCCCTGGAGAGCGTGAAGGAAAGAGAGACGGTGGTCCTGACAGAATCTCCGGCTCAGGAACCGTAAGGAGCTGCGGAAGAGAGAAGGCGCTGATCGAGAGGGACCCGGGGCAGCCAGACAGAAGGATCCAGGAGACGGGACGGAGGACGAGCCGGGGGAGCGTTGGGAGCGGAAGGCGGGTCCACTGTGTGAAAGGCTGCTGAGAGGTCAAGAAGAGGAAGGGGACCTGCTCCTTTCCAGGAGGTCCCTGGGAAGCGGCACCGAGGAAGCCCCCGGGACCTTGGAGAAAAACTCAGTAGAGGCAAAAAAGGTTGAAGCCAGATGGTAAAGCCATTTTTTCAAATCACCTGTGAGAATCTTTCACGCTAATAGGAACATAGGTGAGGTGTCCAGAATTTCTTTATAACCAGCAAAGACTCACCGGCTCTTCTGACATCGCTCGGGTCTGATCAGCCAAGCGGAGACCCACCGATGACTTGTCGGCTTCTGAGGGTGTGCACAGCGGGCCTTGCTGTCACCCGGCACGAGTGCTGAGGTTCTCGGGTTTTCCCGCCCTGGGCTCCGCCTACTCCAGGAGGCGTGCACGTTCTCCTCTAAAATGTATTTTCAGCTCTGCATCCTTCTCAAACCTCACTTCAAACTTCAGGCAAGAAAACCCCGCAAATAGAGAAGAAGAGGCACATGTTTGCCACTGTGGGTTTTTGTTAAATCCGCAAGCTGTTTAATCACCAGTCCCTAACTTTGCTGATGGCGTCTCTGCTGTTTTAGCAGAGATGGTGAGTCTTCGTTTGCAAGTCGCTATGAAGTCATTCTTGACAGCCAAGACACATGACAGTACAGAACGCTGCTGGGGAACATTTTATGGATCATTTATGAGATTTTTAAAATCAGCTAATATACTCCCTGGAATAGTCTTTTTTTATATATAGATTTACTTATTTAGTTTTGGCTGCATCGGGTCTTCGTTCCTGCACGCAGGCTTTCTCTAGTTGTGGCGAGCAGGGGCTACTCTTCATTGCAGCGCGCGGGCCTCTCATTGCGGTGGCTTCTCTTGTTGCAGAACACGGGCTCTAGGCACGCGGGCTCAGTAGTTGTGGCTCCCAGGCTTAGTTGTTCTGCAGCACGTGGGATCTTCCAAGACCAGGGATTGAACCCGTGTCCCCCTGCATTGGCAGGCGGATTCCCAACCACTGCGCCACCAGGGAAGCCCTGGAATATTCTTTTTGTTTGTTTCTGTTTTGAAGATAATTGCCTGTGACCGCATTTTGCCCTGAGGCTTCATTAAACCAGCGTGTTCACTGAAAACGCACTTACTTTGCAGCATCTAATTTTTAACCTTTTATTTGGGTATAATTTAAACTGAATCTCCTATTCATTGCTGAGACGAAAACTATTCAAGAGCAATCAGTATGTATGGGCACTTTGTTTATTTACTTGTTTGTTTCACACTTTAAAATTTGTACAGGATTTTATACTCCTAGGAAAATAAAATGCCCAAATGTAGTTACCGTATTACTGCTCACAAAAGCCTAGGAAGGAAAGTTACCCATTTGTAGACTTGCTTGGATCCGGAAGTTCTTACTTGAGTTTTATTACTCTTATCTCTTTAAAAGAAGACCAAACAGAATGAACAGAAGAACTTACTGAATCCTGAATATAAAACAATATTAAGCATTAGAAGAAAAACCCTACTCCCAGTGATGGGAGCAATGTGACGACAGAGCTTTCCTGACCCCTAAGTCAGCCAAGGGAGGTATCTGCCTGCCCCTTTAGTGAGGACATCTGGTAGATTGTATACAGTGGGGCTAATTTACGCCTCTATCAAGAGCTGAAAGCAAGAAAATGAGACTGGCCAGCGCATCCGGGCAGCCCTGGGGTTCCTTAGTCGCTGGCTAGTAGCCCAGTCTGAGATGACAGGATGGTAAAGGAGTCTCGGTATGCGATTCTATAACTGGTTTCGAAGAGTCTCAAAGTCTGGATACCGTATACACAAATGCAGACCTGCATTACTGAGTCATGATTAGGTATTAACAGGAAAACAACCTTAATGAATCATCCAACTAGTGATCCACACGCCTTCGGTGGTGACCCACATTATCGAGTTCTAAGCCTAGTTGTCTGCCGAATCTGCCCCGTGATCTGCACCACCCCTTGACTGGACTCTGAAAGGCTCGAGAGGGCTGCCTCGGGAGAGAGTCAGCGACCAGAGGCCCTGGGTCACTTGCAGGACAAGCCCCGGGCCCCTCCTTTTCAGGCAGACAGATGCTGTGTCTCTCCTGGGGAGTCAGAATCAGGGGATTGAATTTGCTGAACAGCGAAAGAGGTGGGTATGGAACGCTCATCAGTAGAGGTGACGGACACGACGCACCGACATGAAGTGGGGCGCATCCACACCAAAAACAGGAGGTCTAGGACATCAGGCGGCCATTTCTGAGCCCTGAGGAATTTGATCATCTCTCCCCAGAGATGGGGGTGCATGCGGGAGAAGTCTGGGGTACACGCTCCCCTCCTGCTTGTCTGCCTGCCCTCCTGACCGATCCCCGGCCTCCAGCACGGAGCCTGGCACGTCGTAGGCACTCAGTGAATGTGTGACGAGTGCCTGATTCGGTCCCTCTTTCCAGCATCACGCAGGGAAGCAACCACCCTGAGCTCGTCCGGGGCCCCAGGCTCTGGGCACATGGGCTCTTGAGTCCTGTTAGAGCTCCTGGCGAAGGGACTGTTCCTCCCACCAGGACGCCGCAGAGGGTCGGACGGGCACCACGTGGTCCCTGGAGGCTTCTTCAGCTCCTTCCCAGCACAGCCAGGGCCCACACACACGCCGTGGTAGGAGCTCGATGACTCTTTACTGAAAGAATGAATGGACTCGTCACCCGGCACTTGCTTCCCCTTCCAAGGCAGTCCTTGAGAAGCTGAAGGGACTTGTTAGCTGGCTCTTGCGTGGAACTTCGGGTCTTACTCCGGAAGCGGGGGCAGGAGGCACTGGGGTGTGTGTGACTGGGGGTCTGACACCCAGGCACACGGACGCGCTGCCTCGTGGGCACGATTTGTGTGACTCGGAAGACGACACAGACCCGCCGTCACTGCTTCGTGTGGAGGCCATTCTAACCCACCCCAGTCCCACCCCAGTCCCACCTCCTGTCGGTCGTTCATAACCTGGGCTGCAGGTTCCAATCACCCGAGGAGGTTTATAAAGCCTCTGGATCAATTAAATGACGTTTCTGGAGGTGGGACCCAGGCATCGGCGTGTTTTAGGCTCCCTGGCTGATGGCAAGGGACGGCGGGGCTTGGGGACTCTGCTGCCTTTATGTAAAGCCCATCAAGCTGCCTCCCTGGTTCAGTCGGCTGAGCCCTCCGCCCGCACGAGGTCTGGCTGTTGGCCGCCCGTCCATCTGTCTGGTGGTGGCACCGTCACCGCCGCTTCTGTTTTCTCGTCGTTCTTATCTCTGCATATTCGTACGCAGGGTTTTTACCCTGACTCAGAGGCCTGGGACAAGACTTTTGCAAGATTCTGTAACTCATGGCAGCACAACAAATGCACCTACACTTCCTTATAAGTGCACATGTGTTGTGTGTATATATAGCCTATATTCCACCCGGGGTTTAACTTTGCTTTGGTTTATTTCTTCGTGCTCAGAAAATTGCTTGAGCAGATTTCTTCCGTTTCAAGCCAGTTGCCAGTTGAGGTTTGTGGCGAATCTCTGGCCCCCTCTAGTGGTCACAGCGGAGCATGTCTGTTTCGAGCGTAGGTCTCCTCCGGGATTCCTAGCCTCTTAGGTACCCCCGCAGCATCGGAGGAGACTGGCTTCAGGGTCTTTTGCCCTCTGCTACTGTACTAGCTCCAGGGGTGCAGTTTGCCCTCATGAGGAAAAGACAGTGAGAGTGCAACCTACTGCCCCGCCTTCTGTCCTCCTCCGAAGGCCCTTCCAACAGCACCAGTAAGAACAAGCCGTTCACTATGTGCCACGCGTGCGAGCAAAAAGAGCCCTTTCATACCAAAGTATCTCTTCTGTGCTGTTATTTTGTGTTAAAATATTAACATCTTAACATTAAGACAATAGTAAGCATTGTGATTAAGAGCTCAGCACTGGAGCCACACTGGCTCAGATCCCACACTTACCAGCTGTTTAACCTCAAGCGAGTTACTTAACCGCTCTTGGCCTCAGTTTCCTTATCTGCAGATTGGGGCTGACAAGGGTCCGCATCTCGCAGACTATACTGCCAAGTGCCGCCTGGCAGTGTTGTCATTTTAATCACTAAATGTACTCTGAAGGTCTGAATTTTACTCCCGAATGATTTGCCCAAACACTCCTTTCTACCAGGCAATACATAGGTCATATTAAACTTCTTTTATAAGCGTCCATTAAAGTTTCCTGCCTCTTTTTCTGCCTGGCCTCAAGGCATTTCCTTGTGTCTACACCAGAGGTCAGCAAACGACAGGGTGGAACCAAAGCCAACCCTATGCTGTGTTTGTAAATAAAGTTTTACTGGAACACATCTACATTCTCTGGTGTATGTACTGCCTGCGGCTGCTCTCATGCCACAGTGCAGACATGGGTGGTTTCAGCAGAGACCATGTGACCTACAGCCTGGCCCTTTACAGAAAGAACTTTCCACCCCTTGTCTAAACTTTGGGTCCCTCTGATTTACATCCAGCTGCGTTAGGAGGGCAGAGATTCGTAACATTCAGGATTGCCTGTGTGAACCAAGCTTCCTCCCAACTTGGGGGTCTCCAACCCCAGCTCTCACCTTTTCCCCTCACCTCACAGTCGGAAGGCTTAGTACCTGACATGGAATGGTCTGGTAGAGAAAAAAAAAATCGAAGAATTAAAAGGCCTTTCAAATTCATAGTCTAATAGCCACTTGGACATTTTCCTCAATTGTCATCACCTTCATGTCTTTCCTGAGACCTAGAATTATTGAACTCTGGGCTTCACTTCTTCCTGCAAATAAGCAGAAAACGGCCTACTCACTCCACTTCGCAGAAACTAAGTGCATCATGGGTAGCCGGTAGCTGGGAAACGTACACAGTAAAGCAAACCAATGACCAATGAGACCAATGTGTAGATCCTACGACTGGGGTAAAGTAAGCAGAGGACCCCTAGAATTTGCGACAAAAGGGGAAACATTACAATTATTAGGGGTGGGGAACCCACATTGGCCCAGGCCTGATGGGCCTGGGATGGGCCTTGGAGAGAAGGAAGGGAGCCAGTTCAAGGGCAGAGTGCACTGGACCCCCTGGGAAGACAGAGCTGGCGGTGAGATGAATAGACTAACGTGGCCTCGGGTTTACTTGTGTGAGGGTCAGAGGGCACACAGAGGAGGCAGGAGGAGGTCAGTGGACAGCTGGACATTCCCCTGAACCTTTACAAGTGTGCCTGCCCAAGAGGCGCCCTGTGGTGCGAGCTTAGTGGGGTGTCAGCAACACCGGCCTTGTACTGGCTGTGTGACCTGGGACAGGTTACCCGACCTCCAGAGCCTTTGCTAGACCCAGATATCAAAGGTGGAAAACTCTTAGGGCTTCACATTGACATAATGGAGGTAAAGGGCTCAAGGGCAGGGCCAGCCGTTCAGCAAGGGCACAGCGATGGGAGACCCACCCCACGTGAGGCTGCGGGGCAGGGGGTGGGAGGGCGAGGCCTTCACATCCCACCGTCCAGCTCCGTGTCCAGGAGACGGGCACTGAGCGCTCGGGTCAAGCTGGTTGTGGGCAGAGACGGAAGCCACTCTAGACATCCAGCGGGGCCAGGGAAGTGAGGGGGCTCAGCCTAGCCTCCCGGATCTTCCGCTCTCTGCCTTCTGATTTCAACCAAGAAAACCGAGTGCAGTCCCCGGAAAGGCGAGGGGATTGGGTGGAGGGAGGGAAGCGGAGGTGACTGGATGGTATAAACATCTCGAATCGCCCGGCCCTGATGACCGGGGTCTTGGCTCGGAAGGGTCGTCATACAGTGGCCAAGATGGGCAGGGAGCACACCTCCCATCCTCGCCCTCCTGGAGCAAGCCTGGCACGCAGGAGCTGTGGAAGCATCTGCAGCAGTCTCTCAGGACCAGAAAACTAAGGTCATACTCTGTTGAGACTTTAACCACATGTGTTCATCCCTGTTTTCTTGATGGTCCTATGATATATAAAACTCATTCAGCCAACTGAATTACTCTCCCAGCAGGCTCTCCCCTCCTCACCCTGGACAGTTTCGTTTTGCTATTAGCACTCCCTCTACATTTGGTACTTACTGGGTTACGGTGTCATTTATTCCTTGACTTTCAGTGTGTTTTCCTTTCTCCTTACTTCCTCATAATGATATCTTATAATTTGTGATTTCGTTGTTCTGTGAAATCCTAATTATGTTAGTAATTTGAGGGAAAAGAATATTATATTTTCATGGTTTTCAGAAGCATTTCTATTTAAAGGATTCTTTTCTGAATCAGGCAGGGTCCTAATTAGTAACGAATACACAAATTTGTTTCACTTTAGAAAGTTTTTGGTATTCACGAAAGAGAGTCAGAGTCTTATGGCCTCCCTGAAATGCGCCGTGAAGAACTCAGATCTGTTCCGTTCAGAAGGTGTCAGGAGTCTGCCTTGGCATAGAACAGCATAAACAGCTTTGGGCAGCCAGAGGGGAGCTGGCCCTCACCCGGTTCTTCAGCGAGCGCGTGCTGACTTGCTGATCCTTGCCAGCGATCTTATGAGCTGCTGGGATGGAAAACACAGCTTCTGACCTCAGTGAATCTCCTCGAGAGGTCCGTGCTTGAGCTGAACCTGGAACAGTCAGCATTTCGGGTAGCGTGCCAGGACAGACCTCTGAGAAATGAGCACTCTGATGACGAGAGAATCGGGAAGGGCTGGCGTGGGGCTGCAGGCAGAAAAGCGGGTGGAGATGGATGAGCGTCTGGGGAGAAGAAGGGCGCTGTCTCCTCCCGTCACCCCCTTTCCTAGCCAGGCGGAGCCTCCAGACAGACAGAGACAGCCCTGCAGTCAAGGACCTCCTACAGCCTGGTGGAGGCCGTATATAAGCAAGTAATCACAGTGTGGCGTGTTAGTTACTAGAACGAAGGTTAATAGACAAGTGACTAACTGCTTGGAAAGAATCGCAGAAATTTTGTAGGATTTCAGGAAGAGGAAAGTCCTCGAGTTCCAAGGAGGAAGTGGATGAGGATGAGGTGAGAGGGGTGGGCAGAGGCCAGGCCATCCACGGCCTGGTAGGATGTGCTAGGGAACGTGACGCTCACCCGGTAGGCCAGGGAAGACCAATGTGGTCAAGAAAGGGGGTAAGAATATTAAGGACAAATGATTCAGGGATGATTAGGAGACAATCAGTTTGAAGTTAACAATACAATTCCAGGATCGAGTTTGGGGCTTTATAACCAGTAAAACAATTTGGGTTTGTTGCAGTCAGCTATCGCTTAGGATAGGTAATTTTCCACTTAAACGCTACATTTGTTCCTAATCTTCCCACTGTCCTCCAAGGAACAATAAATTTTGGTTCATAGAGCCTAGTTGACTGACCTGCAGCCTGGGACCCATGAGCGTGATAATAAGAGTCTATGAGCCAATTAATAGTTAGTTGAATAAACACCAACAAGTTTAACATTTACCTGCAGTAAGGCTGCACAGATTCATTAAAATGCTGTGCTTCTTTGCATTCCCCGGGAATTATATCAAGTTACTGCAGTAACTGGTTATCTTAAGCAGCTTAGCTATTCATGACATCATGAAATTTATTGATGAAATATTGTTTTAAAACAGAGTCCATGTTGGGGGAGACACTGTAATTAAAAAGACCTCCGGTGGGCAAAGGAGGGACTTCCCTGGCGGTCCAGTGGTTAAGACTCCGTGCTTCCACTTCAGGGGACATGGGTTCGATCCCTGGTCGGGGAACTAAGATCCCACATGCCACTCGGTGCGGCCAAATAAATAAGTAAATAAATAAAACCTCTGGCTCTGAAGAGTTTAGACATCCAGCTTAGTTGATCAGCGTGTTACATTTGAAAACAAACAAACAAACAAACCAAAAAAAACCCTTGGGTAGCTAATTGAGCAGTATTCTGCAGAAATAATTTATGAAACTTTTCATAAATTTCTATACAAATGTACATTTCCCTAGAGAGAATGAGAGTTTTTGTAGCACATCTGCATCTCCAAAATGCATATAGTTACATAAAAGACCATTTTAACAACTTTTATATTTTTATAGGGATGCATTCACTAGGTGTTGATCTTGGACTTCTTGGGGTTACATGGAAAAGGTAGAATTGCATTTTGACTTTGATTTTAATTCAGGGTTTCAATGGGCATTAAAAAGGTGCAAGACTTAAGTATTAATGTTTAGTCTCTTTTTTAGTGTGTTTTTCTACATTCAAGCTGTGCCTCACAGGAGATATTCTTAAATTGTCCACTGTAACCTTGGGCTTTCATGTTTCATTTCTGCAGGAGCTTAAAATAATTTGATGCGTGACTTTTTTCCCCCAGAGTTTCCTCTATCTACTAGTGAGCCATTTGGGTGACTTGTTTTAGTGAAGTTATGAAGATTCATATGTAATGTGTTGCTCTTACAGAATTATGAAGTTTCACGTTGCAAAACGGAAGTTTAAGGAAACATTACGCCCCTATGACGTAAAAGACGTCATCGAACAGTATTCTGCTGGTCACCTGGACATGCTGTGCAGAATTAAAAGCCTGCAAACACGGTGAGCAACGCGGGGGTTACTTGTTCTACAGGAACAGGCACAGAAACTGTCTGGGAGGAACCTCTCCCTAGTAGAGAAAACCCTTGAATTCCATGTTTCTAACTCTTTTTTTTTAGTGAACAGCTGGACTTTTGCGTTGAAACGTAGATTTTATTTAAATGTAAATCAGTCGTTAAAAGCCTCAACGTATCGACAGTGTCTCAGTGTCTCACCTGTGAAAATGGGGCATTGGCAGTGGCCGCCAAGGGTCGTCGTGAGGATTGATGAGTTAATGCACGGTCACCGAGTGCTCGGGGAATGTTAATGGTTGGTGCTGCTGTCGTTTCCGTTATCGCCTGAATCCTAACCATCCTTCAGAGAAAAGCTAGTCTTTCTCCTTTGTGAAACTTGACCCGCCATCCAGCCCACAAAGACAGACCTGTCCCTCCTGTGACCCCCTAAAGAGAGTAGAGAGTCCACTGCAGAGAGTAAAAGCGCTCCTCACCTTGGAATACTGTGCCGGAGAGTCAAACTGAGAAACGCAGGGTTGGCTCTTAAACTGCTTCCCTGTGGGAAGTTTGTTCCCCTGGCCCTGGACCAAGTCTGGGCCCTTCCCTTCATGCCTGTCCTGCATGGGGCTAGATACACACCGTCTTTCCAGGGAACATCTTCTCTAGTGGTTGAAAGAAATGAGTTCAGTATGTTATTCCAAACATGTGTTTGATTGTGTCATCTTGAAGCCAAAATATTTAGTCAGTTTCATTTTTTAACAGTCTTGCTTCACTATCAGGCCCAAACTACCAGCATTCGATTGAACAGTTCTTAAAACACAAGGACTGAGTCTTCAATGTTTGTCTATGCCCAGAACACACTTAGCCCAGGGTGACGCATATACTAGGCCCTTAGTAAAACACCTGCTGATTTCTATAACATTAGTTACAGAAATCACAGTTGTTTCGTTCATTCATTCCAGCAGGTAAGTATTGAACCTGCAATGCGTGCTGGGCACCCTGGGCACCCGGAGATGAACAAATGACCCAGTCCTTGTAGAGCTGCAGTTGAATAGATTAGATGTCATGACTGCCTGTACCCCTGTGCACACAAATTAAACTGGAAAGTTGGGTCAATATTCCTTATAATTCAGTTCTAAAACACACAAAAAGGAAGAAAGTAAGTCCAATTTAGGCTGACTAGGTCTCCTTGGAAATTGTTTTAAATCACCTGTGACCCTGTTACAATCTCTGCCCAGGTAGCCAAGGTTTTCCAAGTCCTTTCATAGAACTACCTAAGGCTCCCAACGTTTTTGTTTGCTTGTTTGTTTATTACAAATGTAATTGGTTTTCTTTTATTTTTCTTCATAGTGATAGGGTCACTAGTTAAAATATACTGTAAAATCTGCAATTTAAATTTCATTTCATGCTGCATTGTAGAAATAGTTTACATAAATAGCATCCATTAATCATTTAAAACAAAGGTTAAATGTAAATTAGGATCCTGTTATTTATTCCTATGATTATTTATGGTTTTCTGGTAAAGTTTTATTTTTCTGAGGGTGAAGGAATTAATGTTTTTGAAAGTAAACTATCTTTAAACTAAATTGATAATTTCCAGAAATCAGTTGACCTGGAGAGAATGCCATAACATTACAAACAGCATTTTTTTCATTTAACATATGTTTGTTCAATTGGTTTTTTTGTTTGTTTGTTTTTATTGAAGTATAGTTGATTTACAATGTTGGGTTAGTTTCAGGTGTACAGCAAAGTGATTCAGTAATACATGCATTTATATCTATTTTTTTTCAGATTCTTTCCCCTTATAGGTTATCACAAAATATTGAGTATAGTTCCCTCCCAATGTTTCTATAAAGTTCAACTGCTGCAGAATTCGCAGAACTAATCTGGAGTTTCTTGCTTATGTGATGTGTGTATACTGTCCAACTAGAAATCCTGAGATGGAGACTATAGCTTTCTTATCTGCTTATCTTCCATATGTCAGATGTATGACAAATGTTCATTGAAAAATCTGTTCTATTATTAACATGAAATAGTCATAATTATGATTTTGTCATTTTTAAGTGGTTGAATTCAAGAAACACCTGGTCAGGGGTGGAAACAGACAAATTACTTGGTAGTTTAGGACATTTTTGCCTCCAGAAGATCAGCCATAAGTGATTTCATCATGGACTAGAATAATGAGAAAATTAACATCGTGTAATTTTCACATGAAGAATATAAGCACATCAACTGGAAGAAGTTCATTTGTATTTCCTCTTCCGTAAATAGAGATAACTGTATTTTTCTTTTCAAAACCCTTCCTTCCAACCTAGGGCAGTGTCCACCTTCAGCACTCATAATCAGATCTCTTTCTCTGCTAGTGTGGATCAAATTCTTGGAAAAGGGCAAATCCCATCAGATAAGAAGAGCAGAGAGAAAATAACCGCAGAACATGAGACCACAGATGACCTCAGCATGCTCGGCCGAGTGGTCAAGGTTGAAAAACAGGTAACAGGTTTTGCTCAGCTAAACTGCTTAACTTTTCAGCCAGATTTTTTTCCAGTTTTACTGAGATATAATTGACGCATATCCCTGTGTAAGTTTAAGGCATACGACATAATGGCCTGACCTACAAATACTGTGAATGATGACCACAGTAAGCTTAGTTAGCCTTCGTCATCTCATAGAGACACAATAAAAAGGAAAGCACAAAAAGAGAAAAACTTGTTTTCCTTGTGATGAGAACCCTTAGGATCTACTCTGTTAACACCTTCCTGGGTACCACACAGCACTATTAACTACAGTCATCCCCTTGTGCATCACACCCCTGGCACTTGTTTATCTATAACTAGAAATCGGTACCTTCCGGCCACCTGCCCCCTGTCCCCTCCCTCCGCCCGCTGCCTCTGGTCACCATGAATCTGATCCTTTCTCTATGTGTTTGGGAAGGGGGTTGTTTTTTGTCGTAAATTCCACATAAGTGAGATCATACAGTATTCGTGTTCCTCTGCCTGACCTATTTGACTTAGCATTATGCCCTCAAGGTCCATCCCTGTTATTGCAAATGGCAGGATTTCCTCGTTTTTTATGGCTGAGCAATATTCCATTGTGTATATATATATATACACACACCCCACAACTTATTTATCCATTGGTCTGCAATGGACACTTGTCTCTAAGTCTTGGCTATGAACATGGGGGTGCAGACATCTTTTTGAGTTAATTTTTGTTTCCTCTGGATATAGTCCCAACAGTGGAATTGCTGGATCATGTGGTAGTTCTATTTTTAATTTCCTGGGGAACCTCCATACTGTTCTCCACAGTGGCTGCACCAGTTGACATTCCCACCGACAGTGCAGGAGGGCTCCCTTTTCTCCACATCCACACCAGCATTTGTTATCGCTTGTCTTTTTGATGATGGCCATTCTAACAGGAGTGAAGTAGCCAGAATTTTTTTTTAATCAAGATTGATTATAGGCAGTTGGATGTATTTTAGTGAGTAATAGATTTTAAAAGGAATAAAATCAAGAAAGAGCAAATAAATTAAATTTTCTTTATGCATAGACAGTGTTTCTCTAAAACATTTGGATTTCCATATAAGAAATAGAAAATTTCCTCTCATCAATTAATACTCGAACTGCAAACAACTATAGATTTCCAACAGTAGAATAACAAAGATCTATTTTTTAATTTGTGTTTTGGTTATTTTCATTGTCTCTCTCTTAGGTCAATTTAAAAAAAAAACATAATAACTATGGTAGTGCACTGAATGTTTGTTGACCCTGAGAGTGTATCGTCTCATACAAAGACAGTTTTTAGAAATCAAAATGCTCCCCCAATTTAATTATAAATATTCCAAGCATTTTATACCTTTATTTTTAAATTTAGAATCGCCTAGATTGATATCTAGGGTCTTTTTTTTTTTTTTTTTTTTGTCTGCACCGCACAGCTTGTGGGATCTAGTTCCCTGCCCAGGGATGGAACCTGCACCCCCTGCAGTGGAAGCGCAGAGTCTTAACCACTGGACCGTCAGGGAAGTCCCAGTATCTAGGGTCTTGATTTCTTAGAGAGTAAGTTTCCTGCTAGACAGCAGTAAAGTCCAGAATGTCTTCAGGGAAGAGGCTGAGGAAGGGGAACCTGATCAGGGAGGAGGGTCTGGAAGTTGCCTTTGTAGAGCGCTTATATGGTTTTTGAAAACATCAGTTTTATTTATTTATTTTTTTTTTGTATAATTTATTTTATCTTTGGCTGCGTTGGGTCTTCACTGCTGTGCGCGGGCTTTTCTCTAGTTGTGTCGAGCGGGGACCACTCTTCGTTGTGGTGCGAGGGCTTATTGCGATGGCTTCTCTTGTTGCGGAGCATGGGCTCTAGGTGCGCAGGCTTCAGTAGTTGTGGCTCACGGGCTTCAGTAGTTGTGGTGCGTGGGCTCAGTAGTTGTGGCTCGTGGGCTCTAGGGTGCAGGCTCAGTAGCTGTGGCGCACAGGCTTAGCTGCTCTGTGGCATGTGGGATCTTCCCGGACCAGGGCTCGAACCCGTGTGCCCTGCATTGGCAGGCGGATTCTTAACCACTACGCCACCAGGGAAGCCCCTGAAAATCCATTTTAAAGGCTGGGGAGGCAGAGGGGCGCCAGTGGAGACCAGGCGGACCGGCGCCGGAGCGTCCGCCCCTGAGCCCCCCGTTGCCGCCCTCACGGCCGGACGGGGCGTCCTGAGCTGGTGCCGAGTCAGGACGGCGTCCTACTTGCCTCTCTGGACTTCACTGTGCAGGCACAGCCGGACTTCTTCTTACGTTCTGATCAACAGGTGTGCGTTTTCCCCTCTTTCAGGTCCAGTCCATCGAGGCCAAGCTGGACTGCCTGCTGGACATCTACCAGCACGCCCTGCGGAAAGGCTCGGCGTCGGCCCTCGCGCTGGCCCCCTTGCAGATCCCGCCTTTCGACTGCGAGCACACCGCGGACTATCAGAGCCCGGCCGGCGGCAGAGACCTGCCGGGCCCGGCTCCGCCCGGCGGCCGCCTGCCCCGCTCGGCCAGCGCGGGCCTGGCTCGGGGCCTGCAGCTCATCCTCGCGCCCGGCGAGCTGGGCGCGCAGACCTTGTACGCGCTGAGCCCCCCCGCGGCCCTGGGGCCCGGGAGCCCGGGCGACGGCCCGGCGGGGCCGGGGGTGGGCGCGGCCCGGCCGGCGGCTCCCGCCACCCTGCAGATCCCGGCCCCGCTGCCCGCCCTGGGGGCCCTGGCCCCCGGCCCCGCGGGCCCACACGACGGCCTCCCCGACGTCTCCGCCCGCCTCGAGGCCGCCAAGGACCGCGTCGCGGCCAAGGAGCGCGCGCTGCGCCAGAGCCTCGACCTGGACGGCGCGGCCCTGCTCTCCGTCCGGCCCGCGGCGGCCCAGGACCGGGGCAAGTCGGCGTCGGTGCAGAACCTGATCCGGTCCGCGGAGGACCTGGACGTGCCGCTGTCGGGGAGCGAGTCCAGCGGCTCCAGGGGCAGCCAAGATTTTTACCCCAAATGGAGGGAATCCAAATTGTTCATAACTGATGAAGAGGCGGGTCCGGAGGAGACCGGGTCGGACGCCTTGGACGCGGGGCCGCCGGCCCGGGAACCCGCCCTGGCGTCGGACTCTCTCAGGACTGGACGGTCCCGATCATCTCGGAGCGCGGGCCCGGTGGCGGGAGGCGCAGAGGCCCTCGGCCGGGCCCACGCCAGGCTGAAATGAGGCCCTCGTTCGCTTCCCTTGCCCCGCAGCCTCTCAGCCATACATGTCGCTGCATGAACTCTTCGGGAAGCCCTTCTCAAAAGTTGAATGCCCAAGAATCAGGAAGAGCAGGAAAGGCAGTTTCCAAGCCCGTTACCTTTTAATTGCATGACAATGCATGTTCAGGGGATGGCTGAACTTCCCAGGTAGGACAACATTACCCCTCATTGAGGAAGGTACCTCGAGTTAAAACTCCTGAGAAATCAACACTGCTGGTGCTGTGGTGTGTGTGAAAATGTCAAGGTCAGGTCGTTTATAAGATTGGACTCCGTATTTTGAAATGATGGGAGTAAGCGCCTTCAAATTCCAGGCATTTCTGCTTTGTGGTAAAACACAGAATACAGCTTCAGAATGGGGCCATGACTTGCGTACATGTAAACGTAGTATCAGCTGCTAGCAGGGTGTCCAGTAAAGCAGAATTGGGGAATCACAGAAAGGGCTGCCTGTTCAAGACGTACTTGCCAACCCGTTCCTATTCAGGCATTTTATTATTAGTGTAATTTGAATGTCAGTTCGTGCGCTTTTGGTGGCTTAACGCTGTGGCCAGCAACTTTGCACGTCATTTTCATGTTCTTTATGCGAGAATGTTAGTCGGTTAGAAAATGTGCAAACAGTGAAATTCAGGGCCAGTGGGGCAAATAGGCTGACTCTCTGACACATCTGACTTCAGTGGAAACGTATTCCCTGATGGCTCGCTCCATCAGCTGCTACACAAGTAAACCAAGGCCTGAGCAGCGGACAGCCGGCCGGGCAGGGCTGACCTGTGTGTGCCCTGCAGCGCTCTCCGCTAAAGGCAAGTGCGAGAGGCTCTTCCCACGGCTGATACACACGCAGGATCCTGGGAGCAGACGTGTGAGTGAGACGGGGGTGGAAAAGGCTTGAAAAGAATCCAGACACGACACCGGGAAACAAGTGAAGCTCAAGAAAATGACTTCCCCCTCCAGGGCCATGAGAGGGAGGGAAACAAACCAAAAGAAAAGAACTTGATTTTTTTAGAAAACGAATATTGCTAGGGAATTCAACTACCTAAACATCCCTTATTCTTATATATAAGCAGAGAATTTTGAAAGGCATTTATTTTTTAATATGCCCTGAATGTTTTTTGCTATTAGGTAGTACATTTTGCATATGGAAGGCTAAAACTAAACGTCCTTTACTTTTTATACTGTAGTGCACATTTTCTATTCTTCCCAAGAATGTTGCCCCCAGTCTGAAATTACTGGTTCAGTTTCCTGGTACAAACATTTTATGGTTCGAAGTCAGGTAACACGGGCGGGGTCTGCGAATCAAAACACTTAATAATATAGCATGGCAGCAAAAAGACCAAGGGACACCAAAGGAGAAATGTATGTACCAGAAAGCAAGCAAAGTTGACCGCTTGTTAGAAACCAGCCTCGCTAGCCCAGACCGGCAGAACTTCAGCCAAGGTAACGGCACCCAAAGGGCCAGGAGAAGCGAGAGAACACTGGTTAAACTCTCACCACAGGAGGACTTAAAAAGGAAGAGTTTTTTCCTTGGCAGTAGTGCTGCCTCCGGGAAAACTTTCCCAGCGACCAGGAGGACGCAGCAGGGCTGTCGCCGGCCACCCAGAGGCCAGAAGATGCCCTGACACCTGCCAAGTCCCTCCCAACTCTCTCCCCAGCCGGGTTTCTCCACCCCAGACTCCCCCCGACTTTTCTTCTCCACAGGCTTATGGACTCCCTGCCACAAGTTCCCCTCTGGACTTCACCAGCTGACATCCCCAAGTAAACCGCTTCTCCACTCACCCGAAATGCGCTCCTCAGCCTTTTAAGACCCTGTCCTTTTTGATAGACACGGAAATTTGGCAAGATTCCTCTTCTCGCCCCACCGGGATCCTAGCACACTCCCCCGGAGCATGTCATTCAGAGTGTGCTTGGGTGCTGGAGATATGCAGAAGAGAGTCTGAATTTTACACTCCAGTTAAGAAGAGGTTCTCAAGCTTTCGAAGCCATTATTTTCATTTTCAAAACGTAGAGTGTTAGTAAAGTATTAAATGCAATGTTTCATCTACCCATGTCTCCACTCTAAGTTGTGATCCATCCTCCCAAGGAGGTTGTACACAAGAACACACACACACACACACACACACACACACACACACCCTTCCACTGACCCGAAGCCAGACCCCCGCCGTGCACGGCAGGCCTCTCCAGGTGTCAGCCGAGGAAGAGGCAGGAGATAGCAGCTTTCAGGTAGCACTGAGTCTTGGACACACTCTGTCCGGGTCAAACCCCACTGGCAGCAGGAACTCTGAATGTACGGGGGAACCCCTTCTTTGGCCCCTTTAGGCCTCAGACACAGTACAGTTCATCCGGCGTTGCTGAAGACGGAAGATTCAGAAACAAACCTAAGCCCATCACTGAGGGTTACCCACAGCCCCGTGTGGTAAACCATGTTGGGAAAAGCTTTCATACATCCAAGCCATGACCATTTTGTGTCTGTCTTACTCTATAGCGCAAAAAGTCCTGGATGCCGAAAGCCGGTTGTCTTGTGTGAAAACTGGAGGGTTGTGTCTGCTCTGTTCCTCTTGGTGGAGCTGAGAGGGGCCTCCCACTTACACTTTAGCAAAGTCCCTTCGGTCAACCCCAGACGGCGTCTCGAAGCACAATTTAGCCGAGCGCTGATCAGCCGCCGGCTTTCTCAGTCCGTGTTCGTCTGCCTTCTGCAGTTCGTGGGGCTGATCAAGCTGACGCTTCATGGCAAACATCCCTTCTAGGATGTGAACTGAAAATTTTTGCTCTGTCTGATCTAAATGTTTGCATTTTGTTCAACTAAATTAACACGTGTAGATTGCAAGTTTTGTTTAAAGAAGACACTTGATTGAGTTTTTAAGTCTTTATCTCCTGTTCTAAGGTGCCTTTCTTGCCTCCCCTTGACTCAGTGATTCTGAACGTTCTTAATTTGCCAGTAAAACAAGTCTAACAGAGAGGAGGAAATCAGGCACAAAGTGACTAATTCTCATGCCTGTTTGCAAAGCAAACTACAAGGAATGATGCAACTGAGCAACTAAGTGAATAGGTCACTTCATCCAGATTGAGAAAATATCATAAATGTTAACTTATCTCCCCAGAAGCTATTTTTTGCCTTAAAATGACATGGTTATGTTTTTGTAAGAGAAACTTAATTTAATATAATTATGTGCATTTAAGTGAGCAGTTCTGGAATTCCTGTATGACAATGCAGTTGTCTGTTTCCTGAAAACAAATAAATCAGGAATATCATATCCATTTCAAGCTACCATTCAAATGTAATTTCCTTTGCTCTCTTTTACTGGGATTATTTGTTTTAAAGTAAAACATTAAAAAGATGTCTATAAACAGCTAGTGTGACTGCTTTCATCGCGTACTAACTGGTTTGTTCTGAACTAACTGGGTCCCAGTCGATGAAACTGATCGTATACAGATTTGGGGTTGAAATTAAAAATTACCTTTTTCCAGTGTTGCTGACGGAATCATTGGTAATTTGGGAAGAGGAGAGATTTGCAAATGTTGCTGAGGAGGGTATCATAAGAAAAATTAACTTGATATTATCCTGAATATTTATTTTTATATGTTTTTTACTTGGTATATCAAAACAGATGCCAGCGCATATGAGCCTTGTGTTAGCTATAATAAAAGGGTTTGCTAAACGAGTGATAAGAAGTGGGGACCAGCAGGTGCCCAAATGCTGGAACCCCTGGCTGCTCATAGTGACCATTTTTAAGCACCTACCCAGCGCTGCCCAACCAGGGGGCTTCTGCTCCAAAAGGGATCTTCCACTTCTGCCCTAGAACCCCCCTCCTTCTGTTCCACTAGCACTTTTGCACGGTGTGCATCATTAACTCCAGTGGAATTATTTGAAAGGAGGCTCAGAATGTTAGAGCTCTGGAACACAAAGCAACAAAGCCCTAAGAGAGACGCCTTAGACGCAGGAGGAAGGGTGAGGGGCTGTCGCGTGAGGGGCCTCCCCCCATGGCTCTGAGGAGCCCACCCAGGTCTCCCTGCCTGTTCTGTCACCTTCTGGAGACGAGTGAAAATAATCAGCAAACTTGGACCGCGCTTGCTTGACCAACTCAAAAACGTAAACAGCTTCCAAACGCTTTCGCACCTACCTTACAGCCTCTCTCAGTCCCGCATTTAAAAGCAAAATATACGTACAATTATTCTACCCTCATCATGGGTACAAGTAGCTTCCCAGACCTTGAAGTGCCCACTTTCATCACCCTGCTTTCGACTACTTCAAGCATCTGGTACAAGTAAAAGTTGCTTCTTTAATTTTTTAAAAATCTTAATTAGTTACAATAAGACTTCACCCTCTGGCCTACCTAACTCCAACTTATTGAGGTTTTTACTACATTTCCAAGTAGAAATTTATCAGATACACTATGTGCAAACTATAGATTATGCACTGCCCCGAAATCACAGCACCACAAGACTGGTGAAGGGCAATTTTTCTGTTCCAATAAATAAATAGAAAACCCAAAGGCACATTGGTGTGATATATTTCTTTGCCCATTCCCATGGCCCGTTCATTCCTATCATGGTTTTGTTGCCTAGTTCAAGTCCAGTGCGCTCCGGGCTAATCATCAGGGTCCAGGGTTCCCACACACTGTCACCGACTTTCTCAACTTCTTACCTGCTTGCTATTTTTTTTTTTTTTTAGTGAGGCCCATCTCTTTCCATTACTTGCTTCTACTTCACCTTTCCTTTGCCTACAGTGGTGTGACTACCTTCCTGCACTGCCAAACCCTGCCCAGCCCGTGACCCCAGGAACTAGGTACTCGCACCTTCCCCTGGGGTCGGCCCCCGTGCTGAAGGCAGCACACCACACGCAGCCCAGGTCAACAGATGCTTCTGCGTATCTACATCTCCTCACCGAGGCCTCCGGGCCACGTGCAACACCACCTCCTTCTTCCAGGACTCGGGGGCGGAAATGCCTCTGCCCCTTCCCGGGGGAGCTCCTCCCTTAGGGACGACTAATGCGCCTGCTCTGGATCCCAATCCCCTCCTTCCCCGTATCTGCGGCATCTCCCCCTCAGTAACAGAAGTGAGCCTCTCCCATGACGAGCACGACGAGAACTCACCTTCCTCTTTCTTTCTCTCCACATCTCACCTTCCTTTAGAACCAACGATTTATAGCGTAAGTTGTATAAGGTACTTCTGTTTCCCCAGCATCCGTCCACCAGCCAGCAGGACAGTCACGCCCACGCCTGCCCCCCCCCCCCCCCCCCCCGCCCCAGACAACCAGCTCCAGCCCGTCAGCATGACCTCCCGAAAGCACATGCGGTCGGCAGCCCTCTTGGCTTCTCTGGGGCCGCCAACGCTGTGAACAGTCTTCCTTCCTCTTAAAACTGCCCCCCCCCCCCGTTTGTCCCTGCTTCTCTGGATCAGTCCTCTCTATACACTGTCCCAGGCTCCTTGCTTTCCTTGCTTTGCGTTCAGTGTTCCAGATCCCACCCTTCTCTCCTCCCCTCACACCCTCTCCTGGTGGCTCCACCGGTGACCTCAGCTACTAACGCTGCGGTCCCACCCAATTAGGGGTCTCCAGCCCTGAGCATCAGCTCTGAATGTCTCCCTTGGGCCCGAAGTCACCTCGGTCAGACGCCCCAGACAAACTTCTTGAGGGGGACATGTCACGATATCCCCCAAGTGTCTCCCGCCAGGCCACAGCAGGCAGAAGGTGCTCAAGAACCCTGAATGGGGGCTTCCCTGGTGGCGCAGTGGTTGAGAATCCGCCTGCCAATTCAGGGGACACGGGTTCGAGCCCTGGTCTGGGAGGATCCCACATGCCGCGGAGCAACGGGGCCCGTGAGCCACAACTACTGAGCCTGCGCGTCTGGAGCCTGTGCCCCGCAACAAGAGAGGCCGCGATAGTGAGAGGCCCGCGCACCGCGATGAAGAGTGGCCCCCGCTTGCCGCAACTAGAGGAAGCCCTCGCACAGAAACGAAGACCCAACACAGCCATAAATAAATAAATAAATAAATAAATAAATTTTTTTAAAAAAAGAACCCTGAATGGGTGAAAGTGTCCTGGTCTCTCTGGCCTTTTACTCAGTTTCAGCAGCTTCCAACCCCTAACTTCAGAGGTCTTTCTCTCACGAAGGGTGTGACCCTCAGCCTCATTCACACTGTGTCACAGATTTGATCGGCTACTTCTCCCAAAGGTCTCTGGGCTTTTCCAAAGGGAAAGAAATTAATGAAATTAATGAACGCCAAATAGTGAGTGACCGTGTTTCTGCAGGACCGGAGGAGCAGCCCCTCTCTCACCGCCCCCAGGCCTCAGCACCCTTCGCCTCTGTCCCTCCTCCACTGACGAATACATTGCCTCAGACCCCACAGATGGTACCCAGGCCTAGATTTTGCCCATTCACCAGGAGGCCTGATTGCTCCCACTTCCCTGTAGCTCCAAGGAGAAAAGGGGGTTTCGTCTCCCTTCCCTGCTCCCCGAGCCCCATGAAACCACATTCCGGCTCCACACCCCCTCTTTATACCCTACCAATGCCAAGCCCATAGCCAGAGCTGGCCTACAGTCTGTGGATCCCAGACTTTAAAATAACTCATGAACACACTACTATATATAAAACAGATAACCAACAAGGACCGACGGTAGAGCACAGGGAACTCTACTCAATGTTTTGTAATGACCTATAGGGGAAAAGAATCTAAAAAGAATACATATATATGTGTAACTGAATCACTTTGCTGTGCACCTGAAACTAACACAACCTCGTAAATCAAGTAAACTTCAAAAAATAAGCTTAAAAAGTAGCAACTCATGCTGAGTGACTGCCCGGTGCTGAGCCAATAAGGGCTTTCCCAGGTGTTACCGAATTTAACCCTCACCACCTGACCACAGGTAACCTATCGGTTAGGATGGATTTGGCTGCGGGTATAAGAAAACCCGGGGACGTTCTATTATCCAGCATAACTGAAGTTCAGGGTGGCTCCAGACAGAGCCGATTGTTCAGTGACATCGTCAACGTTCCGGTCCTGCCTGCCGTCCTCCTGGTCTGGAGGAAAGTACTGGGGGCTCCTCTCATTGTCCACAAGGTGCCACCACACAGCGCCTTGATGACCTCTTGGGGGGGAGGGGCGCCAGCCCAGTGGGATGTAAATCCTTTGCCGGCCCCTGATTGGACTAACGCAGGTCACACGCTCACTCCTGAACCTGGCCGCAGCCGCCATGATTGGCTTAAACCATTCACAACTCCCTCTTTGGAGTTTCCCCAGTCCATAACCCCGGGTAGAGCTCCAGATGAGGGTTCGGCACCCAGGGAAGTTCTGGAATGGAGGCTTCAGAGCCTTACTAGTCAATTTACTGATGACTTGAGAGACCTCAGGACCCTTTGCTCCCGGAAACACCCCACCACGACCAATCCCAGCCCCTACGGCTGGCAATCTGGGGACAGTGCCCGAGCGGCCACCTCCCAGGCCGCTGGCGGGGGACCACTTTCTGCCTCCACCTGGACTCCCGCCTTTCTCCTCTTGTCTGCCTTTTAAGGTCCAAGGGGACCCTGGGCTTCTAGGAGAGGACCTTTCCTAGAAGGCCCTGTTTTCATTCAACCCAGACCAGCCTGAGGAAGCTCCAGGTCTAGGAGAAGCAGTTGTCTTTCCTGTTTGCTTCTCCTGCACTGGCCCAGAAGCCCCTCGTGGGCCAGAGAAGTTCATCCAAAGGACAGAGCAGTACACCAAAGGCTTTGCACACTGGGCCGCTTGTTCTAGCGGATCCTTGCTGGTGGACCACTTTCTTACACCCCGGGGGACTTACGGCCTTCGAGGGATGAGACCGGGCCACAAATGCCACCGCGTGTCAATGCCCTTCAGGTCTGTCTACCGACGCGGACCCAAAACTCCCCTCACGTCTCGACTGCCCCGGGAGAGCAAAATCCTTTTACTGCCAGAGCGAAATCGAAAGGCGTCTAGAGCCAAGCATTTTGTAAGGGGAAGCCTGAGAGGGCCGAAGGGAGACGGTGCGCCCTCTCCCGGGCGGGTCCAGCGCGATGCGCGGCGGGGTCAGGGGCAGGTTCTGCACCAACGGCAGCATCTCGCGTCTGCAGGGCGAGGGCGGGGTGACACTGGGACCCCAGGGCAGTCACCGCAGCCCGGGCCTCGCCTGCCCCAAACGCATCTCCCGGGGCCTCCCCTCAGTCCCCGAGGGCGCCCCCTTCTGCAGAGCTGGGGGAGCCCCCGGAGGCCCAGACAGGCCGCTGATCCTCCAGGAAACCGAGATGCCAGCGACTCTACCATCAAGGCCTCTGAGGTCACCCACCTCGGGCCCGGCTTTGGGGGTCCCAGCTCCCGGGGCTCCAGATCCTGCGGAACAGCCGCTGCCCGGACTCAACCGGTCCCACGGCGAGGACGCGCGTCAGGCCCGTGGCCGTGAAGCGCGTCTCCAGCCGGACGAGGGTCTGGCTGTGCGCCTCGATGATGCGGGCCAGGTCCGGTCCAGGGGGCCTGCGAGGCGGGGCAGGAGGACCAGTGCGGGGAGGTGAGGGGCGGGGAATGGGCTGGCACAGACGGGGGCTGGGGAAGGGAAGAAAGGCAGGGGGAGGGGGCGTGGGCAGGGACCACTCACCGAACGTGGGCTCCTCCTGGTCCTCTTCTATGTAAAATTCCAAAGGAAAGGTAGAGTTGTCGGGCACCGTCTGCCACGGCTTGATCTCCACGTCCCACTGGTCCCAGCCGATTCTGAAGAGGGCCAAGTCCAGGAACTTATCCCAACAGGACTTAGAGAAACCTGGAAAGGCCCAGGGTCTGCCTAAATATTGTCTCTAAACAACCCACCCTAGGGAGGGGTGACCTCGCCCTGCAGCTGCTCTCAAAGTCCATTCCAACTAATTACCTGCTCTTCACCAATCCCTTCATCCAAATTGGATTATCTGATCGTGTTTGCCTCCCTGATGCCCCGGAATTCAAAAGTATCTTCATTCTAGGCACTTCCCTGGCGATCCAGTGGTTGAGAATCCGCCTTCCAATGCAAGGGATGCAGGTTCGATCCCTGGTGGGGGAACTAAGATCCCACCTGCTGCAGGGCAACTAAGCCCGTGCGCCTCAACTAGAGGTGCAAACTACAGAGCAATCCGCAACTAACACCGGATGCAGCCAGAAATTAAATAAATAAGTAAATAAATAAATAAATAAATAAATAAATAAGAAGAAGAAAAACAAATTTAAAAAAAAGTACCTTCATTCTAGTCTGAACAGAACTTGGAGCAGATCTGCTGGGCGTGAACCAGGCCTGGGGTTGTGGGGTGGAATGTTCTGGAGCAGGGGTTTCCAAGTGGCCTCCCTGGTTCAGACAGGCACTGCCGTAACAAAATCCCATGGGCTGCGGGCTTTCTCACAGTCCTGGAGGCGGGAAGCCCAAGATCAAGGCACCAGCACATCTGGCGTCTGGCGAGCCTCCTTTTGGCTGTGTCCTGACGTGGCTAAAGGGGCGAGCAAGCTCTCCAGGGCCTCGTTTAGAAGGACACTCATCACCTTCATGATGAGGATCCCTCCCAAAGCTTCACCTCTAAGACCATCGCCTCGGGGGTTTGGAACTCAGCGTGTGCCTTGTGGGTGCACAAACCTTCAGACCGTAGGGTGCCGCCTGCCGACCACACAGTAGCCTGGTTTATTCTCCTGCATCAAGAGAGGAACACAGAGCCTCTTTTATGGGATGGGTGGGAGGGAGCCTATCACAGGATTTGGCTGCATGAGTCTAAGGAGTGTTTAGAGAAGCAGAGGCCAGTTTTGTAAAAATGGGGCAATTTGTGGGACTTCCTGGTGGTCCAGTGGGTAAGACTCCACGCTCCCAGTGCAGGGGGCTCAGGTTCCATCCCTGGTCGGGGAACTAGATCCCACATGCATGCCGCAACTAAGAGTCCACGTGGCGTAACTAAGAGCCCGCATGCCACAACTAAGAGCCCGCATGCCTCAACTAAGAGCCCGCATGCCGCAACTAAGAGTCCGCATGCCGCAGCTAAGACCCAGCGCAGCCAAAATAAATAAATAAAATTTTTTTAAATGGGACAATTTGTGGTTATCTTGGCAATTCTTAGGAGGCAAGGATAGTAATTGGTCTTTTTTTTTTTTTTTTTTTTTTAGCCCTGCCACATGGCTAGTGGGATCGTAGTTCCCCAACCAGGGATTGAACCCAGGCCCTCAGCAGTGAAAACCCTAACCACTGGACCACCAGGGAATTCCCAGATTAATTCGTCTTGATTGCAGAGTGTCATTGTCTCTGCCTGGTTTCAAATCTAGTTACAGAGTAAGTGGTCTTTCCCCATCTGTTCCATCACAATCACTGAGTGGTCTTGACTAGTGAAAATGTTCTGCAAGAGACGTTTATGTTTGTCAAGAAATGTTTGTTAGAGTTTATCTGCCAGCTTCCTGCTGCAACTTGTGGGTCTGTTTTTTCACTTTTCAGTCTCCCTTTTTGGCCTAAGGCAAAAAGACAGAAGACAAAGGACATTCATCTACAGGGTTCAGACCCACCATCCCATCATCAAAATCCACAGATCACACGATTATTTGGAGAACACGGTCTGCGTCTCCACTACAGTTAGTTCCATGTGCCTTTGGTTGCAAGATGAGGTGATGAATCATTTAAAAAGATCATGAGGGAATTCCCTGGCAGTCCAGTGGTTAGGGCTCCACACTTCCACTGCAGGGGGCACGGGTTCAATCCCTGGTCGGGGAACTAAGAGCCCACAAAGCCGCACAGCACAGCCAAAATAATAATAATAATAATAATAATAATAATAATAATAATAATTAATAATAAAAATAAAAAATAGAGATCATGACTGCACAGTAGCACTTAAGACTGGACAGGATACAGACAATTACTAGAAACAAAGTGATTATCAATCCTATTAATAGGCTGCAAAGGAAAGAGCCTAGATTTCAAAACCAGGCCATGAAATCAGGTCCTATTCCATCTGAATCTGTTCTAGAAAGCCAGGTCATCTTTTCTTTTAACCAACCACAAATTATTCTCGCTGACCAATAGTGAACCCGGCTAGCAAGCAGTGTTTGCTAAAAAACGAAGTTCTTAGCTGGCCAAGAAGGAAACAAAGGCTGCGTAATTATCCATAACCAGAGACAAATTTTGGACCACCTTTTCTAGTTAGATTATTTCTACCACTGGAATGGGAGCACTCAGAATGGAGATGAAGAGGGACTTAGTTATCTGGCCAGGTCTCTTGCAAGCTCTGCTGAATAGTCCATTCTTCCCTCGTTTTGGGTCTCTGAGTATCTTTCTCAGAGAAGCAGTTTTCTGTAGGAGTAGGTGTTTTAAAATTGGAAAGTTTCTAAACGTTACTCCATATACGCAAGATAGGTTTTGGTAATAATCAGACGAAGTCCTGCTGTCCACATAAAAAGAGTACCTTATGCAGCCACTGTGGAGAACAGGATGGAGGTTTCTTAAAAACCTAAAAGTAGAGCTACCATATGATCCAGCAATCCCACTCCTGGACATATAGCCAGAAAAGACGAAAACTCTAATTCGAAAAGATTCATGCACCCCACTGTTCATAGCAGCACTATATACAACAGCCAGGACATGGAAGCAACCTAAGTGTCCAGCAACAGATGAATGGATAAAGAAGATGTGGTACGTATATACAATGCGATACTACTCAGCCATAAAAAGAATGAACTAATACCATTTGCAGCAACATGGTTGGACCTAGAGATGATCATACTAAGTGAAGTGAGTCAGACAGAGAGAGACAACTACCATAGGATATCGCTTATATGTGGAATCTAAAATATGATACAAATGAACTTATTGACAAAACAGAAACAGACTCACAGACATAGAAAATAAGCTTATGGTTACCAAAGGGGAGGGGGGAGGGGAGGGATGGATTGGGAGTTTGGGATTAACATACACACACTACTATGTATAAAATAGATAAACAACAGGACCTGCTGTAGAGCACGGGGAACTGTACTCAGTATCTTGTAATAACCTAAATGGGAAAGAATCTGAAAACGAACAGATATATAGCTGAAGCTGAAGTAGTTGCTTAAGTCACGGTCATAGGGCAACCAGCTGTGGGTGCCCAGCAGCCCACTGGCACTCACGGTCACCAGCAGGTCTGCAGAGTCCTGGGTGATAAAGGAGTGGGGCTGCCGGTGGGGAACCAGGGCCAGTACTAGGGGCACGCCATCACTGATGACCTCCGCGAAGAAGGCCTTGAGCTGGTCCAGGTGCTGGAAGATGCTAGGTGAGTTAGCGTCCAGACGTGCAGGGCGTTGGGCTGCTTCCTCAGCTGACAGCCGAGCGGGTTGAGGCTCCTTCAGCAGCTGCCGGGGAGTCTGCCCGAAGCTGCTGATAATGCCCTCCAGAGCTTTCTGCTCCGCTCACTCGCCGCTGGGTCCAGGTCCGCGACCCCCTCATACGTGCAGTAACAGAAGACGTTGCGGGCCTCCTCCGCAGCCGGCCCCCCGCTGCTTGTAGCCAAAGATGAGGTCGGTCCACTCGTGCAGGTGGGCGGGCACATATTCTGACTCCAGGCCCCGGCGGTGCTGCTCGATGAACCTGGGCTCCCCACCCCAGTCTGTGCTGAGACCAGTGCTGGGACTCCAGACGGGCCCTCTGCCGGCGAGGGGCGGGGCTTCCTGGAGTGACATCGCCCACCAATCCCTGAGCTGGGCAGCGGCGGGGCCCCGCCCACCCCCTGCCAGAGTGTGGGCTGGAGGTCGCCCCTCCTCGGTTCCCTCGGACTCCGGGGCGGGGCCTCCCGGGGCGGGGCGGAGCCTCCCGGGGCGGGGCAGGCTGTCAGCGCGCCTCTCCCGGCTTGTACTCTGTCTCCCCAGGCGACAGACATCTGGGAGATGGCGCCGGGAGGACCGCCACAACTCCCGCGCAAACTGGCAGCTGCGCACCTCAGAGGGCTGCCCTGCGCCCACCACGATAAGCTTGCCGTCTTCCAGGTCCACGAGCACGTGGCTGCGCTCCTGGGTCACAGCCACGCTGCGCACGGGCACCTTCTGGGCAGGGGCGGCGCGGCCGGCAGCAGTTTGTTCAGGGCACACCGGGCCGTGCCCAGCAGAACAGAGTCCCCCGTCACCGCGAGGGCTGTGGGCTGCTCTGCCGAGGGCAGGGAAGCTCGCAGCCTCCCGGTCACCGAGTACAGGTGCGAGGAGTAGGTGACCTGAGCCCGAGACGCTCCCGCGCTGAGCTCCGCACCACAATCTGGCCCGCAGAGCCCAGCGCCAGGTGGGACACAGGTCCAGGCAACGTGGCTCCCGGGGGCCTTAGTGAGGCCACAAACTGGCCACGGCGTCCAGTGTGGATGATCACGGTTCCATCCTCGGATCCAGACACCGCCGTGGCCTTAATCCTAAGGGCGGCCCCCGCTCTAGCATCTCAGCAATAAACCTGGACTAGTTTTGTAACAACAACAACAAATATATATATATTATATATATATATATATTATACATATAATTTCAATTTTTAAAAAAAGTAGCACGTCAGTGACGCACAACCGGAATGGGGAGTTTAAGTATCACTGATCACAATGAAAAGCAGGACAATTATTAGCCCCTTAACGCGGAGGCCGGGGAGTCACCGAGGACATTTGTTTCTACCGCTGTAAGCTTGCTTCATAAGTCAGCATAAGTCTTAATAGTTCATTATTTGGGGGTCAAGGTCCAATATTGATAGAACAGAAGGTCAGGATTAACGCTGTGAGGAAAATTCAAAAAATATCCCACTATTTTCTGGTTGTACCAAAAAATAAACAACCAGCAAATGATTTCACCTCTTTAAAAAAAGCATTTACACTTAAAAAAATGGGATGAGGTGGGATAGCCTCCTTTTAAAAAATGTTTCTAGAGCTCCCAATAAGCTTGCATTTACAAAATGGTTGCTAAAAATATTCCTCTGGATCGTGCAAGAAGGGAGACAGGGACCGCTGATAGGACCCGGGTGTGTGGTATTAATCAGACTTGGCTTCTTTCTCTCCCGCTTCGTCAGAGGCCGGGCTGTCCTCGTTTTTAGTTTCTCCGTCTTCTGCAGGTAAGTCTTCGTTAGTCTCCCGGTTAGCCGCTTCGGCCTGTTTTCCCTTTGTTCCCCTTTTCCCTTTTGTTTGCACTTCCCTGTCTGAAGATTTATCCTTTCCTGCCGCCCTTTTTGGCTTTGGTTCCGCCCTTTTTGGCTTTGGTTCCACTTTCGCAGGAGCCGGTTAACTGACAAGCTCACCTGATCTCCTCTTGGGCTCCTCCTTCGCCGCTCCCTGGGGGAGCTGACCTTGCTCTTGGGCGTCCTGGTCCGGGGGCCGGCGCCTGCGGGGTGACTGCTGGCGGGCGTGGCGCAGAGAGCCTTCGGGAAGCAGGCTGCCTGGCCTCCGCCGCCGCCCCTCCCACGCCCCACCCCCAGCTGCTGGGACCTGCCTATACACATTCTTTTGCATATTCTTTTCTGTTATGGTTTATCACAGGGTATTGAAAAGAGGTCCCTGTGCTCTACAGCAGGACCTTGTTGTTGATCCATCCTATGTATGATACTTTGCATCTGCTAATCCCAGACTCCCACTCCATCCCCCCTTCCCCCTCCCCCTTGGCAACCACATGTCTGTTCTCTATGTCTGGGAGTCTGTTTCTGTTTCATAGATAAGTTCATTTGCGTCATATTTTAGATTCCTCATATAAGTGACGTCATATGATATTTGTCTTTCTCTGGCTTACTTCACTTGGTATGAGCATCTCCAGGTCCATCCATGTTGCTGCAAACGGCATTATTTCATTCTTTTTTATGGCTGAGTAATATTCCATTGTATATATGTACCACATCTTCTTTATCCATTCATCTGTTGATGGACGTTTAGGTTGTTTCCATGTCCTGGCTCTTGTATATAGTGCTGCTATGAACATAGGGGTGCATGTATCTTTTCAGATTAGAGTTTTCTCCAGATATATGCCTGGGAGTGGGATTGCTGGGTCATATGGTATCTCTGTTTTTAGTTTTCTGAGGAACCTCCACACTGTTCTCCATACTGGATGCACCAATTTACATTCTTACCAACAGTGTAGAAGGGTTCCCTTTTCTCCACACCCTACAGAGGATTAAGTTTAAATGTGTATAGGTGACCCCTGCTTCATGACACTTCACTTTATTGAGCTTCACAGATATTGCATTTTCTACAAATTAAAGGTCTGTGGCAACTCTGCATGGGTCAAGTCTGCCGGCACCATTCTTCCAACAGCATTTGCTCACTTTGTGTCTCTGTGTCACTCTTCAGCAATTCTCACAACATTCCAAATTTTTTCATTACTATGATATTTGTTGCAGTGGCCTCTAATCTATAATTATTTGGGGGCTCCAAGAACTGCACTCATACGAGCTGGCAAACTTAATAAATGTTGTATGTGTTCTGACTGCTCCATCGACCGGCCATTCCTACATCTCCCTCCCTCTCCTCAGGCCTCCCTGTTCCCTGAGACACACAATATTGCAATTAGGCCAATTAATATCCCTACAATGGCTTCCAAGTGTTCAAGTGAATGGAAGAGTTGCACGTCTCTCAGTATACATCAAAAGCTAGAAATGATGAAGCTTAGTGAGGAAAGCCGAGACAGGCTGAAAGCTGGGCCTTTTGCACCAAACAGCCACGTTGTGAATGCAAAGGACAAGTTCCTGAAGGAAGTTAAAAATGCTGCTCCAGTGAACACACACGGATGATAAGGAAGAGAAACAGCCTTATGGCTGATATGGAGAAAGTTTTAGTGTCTGGACAGAAGATCAAACCAGCCACAGCATTCTCTGAAGCCAAAACCCAATCCAGAGAAAGGGCCTAACTCTCTTCAATTCTCTGAAGGCTGAGAGAGGTGAGGAAGCTGCAGAAGAAGAGTTTGAAGCCAGCAGAGGCTGGTCCATGAGGTTGAAGGTAAGGAGCTGTCTCCATAACAACAAAGTGCAAGGTGAAGCAGCAAGTGCTGATGTAGAAGCTGCAGCAAGTTATCCAGAAGATCTGGCTAAGATAATTCATGAAGGTGAACAGATTTTCAAGGTAGACGAAACAGCCTTCTATTGGAAGAAGATGCCATCCAGGACTTTCATAGCTAGAGAGGAGAAGTCACTGGCTGGCTTCAAAGCCTCAAAGGACAGGCTGACTCTCCTTTTAGGGCCTAATGCAGCTGGCGACTTTAAGTGGAAGCCAATGCTCATTTACCATCTGAAAATCCTAGAGCCCTTAAGAATTATGCTAAATCTCCTCTGCCTGTGCTCTATAAATGGGACAAAAAAGCCTGCATGACAGCACATCTGTTTACAATATGATTTACTAAATATTTTAAGCTCACTGTTGAGACCTACTGCTCAGAAAAAAAGATTCCTTTCAAAATATTACTGCTTGTTGACAATGCACCTGGTCACCCCAGAGCTCGGGTGGAGATGGACAACGAGATTCATGTCGTTTCCATGCCTGGTAATATAACATCCATTCTGCAGCCCATGGATCAAGGAGTCATTTGATTTTAAGTCTCATTATTTAAGAAACACATTTCACTGGGCTTCCCTGGTGGCGCAGTGGTTAAGAATCCACCTGCCAATGCAGGGGACACGGGTTTGAGTCCCGGTCCAGGAGGATCCCACAGGCCGCGGAGCAACTAAGCCCGTGCGCCACAACTACTGAGCCTGCGAGCCGCAACTACTGAAGCCCGCGTGCCTAGAGCCCATGCTCCGCAACAAGAGAAGTCACCGCAATGAGAAGCCCCACACCGTAACGAAGAGTAGCCCCGGCTCGCCGCAACTAGAGAAAGCCCACACACAGCAACGAAGACCCAACGCAGACAAAAATAAATAAATAAATTTTAAAAAAAGGAAAGAAATACCTTTCGCAAGGCTACAGGTGCCATAGATAATGATTCCTCTGATGAATCTGAGCAAAGTCAATTGAAAACCTCCTGGAAAGTATTCTCCATCCTAGATGCCATTAAGAACAGAACATTTGTGATTCATGGGAAGAATCACACTAATCAACATTAACAGGAGTTTGGAAGAAGTTGATTCCATCCCTCATGGATGACATGGAGGGGTTCAGACTCCAGTGGAGGAAGTCACTGCAGATGTGGTGGAAACAGCAGGAGAGCTAGAATCAGAAGTGGAGACTGAAGATGTGACCGAATTTCTGCAGTCTCAGGATAAAACTTGAATGGATGAGGAGTTGCTTCTTATGGATGAACAAGGAAACTGGATTCTTGAGATGGAATCTACTCCTGGTGAAGACGCTGTGAAGATCGCTGAAATGACAACAAAAGATTTCAAATGAGATTTTTTTATGCTGTATCAACATAAACTGTGTTGATAAAGCAGTGGTAGAATTTGAGAGAAACGACTCCAATTTTGAAAGAAGTTCTACTATGGGTAAAATGCTATCAAACAGCGCTGCAGGCTACAAAGAAACTGTTCCTGAAAGGAAGAGTCAATCCATGTGGCAAACGTCACTGTGGTCTTATTTTAGAAACTGCCCCAGCTGCCCCGACCTTTGGCAACCATCACCCTGATCAGTCAGCAGCCACCAGCATCCAGGCAGGACCTTCTACCAGCAAAAAGATTAAGACTCATTGAAGGCTCGGATGATGGTTAGCAGTTTTTAGCAATTTAGTATTTTTAATTAAGGGATGTACATTTTTTTAGATATAATGCTATTGCACACTTAATAGACTACAGTGTAGGTTAAACATAACTTTTATATGCACTGGGAAATGAAAATATTCATGTGACGTTTTATTGCGATATTCACTTTATGGCAGTGGTCTGGACCCAAACCCCCCATATCTCGGAGGTGTGCCTGTAGATCTGTGAAAGAGTCGTGAAACCTTTCCGTTCACCACTAGGGGGCACCAAAGGACAATGACAATAGAGCAAAATGAAAAAGGCTGGCGCTGTTACCAAAGATGTATCTTGTTTTCTCGTCTGGAGTTGAAGTTATCTACTTCATGTCATTGTTGGGTTCAGGGTGGGACAAAATATGCCATCATGGCATGTTGACTATTTTGAATTAAAGTAATTTAAGAAAGAGCTGAGGCGAGAGGGAAATTTTGACCCTCCTGCCTCCCTGGAAGCAGGAAACAAATCTCCCCTGTGAGAGGTGGATTCCTTGCCTGCGGGGTAGAAGGGCGCCCTTATCACCAGTGATGGGGAACTGGGGGCCGAGAAACCTGTATTGAACACACCTTGTTTCTCCTTTACTACCCAAACCCAAACTCTGTTTAGATTCTTCACTAACTGAGCACCCAAAGCTTTCTTTTCCCTGTCAATTTCTCACAGAGTTATTGTTTGTCTAAAACTTATAAAAGCTGCCTCTTTGGCTACTTCTGAGGCCCCGTTTCTATGAGACCTCAGTGGCACAATTAAAATGTGTTTCTTTTTCTTCTGTTATTATGTCTTGTGTCGATTTTATTATTAGTCCAGCCACAAGAACTCAAGAGGGATAGAAGGGGTAATCTCCCCTCTCTAACATCATCATCGGCTTGATCTGAAGCTCTTGGTCTGGTAGTTCTCTTCCAAAGATAATTTACTTCTGGACGATACATAAGGATCCTGTAACGTTTCCCAATAAAATCTTTTCAATCAAGGCAATGATAGTTTTTCTCCTGATTTTTGAAAGTTGTCTCTTTCAAAAGACTAAATTTCCAAGTTTCCAATCATGTGGAGGCTGAATAGGTGGATATTTGGGGAAGCTTGCTTATACCCATTGATGATAAAACTGGACACATCGTAGAAGTCCTCTGTAATACTTAGAATTGTAAGCGTGCAATATGGCAGAGTCCACAGTCAGAAGTGATTTCCTAAATGCATGGGTTACTCTATGTGATAGGGACAGAGTAAAGGGACAACGTAGTTGATTAAATAGTTAATCCCACTAGGGGATTGTAAGTAAAGAAAGAAGTATGGGACACCCCTGTAAGTTAACGATTACTCAAGAAAGCAGGTTTTGGAAGAAACAGACAAATTCTTAGAAAGGTATAACCTTCCAAGACTGAACCAGGAAGAAACAGAAAATATGAACAGACCAATCACAAGTAATGAAATTGAAACTGTGATTAAAGGTCTTCCAACAAACAAAAGTCCAGGACCAGATGGCTTCACAGGTGAATTCTAACAAACATTTAGAGAAGAGCTAACACCCATCCTTCTCAAACTCTTCCAAAAAATTGCAGAGGAAGGAACACTCCCAAACTCTTTCTATGAGGCCACCATCACCCTGATACCAAAACCAGACAAAAACACTACAGAAAAAGAAAATTACAGACCAATATCACTGATGAATATAGATGCAAAAATCCTCAACAAAATACTAGCAAACAGAATCCAACAACACATTAAAAGGATCATACACAATGATCAAGTGGGCTTTATCCCAGGAATGCAAGGATTCTTCAGTATACACAAAACAAATTTTAGGATTACCTGTTCTAGTTCTGTGAAAAAAGTCCTGGGTATTTTTTTTTTTTAATTTATTTTATTTTTGGCTGCATTGGGTCTTCGTTGCTGCACACAGGCTTTCTCTAGTTGCAGCGAGCGGGGGCTACTCTTTGTTGTGATGCGCAGGCTTCTCATTGCGGTGGCTTCTCTTGTAGCAGAGCACGGGCTCTAGACGTGCAGGCTTCAGTAGTTGTGGCACGCGGGCTCAGTAGTTGTGGCTCGCGGGCTCTAGAGCACAGGCTCAGTAGTTGTGATGCACGGGCTTAGTTGCTCCGTGGCATGTGGGATCTTCCCGGACCAGGGCTCGAACCCCGTGTCCCCTGCATTGGCAGGCAGATTCTCAACCACTGCGCCACCAGGGAAGCCCAGTCCTAGGTATTTTGATAGGAATTGTACTAAATCTGTAGATTGCCTTGGTTTAGTACGGTCATTTTAACGATATTAATTCTTCCACACCATGAACACGGTATATTTTAACATCTGTTTGTGTCATCTTCAATGTCATCAGGGTATTATAGATTTCCATGTACAGGTCTTTTATCTCCTTAGGTAGGGTTATTCCTAGGTATTTTATTCTTTTCAATGCGATTGTGAGATTGTTTCTTTAATTCCTCTTTTTGATAGTTTGTTGTTAGTGTCAGTTCATCTTTTAACACATTGATGAACCAATATCTATAATTACTAGGAACTAAAGTCCACACTTTATTCGGATTTCCTTAGTTTTTACCTACTGTTCTTTTCCTGTTCTGGGGTCCTGTATTACATTTAATCATCACGTCACCGTAGGCTCCTCTTGGCTGTTGTAGCTCCTTAGACTTTCCTTGTTTTTCACCTTGATAATTTTAAGGAGTACTGGTCAGGTATGTTATAAGATGCCCCTCTATTGACATGTGTCTGATTCTTTTCTCATGATTAGACTGGAGTTTTGAGTTTGGGGAAAGAAGCTGGAGAGGTGATGTGCCATCCCATCATATCAAAGGTGTGTACAATCAACCTGACTTCACTCTCCATGTTGACCTTGATCACTGCAGCCAAGGTAGGCTTGTCAGGTTTCTCCACTGGAAAGTTACACTCAAACAGCCTTCCAGACCGCAGTCTTGGAAGTCAGTCACTCTGTGCAGCCCACGCCTAATTAAAACACAAGGAGTCAGGTTCCACGCCCGGAGGGCAGAGTATCTGCATGAATTACTTAAAATTTTTCTGCATGGGAAGTTTGTCTATTCTCCCTGGCTTATTTATTCAGTCATTTATTTGTATCAATATGGACTCATGTCTCACTAATATTTTTAAAGAACCAGCTTCTGGCTTTGCTCTTCCTAGTGTTTTGTATTCCACGGGTTTCTGCTCTAATCGTTTTATTTCCTTAGTTGTTGTTTCCTTAAGATGATTCTGATTTCTCTAATTTTGGGAGTTGAACATTTACCTCATTTGTTTCATTCTTTCTGATAACTGTAGTATGAGAAGGGGTCAGCAAGTTTCCTCCCCAGCTCCCTCCACCCACCCAGGCATCCTCTCCAGGGCTCTGGAAACACTGCTAGGCTTGGGTGTGAGACTCCAAGTCTGCTCCCATGGCCGCCCTTTCTCTAGGGATGTGAGCTGCTCCACCCTCCCGACCGTCCTCGTCAAGGACACTTTGCATTATATAAACGTCCCACTCCCTTTAAATGTCCATGGGGCTTGCTTTGCCATAGAAAGACAACAAGTTACTTTTTACTGAGCTTTTTTCAAGCCTTGTCAAGAATCCCACAGCCCTGACAAAGACTACATTGGCTCTGATGGTTTGGCCTCCATGCCCTTTCGCGGGCTTTTTTTTTTTTTTTTTTTTCCTATTATTTCTAAGAGAAGTATGGCATTTCCAAATGTGGTCAATTCCTGGTCCCGAGAGCTGACCCCAGAGTTAGCCACCGGATGGAGGACCATCTTGTCAATGACACATCCGGCTAGTTCTGTAAAAGTAACACAAAAGGCCTCTTGCCTCAGAGTTTTATCAGTTTCCCAAAGCACTCTAAATGTTTCAATTTCCTGTACATAACCATATTTATAAAGGGAATAGGTAAAAGGAAAAATAGATAAGCTTATTTAGCCACATCATTCAGCAAAACCATCTATTCAAGACTTGGGACTTCCCTGGTGGTTCAGCGTGTAAGACCAGGCTCCTGATGCAGGGGGCCCTGGTTCGATCCCTGGTCAGGGAACCAGATCCCATAGGCCGTGTGCATGCCGCAACTAAGAGTCCGCGTGCTGCAACTAGAAAGATCACATGCCGCAACTAAGACCCAGCGCAGCCTAAATAAATAAATATTTTTTAAAAAGGATGAGACTTACAACCCCCGTGAGGAGCCGGTGAGAATTCCACACCTGCCCCCAGCCTCGCCCCGAAGCCAGAGCCCCCAGAATGTCTCCTGAGGGAGACCCTGGTCCTTGCTTAGTCCTAAATGGACTCGCTAGTTCGTTTGTTCTTCAGCAAAGGAAAAATTCAGAACTCTGATAGAAATATATCAAAAGGGATGTCCGGAAGAGTCCTCGGAATAGTCGACATGAGAGGACATTGGTGATAACCGGGTAATAACCCACCCTCTGCCCTTGAGATGTCTTTCCTTGGACAACGTGGAAACTCAGAACGAGGAAGGGAAAGAGGCCGGTGAGGAAGACACCTTCCGGCCTCGCTTGAACCTGCAATGGACAGTCACCCTCAAGACCGCCTCTTCATTTACCGGGTAAGGCGCTGAGAGCCGCGCTCGCCTACCTGCTGAGGAAACGGCGCACACACCAGCAGCAGGTGTGCCGCGCGCGGACATCCCGGGACGCACGGGCTGCCTCCTCCACCTAACCTCTGCCACGGCCCCGCAGACCCCGACTCTCTAGGCTCCCTTAAAGCCCGGTCATCAGGCCCGTCTTCGTCCTCGTGAAGGCAGGAACCTCAGTGCGCGCTGAGCTCCGGGCGTGTCAACCCACCCGGCCTTCCAGAATGAGCCCGGCTGCGGGGAGAGGGAGAGGCACAAAGGCCTAGCCTGTGGGCACCCAGGCCGGACCTCAGCTGAACGGAGCCGCCCTGCGGGCCTCCTCACCGCCCACGGTGTCCCCTTCCCGCGGCCACCCCGCCCCGCATGGTTTCCCACATCCAGACGCCTGACCAGGTGGAGGTGGAAGGCTGGGGGCCGGCTAACACCTGTCCTAGCACCTGTCCTGCGTCTTAGGCCCACGTGCCCCTCTGCCGGTCCGCTTCCCTCCTCTCCCCTCCGCACCTGCCTGACCCAAGAGCGCTCCCCAAGGAGCATCTGCGCACTATACCATCTCAAAATCTGCTTCCCGAGAAACTACACTTGCGATAATTACGTCGGGAGTGGTCCCCCCAAATCGGGCAAAAAGATGGGGTTTTGGTGCTGGAGCCCTACTGCCTGGAGCCCACACAAGTGTCTGGTGAAGCACAGACAGCCTCGGGCACGAGGTCATGATCCAAGTGGGAACTTCCATCACTAGTCAACTTAGTGTATAATGTCAAGGAAATGGGACAACAGAGGAATTAGGCGGCTTTGTTAAGCTTGACTGAAGTTCTGAAGGAGAACAGTAATTCTCGAGTTTAGAAGGCATGAGTCACCCCGAGGGCTGGTTAGAACAGATTGTTGCACCCCAGGCCCAGATTTTCTGGTCACTACGGGGCGAGTTCTGAGAATTTACATCTCTCACAGGTTCCCAGGTGACGCTGATACTGCTTTGGGGGACCACACCTTGAGAACCACTGCCTAGAAAATCTCAGTGAAAGGCTGAGTGCAGTTAACACAGTTATAGACAAGTGTGAAAGCCAGAACCTCATTGCTAGAAAAGAGGTTCTCACTTTCTGCAGGAGAGCAGAGAATGCTGAGGCCCAGGCCTTCACCCACAGAGAGTAGCTGAGCTCCAGAGTGAAGCTTCCGTTGAAAGAAGGATGGCTCTGACAAGGTTGGAAAAGGTTGGGACCCTGATATCTGGGTTGATGCCCCTGAAAATCTTTGTTACCAAATCCCTCCAAGCCTGCAGGAGTGGCCCAGACCGCCCTGTTAAAAGCTAACATCCCGGGGCTTCCCTGGTGGTGCAGTGGTTAAGAATCCGCTTGCCAATGCAGGGGACACGGTTCGAGCCCTGGTCCGGGAAGATCGCACATGCCGCGGAGCAACTAAGCCCATGAGCCACAACAACTAAGCCCACGCACCACAACTGCTGAAGCCCACGCACCTAGAGCCCGTGTTCCGCAACAAGGGAAGCCACCGCAATGAGAAGCCCGTGCACCACAACGAAGAGTAGCCCCTGCTCGCTGCAACTAGAGAAAGCCTGAGCGCAGCAACGAAGACCCAACGCAGCCAAAAATAAATAAGTAAAATAAATTTTTTTAAAAAACCAAAAGCTAACATTCCCTGCTTGCTCGAAGACAATACAGACACAACGTGTGCCTCCCCCAAACCCCCCAGGATCTGCTCCACAGGCATTTAGGCCAATAACTAACCACAGGCTGGCTGGGTGTGTGCTGCCTGTTAAGTTGCTGCAGAAGCTAGCCAGCTTGTGCCAGCAGGAACCTGGAGAGGATGCAAGGACCAGATGCTGGTGGTACTTGATGAAGAGCAGGCAGAACATAAGGTTGGATAAGGGGGAGGTTATCCATTTTGTGAGCACTTTCGACAGACAGAGAGTCTAATACCTGACAAGGATCCCGAGATGAGGCAATCACACTACTAGGATGGCTCCCAGAAACAGAGAAAACAGTAGCCCACACTAAGTGAAGCAGAAATGTTGGCACGTAGCAAAAGGTGGACGAATGCATTTAAAGGCTCAAAGTCAGACAGCAGACTGTTATTCAGCCTTTAAAGAGAACACAATCCTTTCAGAGAAACAGCTACACTCCCATGTTTGTTGCAGCATTATTCACAATAGCCAAGATATGGAAGCAACCACACTGCCCATCAGCGGATGAGGACAAAGAAGCTAAGGTGTGTATACACACAGTGGAATATTATTCAGCCAGAGAAGGGAGGGCATCCTGCCATTGGCAGAACATGGATGGACCCTGAGTACGCAGTGCTAAGTCAGACAGAGAAGGACAAGTCAAGTATGGTATCACTTACACGTGGAATTTTAAAAAGCCAAATTCGTACAAATGGTGGTTACCAGAGGTCAGGGGGCTGGGGGATAGGAGAGATGTAGTTTAACAGCACAAACTTACAATAAGTAGTAAATAAGCTATAGAGATCTAACGCATAGTATAATGAATACAGACAACAATACTGTACTATAATCAAATTTGCTAAGAGACTAGAACTTTAAAAAGAAAGGATTGGTAAAAAGAAAGGATTAGGAGTGGCCCGGATTCAATCCCTGGTCGGGGAGCAGAGATCCCACGAGCCGTGTGGCTCAGCCAAAAACAAAAAGGATAATTGTGTAATGTGCTGGAGGTGCTAATTATCACTACAGTGGCACAGGTTGCATGCTAAACTAGGGTCTCTGAGGGCAGTCGGGGTGATGACCACCCTTCCCCAAACAAGAGGCTCAGTGATACCACTCAACCCTCCAAAGCCAGGAAGATGCAATCGTGAGTGGCCAGGTCCAAGGGCCAGTCTCACAGGGGTTAATGGAACATGGCATCTCTAGGGGGAAAATATCTGGGTAGCCAATAGGGGTACTACTTAGTCTGTACATAAAACATCAAGCTGGATGGTCAGGAGGCTGGGGGCAGCAGCCACAGTAAAAAGTCCTGCTGTTGCCCAGCCTCCGGACGGAAGCCAGTTTTCAAACCTGAAACCCAGTGACCTGCAGGAGGAAGGACCTGGCAGTGTTGTGGCAACTGTACATGGTAATGATTCTGGAGTCCTTCACATCCAGGAACCTACGGCCACTTACGCAGGTAATGTACACTGGAAAAAGAGAATACCCAAACATCGTAGGCAACTGGACACAAGGTCCTAGTTGACATGGATACCTAGGGGCTTAGGGCATCATCGTGGCCCCCTGCTGGAGTGCGGACCTGTGGCAGTCAGGTGATAAATGGAGTCCTGGCCCACACGGGTCCACTGGCTCCATACCCACCTGGTGGTCATCTCCCCGCTCCCATTTCCCAGCGTATGATTGGAACGTTCATACTTGAGGCTGGCACGACCCCAACACCAGAGCTGGACCCCAAGAAGGTTAAAATGCAGATGAATGCACCTGACCCCCAGACCTCAGTAGGTCTGGGGTGCGTTCTGAGAACTTGCATCTCTAACAGGCTTTAGTGGACTTGGGAGCAGAAAAGGACACTGGCGGGTCCAAGGCTGTGCTGACGGCAAGCCCCGTCTTTTGGGCTAAGTGATCCTGCACATCCTATAGTCTGAGGGGTATCAGTGGTGGGAAAATAATGCCATGTGCAATTTACAGCAAGTCCCCATGGGAGAGTCATAATGCAGACCCTGAGGCCCTGGAGGAAGGCCTCAGTCATCTGCAATGGAGATTCGCACACCTTTGGAAAAGCACTCCTGCCACGCTGGCCCTGGCGATGGCCATAGGGCACCACGTGACCGTGCAGCCACATCCAGAATCCCTGAGCTGGGTCCTGTCAGAACCACCAAGTCACTAGGTCCCGTGGGCCAAGCAGCAGTCCGTCATGAGACGGAAGTGGTGCAGCCGGGGCGTCACCAAAGCGGGACCCAAGGGCACAAGGAGCTGCATGAAGAGACCTCATCACCCACCACTGCTGCACCAGCCCTGCCCTCAGCTTCCGCCTCTGGCTGCATGGGGGTGGCTGGGAAAGACAGTGGGGGGGGGGATTCCCCCATGGGAGGGGCTTCAGATGGTGCCCCTGGTCATCCACCGTGTGGAGAGGGACCCAAAGTTAAAACACATACAGCCTCAGGCGCAGCCTATTAACCGCGAGAAAGTCCATCCCACCACCAAAGGGCAGCAAGAAACTAGAAGGTCTGGGTAGAGGCAGGTGTTTGGATCCATGCAGGTGCAGGCATGAGGTCTGAGTGTTTTCTGGTGCGAGTTAACCACCCACCAGGCCAGGCAGACTAACCCACTTGGGAGCCGATGTTGGCCGGTCTCTGTCATTGGCCACCACAGCGTGCACCACGCACCGCGGGCACTTGAAGGGATCAGCCACGGGGAAGGGAGGGATCCTGTGTGTGGACCCGTGGCCTCGGCTCTCAGTCACCCAGGCTGGTCTAGCGACTGCCACTGCTGAGCACCAGTCCTGCCAGCAGCAGAGCAAAACTAGGTCCCCACTACGGCGCCATCCCCTGGAAGACCACCCAGTCACTTAGGGGAAAGCTGAATGCCTTGGACCCCCCTCTCCTCTGAAAGGGGCAGCGAGTAATTTTGACAGAAAGAGACACATTTTCCGTATACGAGTGTATCCACAGGACCTCGGCCAGCATCACCAATATAGGATCCCACATAATATCACCTCAGACCCAGGGACCCACTTTATGGCACAGGAGGAGCAGAAGGGGACACATGGCCAGGGATCACCAGTCCCATCAGATGCCACAGCACCAGGGAGCTGCCAGGCATACACAGCGACAGCATGATCACAGCCCAAGCGCCAGCTCAGAGATGACAGCCTACGAGACGACATGCCTTCCTCCAGGAAGCTGTCTAGCCCCACAGCAATGACATTTATGAGGTGCTCTGTCACCAGCAGGTAGAACATAGGGTTGAGGAGCAAAGGGGGGACGGTGACATGCCCTGTCCAAGTGACCCACGTGGATAATTGGTGCTTCCTATCCCTGCAAGCCTGGGGAAAAGTGTACAAAAAACCTTTCTGTATTACTCTTACAAGTGCATGAGAATCTATAATTAAAACAATAAAATTTTCTATTAAATTCTAGGTACAAGTAGACCTCAGAACTATCGTGAGCTCGGTTCCAGACCACTGTAATAAAGCGAATACCACAATAAATCAAGTCACACAAATGTTTTTTTTTTTTTTGGTTTCCCAGTGCATGTAAAAGTTCTGTTTATACTTCACTATAGTCTGAAAGTGTGCACTAGCAGTGTCTAAAAAAATGTACATACCTTAATTTAAAAATACTTTCTTGCTAAAAAATGCTAATCATCACCCGACAATGCAGTGTTGCCCCAAACCTTCAGTTTGTAAAGAAACACAGTATCTTCAAAGTGCAATAAAGCAAAGCACAGTAAAACAAGGTATGCCTGTTAATTTTATACTAAAGGCAAAAGTCAAAACACCTCCTGGGTGTACTGGGAGACTGTTCTGGAATGAACTGTGTCCCTCCAAAGGTTTCTATCTTGAAGCCCCACCCTCAATGTGACTGCATCTAGAGATAAGTGAAGTCATAAGGGTGGAGCCCTCATCTGATAAGACTGGCATCCTTATAAGAAGAGACACCAGCGCGCTTTCATCTCCCTCCCCTGTCCTCTCCCCTCCCCCAGCTCATCCAAGGAAAGACCATTTGGATCCAGAGAGAAAGCAGCCATCCAGGCCAAGGGCACTTTGGAACTTGGACTTCTAGACTCCAGAATTGTGAGAAAATGAATTTGTTGTTTAAATACCCAGTCTGTGCTATTTTGTTATGGTAGCCTGAGCTGATAAGTACAGGCACATATACAAGAATATGCACTCTAGCCTTCATTATAATAGCCAAAAACTGGGGGGGGGGGGGGGGGGAAGTCCATCAATATTAGAATGGATAAACGACTTGTGGTATATTTATACAGTGAAATACTATACAACAAGGAAAATGAATGAAACATAGCCACAGGCAAAAAAATGGATAAATCTCACAAACAATGCTGAATCAATAATGCTGGACATCTAATCACACAATATGTATTTTTCTACTTTTTCATAAATAAAGTAAAACTTACACATAATGTTTAGGAATGAATGCTTAGATGATAAATACAAACAGAAACAAGGAAGTGATTACCATAAGAGAAATTTTGTTAAGGAAGGAGCAACTGGGAAGGGCACAAGGGGGACCCCAGTTGCCTGTGGACAATGGCTTTTTTTTTTTTTTAAACCTCAATGGTTGTTACATGGATAATCATATTGTGATGTTCACTGACCTCTACGTTCATGTTTTGTGCACTTTCCTACTTGTGTATTACATTTCACAATCTTAAAAAATTGTGATATTTCCAGGAATGACCAAGAATAAAAAAAAACAGCAAACAAACACTTTGCTAGGAAGGAATTTATCCTACAAATATCCTCTCACATACATTGCTTATCGTAGCAAAAGATTAAAAGTTGGGACTTCCCTAGTGGCGCAGTGGTTAAGAATACGCCTGCCAATGCAGGGGACATGGGTTCAATCCCTGGTCCGGGAAGATCCTACATGCTGCGGAGTAACTAAGCCCGGGCATCACAACTACTGAGCCTGCGCTCTAGAGCCCACAAGCCACAACTACTAAGCTACACGCCGCAACTACTGAAGGCCGCATGCCTAGAGCCCATGCTCCGCAGCAAGAGAAGCCACGCACTGCGACGCGAAGAGTAGCCCCCACTCGCCACAACTAGAGAAAGTTTGCACGCAGCAACAAAAACCCAATGCAGCCAAAAAAATAATAAATTAAAAAAAAATTAAAGTAAATAAATGCCTGTGACCTTTAAAAAAAAAAAAAAATTAAAATTTGCTTAAATGCCCATCAACGAAGACCAGTAAAATAGGCCGTATAACATCTATAAACTGGAATATTATTTAGCATTTTTAAATGGTTTATTTGTATATGTACTGATATGGAATAATCTCCAAGATAAAATTAGGTTTAAAATAAACAGACCAATGTGTGAAATATGTTGCCACCTATTAAAATAAATATACATATGCATAAATAAAATATGCATATATAAACATGTATTTGGATATTTTAGTATCTTGTGGTACCAAAAAGTAAGGAAGTGCTCACAGATTTTTAAAGGATATATATGTTTGAAAGGACACACCGAAGGATCCAACCTGGAAGAACTCTATCTCTTCCAAACTATTTAATAATTACAAGGGGGAAAATAGTAAGCATACAGTGGAGAATCAAGGCAAATGGTTACTTAGCCAAGCGATCAAGGTTACGATCACCACCAGCAGCTCAGACAACGGCCTGCATCCCCTGATATGATGTAATGAGGACACATGATCACATCACTGTGGCCTCCTTCTCAACGCTGCATTGCCATCTAATCATGAAAAAGCATCAGACAAGTCCCAGCTGAGGGATACTCTGCACAATGATTCACCAAAGTCAAGGTCACAAAAGAGAAGGAAAGACTGGAGAACCATCAAAGATGGGAAGAAACTAAGGAGACACGAGGACTAAATATGAGGAGACCCAGAACTGGATACTCGAACAGAAAAACGACGTTACTGGAAAAACCCATTACTATCCAAATGACTTTGTAGTTGTCAAATATGTCCTATGGTTACATACGATGGTAACATAAGTGGAAGTTGAGGGAAAAGTATATTGGCACAGTACTATTTTCGCAATGCTTTTGTAAGTCTAAAATTAGTTCAAAATAAAAAATAAAGGTATAGAACAGTGTATGAAATATCCTGCCACACGTTACAATTCATCCATATGTGTACATATAAAATATATACATAGAGACAAAGATAAAATCTGAGCAGAGGCTGGACGACTGAGGGGCAGGAAGGACAGCCAGGCTTACCTTGCTCCACGTACACTTTTGCATCTTCTGCATTTTCAGCCATGGACATGTGTTCTATATTTCCAATTTTAAGTACAGCCTCTGTGAAGTTGAAGACACCGTGAGCAGCTCGCTAGTCTTCAGTATAAAAAGGCACTCAGCCTAATGATTGACTGAGGTTTCACAGGACTGTGAAAGGAGGTCCAGTTTCCTTCCAGAATCCATCTTCCATCTGCCACCAATATTTGTGGTCTGGGATAGTTTTCTTTTTTCTTTTTTTCAGGTCATGAAAATGACTGAAATCCAAAGAAAGCATGAATGTATTTCCTGATAATATTTTTTTTTTTTAAAGATTTATTTATTGATTGATTGCTGTGTTGGGTCTTCGTTTCTGTGCGAGGGCTTTCTCTAGTTGCGGCAAGCGGGAGCCACTCTTCATCGCGGTGCGCGGGCCTCTCACTATCGCAGACTCTTTTGTTGCAGAGCACAGGCTCCAGACGCGCAGGCTCAGTGGTTGTGGCTCACGGGCCTAGGTGCTCCGCGGCATGTGGGATCTTCCCAGACCAGGGCTCGAACCCGTGTCCCCTGCATTAGCAGGCAGATTCTCAACCACTGCGCCACCAGGGAAGCCCCATTTCCTGATAATATTATTGCAACTCTGGGAATATATATAATAAATTGTTTCCCACTAGGGTTTTAAAAAAAAAAAGTTTAGAAGTAATGAAGAGACTAATTTTAAAGTCATAATATTAGCATTTCTCTAACCAGTTTTAATGAAACTGTTATAATCTATTTTGTGGTCATTATAATGATAAAGGGGCAGGTGGCGTGAGAGCCTAGATTCCAATCCCGGCTCTGCCACTCACTGCCTGTGTGACCATGAACAGGTTGCTTGGTTCCCCTGTGTCTGAATTTCAAGAAAATAATCAGAAGACCTATCTTATGGCATTGTTTTGAATACTGATAATATCACACATCTCAAGCAGAACAGGACCTGGCCCTTAAGCTCTCAGATATTAGCAAATCTATTTTTTTAATGTTCTAGCTACGTTCAAACGTTTTCGCCATCTAAGAGAATCTAATATATTAAATGTGTCGTTTAGTTAAACATTACAAGTTTCATTCACATATTCAATCATTTAAAAATATGAGCTAATGACACTTGTTAAAGCATAAGTTTGGGCTTATTAGTTATGAAAGTAGAAACAAGAATTTAGTGTTTTTTATTAGAGAAGCGTTGGTTAATAGTCATAGATTAAGTGGTCAGATCAAAGAAGGTACAAGTAAGAGTGGGTATTCTTTCTCTTCAGACAGAAGCAACCTCTGCACAAAGCTCCCTGAGGCCTCCTGCTCACACACCCCTCCTCCCAGAAGCTGGTCCCCCTCCAGGGCTCTCGGTTGCATCCCTCTGGCTTTCACAAGGGCTTGAAGGCCTCTGTATCCCCACCTGGCCCTAGGTGGGTAGCCTCTCCCTCCCCAGCCTCAGCCCCAGCCCGCCATCTGGCCCTTTCCTACAGCAGGCCATAAACTCACTCTTGACCCAATGCACTCCCCGTTGCCAAGTATTTCTGTGTTCCCACCTCAACAAAAATTGCCCAGGTTTAACCATCCAGGAGCATGGGTCCTGCTTACCAAACAAGTCTACCAGACAGACTCCAGACGCGTTTCAATGCACTCCATACCTGCTTCTAAGACCTCGCAGCTCCTGCAGAAGCTAGCCGAGAGCCAGGGCTACACAAGCCAAGGAGCAGTTGTTTGTCTCACCTGCCTGGACCGCCAGGCAGAATCCCCACAGCAGGACCTCCCTCCCTGAAGCTCCCCACTCTTCCTGGTAGGGACCCCGGCAGGAAAGGATTCCAGAGCGGGGAAGGGGGTGGGGGAGGGGCTGGGGACGCCTCCAGAAATTCCACACAGGCCCCCCCCATCACAGTGAGGAGCTGAAAACACTTTCTGAAATTTTTTTCTTTCCCCCATCATAACCTAGAAAGAACACTGATCAAGGCAAAACCAATGAGGATCATTTTGTTATAAAACCACGGAAACTTTCCTTAAGAGGTCGAGTTTGTAGTCACTTGAACGTGACAGGATTGAGAAGAGTTGCCCCACTCCCATCCTCACCTTTCACGGCACAAACACAGCTGGCTGGAGCCTTAGCCTCCCGACCTCCAGGTCAGCACCCCCCCGCAAGCAACGCCATCCCCCGTCCTGGGTCCACCAGGAGCAGTCATCTGGATGAGGGATTCCGGACCGGCCCCAGCCTGAAACCGAGCGCCTCCAGGCCCACGCGGAATTTAGCAGCCGTCGGGTCCGAGCTCTGGATAACAAGAAAGCAGCTGGTCAGGTGGGGGCTCTGTGGAGATGCGTCAGAATCACCTGAAGGGCTTGTTAAAACCAAAATCTCCGCGTCCCACCCCCAGGGTTTCCGGTTCTCTGGGTCTGGGTGGGCGCCAGTTTGCGTTTCTAGAAAGTTCCCAGGTGAAGCCGATTCTGCTGGTCCGGGGCTAGGCTTTGAAATCCCCTGTCCTAGGATATCTAAGTGATAGGCGGGCCCCCAGAAGGGATTCGGCGGAAGACGTCCCCTCAAGATGCTGCTGCAAGGACTCCCCGGGGACCCTCACCTGGAGTCACGGATACGCTAGATTTTCCCCTGTGGGTCTCGCCAAGACTCCTTCCCAAACCCGGGAGCCGGGACCCACACCGGGGGTTTTCAGACTCAGTGGTTTTCAGGACTGTTCCAGGACCTCAGACTAAGGAACTGGAGTGAACCAGAAAGATGCAGAGACCCAAACCCGCCTTCCAGGACCCCTGGGCCAAGGACGGGTTCCCTGCCAGGGCCCATGAAACCCCTCACTCACCTCGATCCCGGTGGACCCGAAGCTGGAAAGTCATTGCCACAATGAGGAGCGTCCTAACATACTGGTAACAGGGCGATCCGATAAGGAAGATCCCGACTCCGCCTCCTGGGACGGCACTGACCGCGAGTGAGACCCTGAACGAACCGTAGAAGGCCGCCAGCACCTCGCCGTCCTGGCCTGGGAGGGAAGGGGCGCTGAGCCGCGGGAGGGGAAGCGAGGTTCCGGTCACGGAGGAAAGGGGCCCTCGGGGTCGGAGTCCACCCAGCCTGGCCCCTGGATAGTCTAGGATTCCAGGAAACCTCAGGGCACCCGGATCCGGGCTCCATGCCCGAGGAGTAACGTGGGAGGCAGCGGACGAGCTGCGGCCGGTAGGGCGTCCGAGGGCGCGAGCTCCGGGCTCACTCACCAAACAACGCGTGGAACATGCACGGCTCGACGTAAACGACCTCTGCGATGTGATCGTCGCCCCTCAGCTGTCTCAGACTTTGCGCCCTAGGAAGCGCCAAGCGCCTGAGGGGCGCGGGGAGGAACGTGGACCCAGGCGGCGGGGAGGGAGCGCTCGGCCTCTTCGGCGGCCGGGCCCCGCCCCTTCCGCGCGCGCCGACCTGCATCCAGCATCCTGCATCCAGCATCCTGCATCCTGCATCCCTCATCCCGACTCGTCTCCGTGTCGTCTGCCCCGTGAACGAGCAGTTCCCGCGCCGGGATGGTCTCGGTCACCGCCTCTGCCTTCTAAGGCCCCGGAAGACCCCCAGGCCCGCCAGGCTGCCTTGTGTCAGGGTCTCTGGCCGGCTGCACAGCCACGTGGGGCGGGGGCGCGGGCTCGGGTCGCCGCCGAGGGTCGGGCTCCTAGGATGCCAGGCAGAGGGAATCTGGAAATGGGGGCAGGGGGTGAAGGGGGGCGGCTGAAGAATGGAACCCACGCCGGCTCTGAGGATTCCACTTCCTCAGAGCCTCCATGCCTTCCAGAAGGCCCTCCTCTCGCGCCCAGGTCTCCTGCGGCCCCAGGAACCAGCTGCCCTCCTAGCGGGGAAGAGGGGCTCGGAACCAAGCCTGGGGTAGGTAGGGGCGTCGCAGCGCGGACCGAGGGCCCGGCCTCTACCGTTCCAGTGACCACCTGCGAGGAGACCAAGGCTCCTAGAACCTGAAACAGCTTGTCTGGAGAGAGAAACCTACAGGACGTGGTGGAAATGGCGCTTGACCTCTTTGATCTTCCTCTCAAAAAGTATAACCCCGGTAAATCATGAGCAAAACGTCACAGGACTTCCAAGAGGGGCATCCGGCAATACACCTGGCCAGTGTCCCTCAGAACTACCAAGGACATCAAAACCAGTAACATTCTGGGAAAATGTCACAGTCAAGAGGACCCTAAGGAGACAATGATAATTAAAGGTTATGTGTCCTGGATGGGATCCATAACAGAAAAGGGATAGCTGGTAAAAATGAAGGAAATTCAATAAACTGTGGACTATTTAATAATAGTCCATCACTATTGGTTCATTAATTTTAACGAATATGTCATACGTTTATTAACAATGTATAAAATACACTCTATAATAGGGAATGTTAATAATAGGGAAAACCGTGAAAGGATATAGTATGGAACTCTACCACCTACTCAATTCTTCTATCAATATAAAACTTGTAAAAAGTTAAAATCTAGTAATAAAAATTAAATACAGTTGACCTTTGAACAACCTGGGTTTGAACTGCGCAGGTCCACTTATACGTGGACTTATTTCAATAGTAAATACTAAAGCACTACACTAGGCAGTTGACTGAATCCACAGATGCAGAAGGGCAGGTAGGGAGGAAACCAGTATATAGAGGGGTGACTAAGTTATGGGTAGATTTTCCACCGTGTGGAGGGTCAGTTCCCCTAATCCTGGTGTTGTTAGGAACTATTTACAAATGAAATGATATGTCTAGAATTTGCCTCAAAACAATCTACATTTAGGAAATATAAAAACAAGATTATTGATACTTGTTGAAGCTGAACAATAGATTGGATTCATTACACTGATCCTCCACCTCATTTGTGTGTGAAATTTTTCATAATAGAAAGTTTAATAAAAAAAAGAATGAGTTAAATCTGTATGCCCAGATATGGGGGGGGGGGGGAGGGTGTCTGAGCCTAGGTTACAAAGAAGTATGGTCAGGAAGGGGAATTTTGCTTGTCTTCTTGTATCCTTCCACACTGTTTATCTTCGTAAGTGTGTAATTAAAAATACAACATTAATGTGATTACTGGCACACCTCCTACAAAGGAAGAAAGTCTATTCAAATGACAATTACATTTTTAGTTGATTCTACAATTTCAAGGGATCTTTTTTAATCCCTTAAGAGAATATAAGTCTTCATTGCAATGACCAGACTATAAATCCCATGAGTTTCCTGCCTTATGCTTTGACAGTGTATTTGGTTTACCTAGCACATGCCTGGAACTGTGTAGAACTCACACTCACTGCATTTAAAAAAAAAAAAAAAAAAATCACATCTGTGTCAGGAAAAGTTTTGTTTTAAATAAATACATAATTTTTAGATGCAAAGGGAAAATAAATCTTCCTACCTGCCTGCCTAGACTAATGCTTCATAAATTGTGATCCATGAAGGAAGTAATGAAATCGTGGAAGCCATTTTAATAAATGAAAAAGTCCAGCAGAGGTACATTTACCGAGAATAAAGCTGCCCAGGATAATGAAAGTGCTGGGTAGTTTGGGGTGTTTTTGTTGTTGGTAGTTGATGTTCTTTCTTCTCCGCTTTTGTCTAGAATTGCAGCAGACACTGTGGTGACTGCTCCCCTTCTGCAGAGCCAAGGTTTAGCGCAGCTGTTGGACCAGGAAGCCCTTGAACCAGCCCAGCTTGGTGGGTTGAGACTCATGGGCATTCCCCAGGTGACAATTCTTCCTATAAACAAGAAAAGGGATTTGGTAAATAACGACTAGGAGAGCACGACACTCAAGTCTTGAGCGGTTTACTCCCTTCCAAAAGAGAACTTACTCAATTTACAACCCACAGGGCAGAGGGCAGGGGGGAACAGGAAGTCAAATGTTCTTCAGAATCTCTATCTGGTTCTATATCACAGTCTCACTGGCCACTTTGTAATGTTTTTATTAAAGTGTAAAGAAAAACAGCATGCCATGACCTGAACGAAAGATAAAGTGTTGTTTTGAATGTCATCACTAACTCTGATATAAGAAAGAGTCTCCTCACCCCCCAGGAATCTATGACCAGGCTGTGTCCACGGGCTTGAGCATCAACCAGCCTCTCTTCCTACAGATCTACTACTACAAAGGAAAGACAGGGCTGCGACTTTCCAAATTCTTAACAATTCAAGTCAGTAAAAACCTCACTAGCAGAGGGCTGAGAAGCCAGCGTGAGAGTAACATCTGATTATTACTAAATGTCTTGAGTAGCAAATAAAAGGATCTTCATCAAAAAGTGGTTTTGAACAATATGTCTGTAAAGTTCTCAATCTGATACTTAAAAGAGACAATCAATCCGTGTAGGACCTGGTAAGGAAAAGGAGGTGCTCTTGACCTTTGGCTCCAAAGTCCCATAAATCATCTTAGACAACTGGGGGAGGAGGCTGACTGTACCCAGAGCCGTGCCCCCTCCCCGCCCCCAGGCTCAGGGCCGCTGAGAGACTTGTCCTCAAGTAAGGGTAGTTATTATGCTGAAACATGATGGGCAGATGAGCTTGGAAGTTCTTTCCTTTCCTTTTTGCCCTTTATCTACTTGATGATCTGTGGGGAGTTTAAAGATGAAGACTGCTTTGGGAAAGTGTCCTAAAAATTACAAGACAAAGGCAACTTTACCTCTGAAATGGGACAGCCAGGAATAAGGTGCATAGAAAACAGCACAGGGGCTTCCCTGGTGGCGCAGTGGTTAAGAATTCGCCTGCCAATGCAGGGGACATGGGTTCGAGCCCTGGTCCGGGAAGATCCCACATGCTGCGGAGCAACTAAGCCCGTGCACCACAACTACTGAGCCTGCGCTCTAGAGCCCGCGAGCCACAACGACTGAGCCCGCATGCCTAGAGCCCATGCTCCACAACAAGAGAAGCCACTGCAATGAGAAGCCTGTGCGCCGCAACAAAGAGTAGCCCCCGCTCGCTGCAACTAGAGAAAGCCCACGCACAGCAATGAAGACCCAAGGCAGCCAAAATTAAATTAAAAAAAAAAAAGAAAACAGCATAAATAAGGTTCCAGCCCTATCTGGTGGTCAGCAATGCATCTAACCACTGAAACTAGAAATTTACCAAACTTGCAGAGATGTAGCATTCCTAACTGAAGGGGGATGGGGATGTGTGTCCATATGTTAGGTTAAAAGGACACTAGGCAAAATAAGCATGATCACACGTTCAGTCTTTGGCAATGCTTGTGTTTTACAGCTACGCTCTTAAAAAATGGCCAAGAAGAATTGATTTTCTCTGTATTGTGGAATTTGTCCCTAACTAAATGTTAGGAGGAATTTGGCTGTTTATAACACGTATAAGTATATTAACAGCAACAGGACTTCACAGAAAACCCTTGCAAAGAGGAGGGTCTAGAACGGCAGAAAAGCCTCTTAGATAAATAATTTTTTGTACAAGTATGTCTCAAATACCCAAAACTTGAGGATATCTTTTCAACAAATGGCTGCCAAAGGTGGAGGTGGGTGAAGGTAAAAGGTACAAACTTCCACTTATAAAATAAATTAGCCCTGGGGATGTCACATACTGCATTGTGACTATGGTTCATAATACTGCACTGTATATTTGAAAGTTACTAAGAAGGAGATCTTAAAACTTCCCATCGTAAGAAAAAAAAATGTATGGGCTTCCCTGGTGGCGCAGTGGTTAAGAATCCGCCTGCCAATGCAGGGGACACGGGTTCGATCCCTGGTCCGGGAAGATCCCACATGCTGCGGAGCAACTAAGCCCGTGCACCACAACTACTGAGCCCGCGCTCTAGAGCCCGCGAGCTGCAGCTACTGAGCCCATGTGCCACAACTACTGAAGCCCACGCGCCTAGAGCCCGTGCTCCGCAACAAGAGAAGCCACCACAACGAAGAGTAGCCCCTGCTCGCCGCAAATGGAGAAAGCCCGCGCACAGTAACGAAGACCCAATGCAGCCAAGGATAAATATTTTAAAACAAAAAAAATTTGTAACTACATGTGGTGATGGATGTGAACTGGACTTCTTGTGATCAATTCACAAAATATACAAATATTGAATCACTATGTCATACACCTAAAATTAAGGTAATATGTCAATTATATCTCAATTAGAAAAACATTTGAAGGTGATATCACAAAGTTATCAAATGGATGAGAGATTTGAAGAAGATACTTGAACACCAAAAAAAACAACAACAAGGTATTGATACGTAGACCATGTAAAGAATTGTTCCAAATAAACAAAACCTGGATGGAGATCGCAACAGAAAAAGGGACAAAGAACACAACCACACAATTCACAGGAAAGGAAAATAAGTTACTTACAAGTATATGAGAGGATCTACCTAACTACTGAGAATCATGTATTAAAACAACAAGAGGGGCTTCCCTGGTGGCACAGTGGTTGAGAATCTGCCTGCCAATGCAGGGGACACGGGTTCGAGCCCTGGTCTGGGAGGATCCCACATGCCGCGGAGCAACTGGGCCCGTGAGCCACAATTACTGAGCCTGCGCGTCTGGAGCCTGTGCTCCACAACAAGAGAGGCCGCAATAGTGAGAGGCCCGCGCACCGCGATGAAGGGCGGCCCCCACTCGCCGCAACTAGAGAAAGCCCTCGCACAGAAACGAAGACCCAACACAGCCATAAATAAATAAATAAATTAAATTAAATTAAATAATAATAATATTTTAAAAAAACAACAAGATACAGAAAAACAAAGTCAGAGGACTGACACTACCTGACTTCAAGACTTACTACAAAGCTACAGTAATCAACACAGCGTGGTACTGGCCAAAGACTAGACAAATAGATCAATGGAACAGAGTCCAGAAATAGACCCACACTAATACAGTCACCTGATTTTTCACAAAGGGAGCAAAGGCAACACAATGAAGAAAAGATAGTCTTCTCAACAAACAGATTAAAAAAAAAGAATCTAGACAGACTTTACACCCTTCACAAAAATTAACTCATAATGAATCAAAAACCTAATTTAAAATGCAGTACTATAAAACTCCTAGAAGATAACACAGGAGAAAATTGAGATGACCTTGGGTTTGGTGATGACTTTTTTTTTGGCTATAGTATAATTGACACATAACACTACATTAGTTTCAGCTGCACAACATAATCATTTGTTATTTGTATACATTGCAAAATGACCACCACAATAAGTCTAGCTATCATCTGTTACTGCACATAGCTACAAATTTTCTCTTTCTTATTTTTCTTGTGATGAGGACTTTTAAGATCTTTCTTAGGCACTTTAACATGCAATACAGTATTATTAACTATAGCCACCACATAGTACATAACATCCCCATGACTTTTTATTTTATAGCTGGAAGTTAGTACCTTGTGACCCACGTCACCCATGTCTCCTACTTGCCCCAAACCCCCAGGCAACCACCAGTCTATTCTCAGGTATCTATGAGCTTGGTTTTTTTGATTTGTTTTTTTTCTCAGATTCCACATATGAGTGAGATCATATGGTATTTGTCTTTCTCAGTCTCACTTATTTCACTCAGCATAATGTCCCCAAGGGCCATCTGTATTGTCATAATTGGCAAGCTTCCATTATGTTTTATGGCTGACAGTATTTCATTGTATGTATTGATGATGACTTTCTAGATGCAACACCAATGGCACGATCCATGAAAGAAATAGTTGATAAGCTGAACTTCATTAAAATTTTAAATTTCTGCTGTGAAAGACACTGTCAAGGAAATGAGAAGAAAAGCTACAGACTAGAAGAAAACATTTGCCAAAGACATATCTGATAGAGGACTGGTATCCAAAACAGACAAATAACTCTTAAAATTCAACAATAAGAAAACAACAGATTTAAAAAAGAGAAAAAAGATCTGAATAGACTCCTCATCAAAGGAGATATAAAGATGGCAAATAAGCATAGGAAAATATGCTTCATATGTCATTCCACATCATATGTCTTAGGGAAATGTAAATTAAAACAGCAACGAGATACCACCACACACCTATGAGAATGACCAAAATCTAAACACTGGTAATGCCAAACGCTAGCGAGGATGTAGAGCGGCAGGAACTCTCATTCGCTGCTGATGGAAATAGAAAGGGGTCCAGCCACTTTGAAAGACAGTTTGACAGTTCTTTACAAAACTAAACATACTCTTACCCCACAGTTTAAGAGTTTCATTCCTTAGTATTTTCCCCAAAGGACTTGAAAACGCATGTCCACACAAAAGCCTGCACACAGATATTTAGAACAACTTTATTCATAATTCCCCAGACTTGAAAGCAACCAAGTTGTCCTTCAGTAGGTGAACAGATAAATAAACAGTGGTCCATCCAGATCATGGAAATGAGCTATCAAGCCACAAAAAGACATGGAGGTGTCAACAGAAAAAAATGCACAACCTAAAGGTTGAGAATTATGTTTTATGCAGCAGACTTACTGAGGACATGAGCCCAAGATACAGCTTCTCAGATGGCTCTGAGGGACTATTCTGACGAGTTAAGGAGGAGTCAGGATATATAAGAGTTTTTGCAAAAAGAACCCCAAACAACAAAAAAACTCACCCCCACCCCCCCAAAAAAAACAAAACCAGGCAGTGGAACATCAAAAGATTACTGGTAATTAAAGGAAAACCAGGTATCTCAAATTAATGAATTAATGAATTTAGCACTTTTCTATGTATGGGAAAATGCAAGAGCCTGAGCTTACTGAAGTTATTCCTTTGATGCGCACCTTGACTATCTAGGGCTGTTACCAGCGGGACGGCGATTTCCTCGGTTCTTGTCTGCTTCAGGGAGAGAATTCAGACGAGAGACCTAGAGCAGTTTTAAGTAGCAAGGAGTTTTATTAAGCAAAGAGAAGGTGTGCTCCCAAGAAAGGATGAGAGCAGGCTGTCTGCCCCGCAATGGGGGGTAGGTTTGGGTTTTTTAGAGTGGTGGTCCCTCCCTGTGTACTGTGTCATTTGACTGACAAGTTGATTGACAGCTTTAGGTTATATAACTTTTTTCCTAGTGCGCAGGCACTTACCCATAAGCACCCAAGTGATACCCATGGTGGAGGGGGGCCAAAACCTCAATGCTAATTTATTACGAATACAGTATAATGAACCCCGGGTTACTCTGAGCCACTGTTTAGGTCTTGGTGTGCCTGAGCCAAACTGTGCTGGCGGATTTATCTTGCCTGGTCCTAATAAGGCTGGAAACTTAGCAGTCCTGGACCACAAACGGGATGATCTTTTCTGATCACCATTATCCAGGTGGGGGAGGGAAAGATGACCCTGTCCAGGATGGGGCAAGGACCCACTCATATCTGACTACCTACCTAGTAGGGCCAGTGTGCTGTCTTTTTCCAGTCTGAACGCCTTCAGGGTGTGCCTTCAGGGCAGCTGCAGTGGCCAATAGCTTGACGGCCACCGCATCCTTTGCTTACTGAAATGACCTTCTTTGTCAACAGAGGAAACTTAAATGCATTTACTAAGTAAAAGAAGCCAATCTGAAAAGGTTACATAGTATATGATTCCAACCATATGACATTCTGGAAAGGGCACAACTACGAGAGAGTAGAAAGATCAGTGGTTGCCAGGGGTTAAGGGGGAGGGATGAGTAGGGTGAGCACAGAGGTTTTTAGGGCAGTGAAGCTCTTCTGTATGACACTGTAAGGGTGGATCCATGTCACTATACATTTGTCACAACACCAAGCGTGAACCCTGATGTAAACTATGGACTTTCTCACTGCTAATTATATGTCAGTGCAGACTCATCTCTTTCTAACAGATTACCTCTCTGGTTGACTGAAAGAAAAAAAAAAAAGCACAACGTGAGAGTTGTGAGTTAAGTTTTATTCGGGGCAAATGAGAACTACAGCCCGGGAGACAGCCTCTCAGGTAGCTTTGAGGAACGGCTCCAGAGAGGTGGGGGGAAGGGCAGTATGTATGTGATTTTAGTGAAGGGGGTACGTGCAGCCATGCACACATTTAGGCAGAAGGTTGCTGCTAGTCACAAGGAACAGACGTCACCGTTAATGATTTCAGTGCTTTTCTAGACATGAGGAGATGCAAGAACTGGGCTCATGAAATCTTCTCCTAAAAATATCTAACTATTTGAAGGCCTGTTCTGCCAGTTTTTCCCAGAGCACGGAGGGCTTCACCCCTGATCTCCACCCTGAACTCCTTTCAGGGGGTGCTGAAGGTCAGCGACTGCAGTGGCTCGTGACTGCAGAGGCAGATGGCAGTGCCAGTTGGTAGTTGGCACTCTGGTATAGGATGTTTGTAGTTAGGGAGGCTGGGCAAGTGTGTGGCAGGGGGTTTATGGGAACTCTCTGTACTTTCTGCTCAATTTATCTGTGAACCTAACCTCTTCTAAAAAATAAAGACTATTAGGAGCGGGGTGGGAGTGAGGCAACTCTCAGCCAACTGCCCACCTTGAAGTTCTAGAAGAGAAGCTTGACCATTGATAGAGATTTGATGGAGATGTCTCCTGAAAAAAAAAAATGCACAACCTAAAAGTTAAGAATTATGTTTTATTTGGGGGCATTGCCGAGGACTGTAGCCCAGAAACAGCCTCTCAGAGAGCCCTGAGGAACTTCTCCAAAGAGGTATTGGAGGAGACAGGATATATAGGAGTTTTTGCTGAAAAAAAAATGTAGTTGAGCATCAAAAGACTACCACTAATAACAAAAACCAGACATCTCAAGTTAACGATATTAGTGCTTTTCTCTGAATGGGAAGATGCAAGAGTCTGGGCTCACTGGAATTATTCTGTTGACATGCACCTTAACTGTTGTGAAATGAAATTTGCATTTCATTGCAAGACAAGAAAAATTTAAACACAAAAAGATTTTCTGTGCCCTTTGGCCTCCTCTCTCCCCTTTGCTGTGCATCGTGTATCAGCAATATGCACCAGCCAAGCTCCCCCATCGGCAGAAATACCCGCTCAACCATAAGGAGCAACATTCTCCCAAGATTACTGGGACAACTCTTTAAAAGATAACATTCCTTCTTGATCTCCATAAGGGAGTCACATGGCCTTTAGATCTGGATTGTGTAAACTCTCAATAATACCTCATTTGATGTACCTGTGTCAAAAAAAAAAACCATATAACTGTGCCTTGACTTTTTCTTTTCTTTTTAGTTTTATTTTTTTGGCTGCACCATGCAACACGTGGGATCTTACCTCCCCCACCAGGGATCGAACCCACACCCACTGCAGTGGTTGTGTTGCCCTTTTGCTTACCCTTGGCGGAAAATCGATCAAGAGCTTCAAACTCAAAACAAAAAGGACCACCGCAAGACAACCATTTTTTTTTTTTTTTAACCTTCCGGTTACTATTTCCAAAACTTTTCTATGTATTTGCTCAAAGTCTTGTGTTGCTTAGGATTTTTTTTTTTTTTTTTTTTTTTTTTTTTAGTGCTGAAAAATCTTCAGTCCAGGGCATGCATGGGATTTATAGCACAGTCTTAAATTTCCAAGCTTGATACTTTTGACACAGATTAACTAACCTAAAGCTGTTTTCTACATTTAGAAGCACTGCCCTTAGGGAATTTCTAGACTTAGGGGCAAGGGCAGTTTTTTATGCCCCCTCTACACTGCAAAATTGGGGTTCATAACTCTACAGTTGACATGCCCACACACAATCATTCACTGCCAACTGATTCTTTAAAGGGTGCACTGGCTGAGGCTAATTTGGGGGCCACAACTGTTGGTCCATAAGGAGACTCAAGCAAGAAGTACAAAAGGGAGACTGTTCACCTAACAGATCAGAAAAAAAAAAAGTTTGCAGGTGTCTATGGGTGAGATTGTAGGGAACTGTTGCAACTGTTAACAGGTATCCAGAAATATCTTGCCAATGCCCTTGCATTCAAAATGTGCCCAAAGCCACAAGGGACCCCCTTGAAGTGACCAGGATCAGAGGCCGTCTCTTCCCTGGAAACTGAGATGCCCTCTGCCCAGACCCCACCTGATCCCAACACGAGCCCCTCCCTGATCTGTAGCATCTTGGGCCCTGCAATAGCCTCCGATGCTGACACCCAATGATTGTCCCATGAGAGCCCATCAACTCTCCTTACTGGGAAGGAACAAATCTGCAAGGCAGGTCAACCTTTGTAGATACTCTTGGCCTCTCTCCACACGGAGCTGAGCCAACTGTCCCTCCTGACCCTCCAAACAGGAGGAAAGTCATTTATGTGTCTAGCTCTTCAAAATCAGAGGGCCAATGGTTTTAACAATCATCATTTCCTGGGGATGTGGGAAAGGTGGGACGGATTTCTCCTCCAAAATCCTGGGCAGGAGCTGTGCTGAGTGGTCCATGACTTCCAGGCCAGAGTACTGGTGCAATTCTCAAAGGTTGGAAGAGAGGGTGTCAGGATGCCAATAGGGTACCTGCCTAGTCTCTTCCTCTCCTCCACATGAACTTCAATAGCATGCCAAAACGGACCTTTGCTTCCTGGTGACCTAAAGGCAGTATGGCCTCCAAAGACCCCAGGAAACACACACACCATCCTGCATTTCCAGGAGGCAGGAAAACAGTGCCCTTGACAAAGGACTTCCCAGCTCCCCTCACTGAGCCTTCAACGTGAGAACAGGGGCTGGAGGCTGGAGTCCCTCCTCCATAAGCCTGGGAGGGAGCAATCCAGCTTCTGTCCTGCAGCCTGTCCTTCATGCATTCAAGAAATCATGTTTGACTGCCCATGGTGTCAGACATTGTTCTAAGACTTGATATCCTCACTACAACCCATGCGACGGATCTTATCCTACCACAGACGGGGAACCAAAGCACAAGGCCCATGGTTCCATCGCTAAGGAGGCTGAGCCAAGACCCAAACCCAAGCAGCCAAGCTGGTGTCCTTGTCTTAGAAACCTGTCCTCAATATTTAATATTACATACTGTCTATTTTTTAAAAATCTCAACTTTTCTAGAGTTTACCTTCCAGTGGGGCAGAGGAGGAAAACGAACGGTTAGCTTGTCAGTCATGTTTAAAATGCCATGAACAAAACTAAAGTAGGTCAAGCAGAGACAGTGGGGAAGGAGAGGACCTCTGGAGGGAACATGGACCACCGGGAAAAAGGGAACAGAATCATTCAAAAAAAAATGAGAGGGAATTCCCTGGTGTTCCAGTGGTTAGGACTCCGCACTTCCATTGCAGGGGGCACGGGTTCAATCCCTGGTTGGGGAACTAAGATCCTGCAAGCCACCTGGTGTGGCCAAAAAATTTAATAAAAACAAGTGAGAAGTGTTCTTAGCAGAAGAGCAAAAGTAAAAGCCCTGAAGTGGTAACAAGACGGTTTGTTTGAGGGGCAGCAAAAGAATAAGGATCTGGAGCAGAGATGCAGGCAGGTGGCAGGTTACACAGGGCGTTCTAGGCCAGGGCCAGGAGCTTGGGTTAAGTTGGCTGGAAAACTTTGGAGAATTTTGGAGGAGGGGCCATCTGATTAACGTTTTAAGAATTAAGTCTGGCTGAGGAGTCGACTGTGAAATGACTAAAAGAGAACCCCCTGAGACCTGATAGGAGCCTCTTTCAGTAGTTCTGGCAAGGCAGGTTGGCGCCGGGGTGGGGTGGGCGCCTGGACCGGGTACAGGTGCAGGAAGGGCTCCGGTTGGAAGTCAAGTTGACTGGGTTCGAGCAGGGAGTCCTTTCGGGTGGTCAGGCATCAAGGACGGCTTCTAGTTTGGGGCCTGAACCACTGGCCCAAAATGCTGGTGCCATTCATTTACTGAGTGAGGACGAGAACAGCTGTGTGATGGACAGGCCACACGCCTCTTGCAGAAAATGGCTCCTTGCTAGTTTTTCTCCCCCATTTTTGTTCAACTGCTCCAAAAGATAGTCAACACTTGTTTCTGGTGTCATGCTTGCTCTAAGTACCCTACGTAAATCTCACAACTTCGCATGAGGTCAGGTGCTATTATCTTCAATTTAGAGCCTGAGCAGGGAGAGGGGGTAGGAGGGTGAATGTGGCTAAGGTCATAGGGCCAGAAACCTCCCTGAGGGGATTCATCCTGGCTTGTGAACTACCGGGCTGGTCTCTACTAGGGAAAACTGTAGCCCCGCTTCTGATGGCCCCTCTACCCTCAGGAGTAAGCCCCACCTATGGTAATGCTTCATCCACCCTAATCCCACTTACCCTTCGGAGGCCAGGGCAGCAATTCTGTAAGTGTGGTGGAGAATTCCAGAGACCATTACAAGGGGTCTGTGTGAGGTTCTCCTTTCCTGTATACCTATCTGTAAGGCTGAATTTTCTTCACACTCCAACCTAAATAATGTGCAGCAGTAGGCTGAATGCAAATGAGAACCCAGACAGCAGTCTCCAATTTAGTTTACAAGGATATGAAACTCTCGGTGCCAGAATATCACATCTCTCCTAGGTTATCTGATTCTTTGGTCAGAGCTGCATCTCAGAACTTGACTCCTAGACTCTTTTCCTTTTTCTCTCCAGACCCTTTTTCCCCCTAGCCCTTTTTCACCCTGTGCTCTGGGACCTCTTTCTAGCCTTAGGGGTTTCACTAAGGGTTAAGCTCAAGGGCCACCTCACCTGTGATGTTATCTCCAACACCTCAACTACACATCAAGACACATCAAGAAACCTCTTAAAATTTGATTCTTTAAATTAGCAACCTTGGGGGGAAGGACATCAGGACTTAAAGGCAGAGGCAGAGACCAGAAACCAGCTGGGTGTTCCCTGTTAGGCTGGAGCAGAGTTTAAACCAGACCCCCCGCAGCTCTGGCTGCAGCCTCCTCTCTACCTCACGGTCCCAGGTTGGTCTGGCTGCAAACTGGCTTCCCTTCATCCGAGGAGCTAGGTCGAGGGAATTCATGGCTTCCTCAGGTTGCACCATCCCTGCGCCAGAAAGCCACAGCGGGCATGTGTGAGGCGAGAGGGTAAGAGCCTGAACAGTTCTCTGCCTCTTTCCAAGGTTCCTTTCTGGGACTTCCCAGCTAGGCGTCCTGGGCCTGGGATTCTCGGGAACCTCAGAACCTGGGGCCAACTGGGCTCATTCCAACATGGCGGGTGGGGAGGCCCCGCCCCAGGAGGCGAGCCCCGGCCACCTCTCACAGCCTTACTCCGGGGTCCCTAGGACCAAGGGCCGGCACTGCCAAGGAGTCTGGGGCACAGCCTGGACACAGAGGCCTCCCCGGGTGGGTGCTAGCCGAGGTGCTGTTGGTGGTTGCCCGGAGGGCATAGTGAGGGAGGGGTGAGGAGGGCTGGAGGGGCGGGAGCCAGGCCGCCTGCACAGACCGGTCCAGGGCACCTGGTCGTGAGGCCTCTCAACCTGCTTGTGCCGCTGGCGGTGCCGCTAGGCCACGGACTGGAGCATCCACTTGGTCTGGAACTTGCACAAATAAGAGCCGTAAACCATGACTTCGGCGAGGTCCGAAGTTTCCAGACCCTTCATCTGCAGCATGACTTTGCTCACCTGCTCGACGAATGGGATTCGAGATCCGTCGGGGCCTGTTTAGGTGGCAAGATGAGCGCTCGGGCCCAGGAGGGCTGGGGCACTCGGGTCAGAACTGGGCTCACTCACGCAACACGGCTTCCAGCAGCCCCGTCTGCACCTAGAACACCCCGGGCTCCTTCAGGACTTCGGGAGCCCCCACCCAAGGTGGGATGTCGTTCCGCTCGGGCAGCTTTCCCGTCTTCAGGGCGTCTAAACCAAACCTGCTCGGAGCTCGGACCTAGACTGGGCAGGACGCTGCCTCCGGCGGAAAGTTAAGCACCCGGGCGGGCCACGCCCCGCGCCCCTGGCCAACCCCCATCCAGGCCCCGCCCCGCCCCATCCAGGCCCCGCCCCCGGCCAGGCAGCGCAATCCCGCACTCGCCACGCCCCGCCCGCCCCGCGCCGCCTTGGTCTCCGGTTGACTGTCTAGGGCGCTTCCCCGCCCACCTCCGGCTCCCGAGCGCGGGTGGGCCCAGCTGTCTCCGAGTTGACTCGGGCTCCCACCTGCTTTGACTCATTTCCTCTGCACCAAAATCCCTTCACCTTGGGAGTGAATGGGGAGACGGCTCTAGAAACCCTTGTTATTCTAGAAACAGTGGCTGGGCCTGAACCCCGGAAAGCAGTACAGGTTTGGGGGTGCGACGGCCACCCAGCTGCCAAATCGAGTCCCTGCCTTCCACGTTCCAAAGGAGGGTGTGTCTTCCCTTGGCCTAAGGGAGCCGGACCCCGGGACTTCACTGCGGGGCGAGCCCTGCGACTTCAGGAGACTGAGGAGGCACTCCTGCCACTTAACAAAGAGGAAAACGAGATTCCGATATTCATTTTCTTCCAGGGTCCTGACAGGGGCTCTGAAGTGCCCCACGGTTCACGTTCCTTGAAGCCCCTGAGTCTGGAACTTTTGAATCTACCCGGATTTCGAAGCTCACGTGGCCTAAACTATGTGGTCCGGCCTTCAGGCCCTAAACAAACTTGTTTTATTCATTTAAAAAAACAGATTGCTCTAAACACTGCACTAAATCTATCCGATGGGGGTGTGTTTCAACGTTTAGGGCTTCACAGACAGAGATGAAGCTGGCTTTTCCCAAGATCATGTTCTGATAACATCTAATGTCCCCTCAGCAGCCTGCATGGCCACTTATTAGGGCAGACCTCTTCACCTGCAATCAAAACCTGTGGGTTGGTTGTTCTTTTGCAGCCACCAGTGTAATCAATTCAGATAATAATCAATGGCTAACTATCAAATGAAAGGTTATTAACTGGATATTGAAGAGTTCTGGCAAGCCTAGCCCATAGATTATGAATTACAAAGAAGAAAATATTCCTTCACAATAGCGACTTGGAGGGCAGATGCCACCTTAACCAAAGACCACAATTAGCATCACCAACAATGGGACCAATGGACTACTGGTCTGTCAAAGCCATGAAAACAAAAAAGCAGAAGGTCATCTTATTAGTAAAGAGACAACCAAGTGCTATGCATGATTCAAACCCTGAATCAAAGAGAAAGAACATTTCAGGACAGTGGAGGAAATTTTAACATGGACTATATTTAAAATAGTGTTTGATTGTATGTGCTATAATATACAATTTCTAGAGTGTGGTGCCTTTATGACATAAGAAAAGGTCCTTGTTCTAACAAGAAACATGTAGAAATATGTAAAGTGTTGATATCTACAAGCCACTTACAAATAGTTCAGCACGCCCCAAAAATGAAACCCCCAACTTATATATGTAGAGAGAGAGAGAGAGAGAGAGGGAGGGAGGGAATCAATGTGACAAATATCAAGAGTTGGTTCTCAGTGAAGGATATACAGAATTCTTTCTACTCTTCCGTAGTTCTCAATTTCAATGAAAGGGAAATGAAGTACTAATGTGTCAGGTAGCTAATAAAAAGTAACTCTTCTGAAGGAAAAACAAAGTGTAAACCATCCCCTGGTGAGGACTTCCTTTATCATGCTTTCTAAACACCCCCCTCCCCCATATACACACCATTTCTTTGACTGCAAGTTCAACATGGTATTTATTTATTTATTTTTGGCTGTCTTGGGTCTTCATTGCTGTGCACGGGCTTTCTCTAGTTATGGCGAGCCGGAGCTACTCTTCCTTGCTGTGCACTTGCTTCTCGTTGCGGTGGCTTCTCCTGTTGCGGAGCAGGGGCTCTAGGCGCGCGGGCTTCAGTAGTTGTGGCACATGGGCTCTAGAGCACAGGCTCAGTAGTTGTGACGCACGGGCTTAGTTGCTTGGCAGCATGCGGAATCGTCCCAGACCACAGATCGAACCCATGTCCCCTGCGCGGGCAGGCAGATTCTTAACCACTGCACCACCAAGGAAGTCCCTCGATATGGTATTTAAAGAAGCAGATAGATGAGCACAGGAATTGCGTCCAACTTAAGAGTATCAGAGAGAAGCCTGCGTAATTATACACACTTATTTCAAACTTGTAACACTGTACAAACTTATACAATAAACAACCGGGACTTAAATTACAGGCTCAAAAAGTATGACTATCAAACAAATTTGTATACTAATGACTAACATCCTTTCTAAGGAGTTTGTGTATGCTTAGAATCAGCACAGGTGTGGCAAATCAGCAGTTTATAAGCACCCATTTCCCCACTCCTATCAAGGATTCTCAGCCGTTTGCCTTGCCACTGGAAGAAGTGACTCTGGATTGATTTTTCATTAACAGATGTTGAACCTAGAATTGCAGATTCAAATTGCTGGCAGGAGAGTAGTGTGATTTACTAAGGGGAGTTAGATTCCCCCTCCGTGAACCCTCCTCAAAAAGGTGCCACCAACTCCTTCCTGCTTGGGGGATAGGGATTCCTATCTTAATTTTTTTTATCCCCAGGAAGCAGCTGTTTCTGTGTCTCCAGGCCCACCTTTAGCTTCCGAGCCTGGCTCTGTGAGTACACATGAGACGAAACCACTTAAAATTCACTCTCAATCCCAAATATTACCTGCCAGCAGCTTTTCATTTGAAGCAGGTGGGAACCTCAGGTTCAGCCGGAGGGAGGGGATGCTCGCTCTCTCCCACTCTGAGTACAGAGACTGCTGGGCAGGGAACATGGAAAGTGGGCAGTTGGCAGGGAGCTCACGATGTCCCCCACCACGGAACTCAGAGGTCAGGCAGGTAAGTGCCAGGTGCACTGAACCAGAGGTGCCAGAGGCAGCCAGGGCTCTTCCTCTGGGCCTTCTGGAAACTCAGGGCACCTCCTGATCAGCCACACCTGGAGTTCCAGCCATCCACCCCTTGGCGTGTCCGTGTGAGCCCGAGGGGACCCCCGAGCGCACGGCTGGGCACGGTCCCCAGAGCGTCACGCCTTGCAGCCCGAGGACACACAGCGGCCTTTCATCTGGACCATCACTCAGGAACTGACCCAGGGCCCCTGGGGCAGGGCCAAACTGAGACAAGGCTGCAGAATCCCGGGGACGCTGCCACAGTAAAGGCAGTCCCGGCGACACCCGTTCCTCCCTCCTCTTTCTGAGGAAAAGGCCACCAAGAAGGCCAGCATCTCTTTGGCCAGGGACCCTCCGCCCTGCCACGGGCGTGGGATTTTACCAGAGTTTCCAGGAAGTGCTCCCTCGGGCCCAGAGCAGTCACCGCAGCCCAGATCCCCATGAGCAGTCCGTCTTCCCCCTCCTTCGCCCCTCTGCGAAGATTCTAGCCCATCACTTGGGTCCGATCCAAGGTTTGCGCGGGGGGAGCGGGCGCGACCCCCACGAGCTTCGCGCTTGTGTCCGGAAACACACCCACCGCCGGCACCCGAGCGGCCCCGGCTTCTCCAGTCTCCGGACGCGGCCCGCCCAGCGCCTGCACCTCGTCTCCCGAGAGCCCAGCACCGGGAACGCCCAGGCCTCCAGCGCCCGGTTCCCGCGACGCCGCCCGTGGAGACACGTCCGGGGACGTGCTTCCCGGCTCCGGCTCTGGCTCCGGAGCTCCCGAAGACTGCGGTAGTGCCCGAGCCGAGTCCGGGGGAGACGGAGCGGAGGGGCCGGGGGTGGAGGAGCTCCGGAAGCGACTGTGAGGGCGCCTGCGGCCGGAACCTGCGGACCCTTGGCCCGCGCCCTTCCACGGGCGCCGAGGATCGTGACCTCGCGTCGCCCAGCGCGTGGGGCACTGCCGAGTCCAGAAGGCCCTGGTTCCCCCTCGGGAGGAGCCTGAGGAGAGGAGAGCGGGCGCGGAGCCGCGCCCCGCAAAGCGCCGTCGGAGGGAGGGTGGCGAGTGGGGGGCACGCGGGGCGGAGTGGAGCCCGCAAGCCCGGCCCTAAGCGCAGCGCAGACTCCAGCAAGGACGGCGACCCAGGCGCGAGGCCCACCGCCTGGAGAGTCCCCGGCCCGACTCTCTCCGAAGACGGGTGCAGGCAGCGACACCCCGACGTGCGTCCCCGGGGGCCCCGCGAGCCTGCGGGCTCCGGCCACCACCCGCGCCTGCCAGGCCTCCGCGGCAGTGGGAGCCCGGGAGGCCGACGCACTCTTGCATTTCCACTTGCTCTGCCTCGGCGTCGGCCACGTGCAGGCCGCGGTGGGCGGAAAGGATGAGCTCTTTCCACGGGGCTCTGGGGACCCCAAGGGCCGATGAGCAGGCCTGGCGCTCAGTCTCAGCGCGACCCCGCCCTTCCTGGAGGCCTAGCCAGGCAGCTGATCTCAGGCTGGCTTAGGACCAAGAGCAATGAGCAGGGACACTCACTGAGCCACCCTCTGCCACAGGCCGCTCGCGGCCGCTTCCAGCCCTGCATGACTGTCGGGGCTTCCCATTTCTTAGGTCTCAGTGTAACCCAAGGGGGAGGGGGCACAGGGCGTCTGAATCCTGAAACCTGAGGGAGGGGACGACCTGAGAGAGAGTATAGTGAGAACTCTCCAGTAGAATATGTCGAACTCTGTATCTTATTTACAAACGATTTTAAGTTGCTTCTATTACGGCTCTATCTATGATACTCAGTCCAAATTTACGATATGATTTTGTTGGCTTCCGTTTATCTACTGCCCTGAACAAATCAGCATAAACCATTAGGCTCATTAAACATATTTGAGAGTGCTTCCTTTATAGATAAAAGGACACAGAAAGAATTAGAGATAAAAGGACAGAAGAATTTTTAATACTCTGGCTATTTATTGACCTACTGCTTTTCAAAAAATGTCCCTTGAACACCTGGAAAAAAATCACTTGATTAAAATAAAAATGGTTCCCAATTGTAGCATCCAGATTTCAATTATTACTTTATTGCAAAACACTGTATTTAAAAGTTAAATGTTTTTTAGTGAGTACACCAACCAAATAGAATCTGTTGTTCCCTGGATTTTTAGGTAACAACACACCCTGTGGTACTAAGAGATGAGCTTCTCAAGCTTGAATGTACAGAAGAGGCACTTGGGGGTCTTGTTAAAATGCAGGTTCAGTAGGTCTGGGGCAGGCCTAAGGTTCCTCATTTTTTAGTTCCTTGGGTAATGCTCATGCTGCTAGTTAATGGATCACATTTTGAGTAGCAAGGTTATTGATACCTCCACTATCTACCTAAAACCACGTCTAGAACATAAAAACCAGCAGATAGAAAACTGTGAGGTAATTAGCAGGTTATCTAGTGCACGCTCTCTCAAGCTCTGTATAACAGCATGTGCTGGCTGCCATCCATTTTCAACAGGAGGGAATCCTTTAAATAGCCTGCCTTACCCCCAGCACCCCCCACCAGGTCCCTCCTCCAGGTCCCCAAGTAGAAAGGGGATTATTCATTGCCATTGGTCAATTGCCACGCCGGCATGTGAGCCCAGATATTCTGATTTTTATGTGAAATTTCCCATTTTTATAATGTTGGCACCTGATTCAAAAGGTAGAACCTGAAACTAACACAACATTGTAAATCAAATATATTCCAATATAAAATAAATTTTTTTTTAAAGGTAGAAGAAAAAAAATGGTGTGGGTAAAACAAAACACACCTGTAAGAATCACTAGGCCTGGGCTTCCCTGGTGGCGCAGTGGTTGAGAATCTGCCTGCCAATGCAGAGGACACGGGTTCGAGCCCTGGTCCCTGGTCCAGGAAGATCCCACATGCTGCGGAGCAACTAAGCCCATGTGCCACAACTACTGAGCCTGCGCTCTAGAGCCCTTGACACACAACTACTGAGCCCTCGTGTCACAACTATTGAAGCCCAGGCACCTAGAGCCTGTGCTCCGCAAAAACAGAAGCCACTGCAATGAGAAGCCCACGCACTGCAACGAAGAGCAGCCCCCGCTCGCCGCGACTAGAGAAAGCTCGTGTGCAGCAAGGAAGACCCAATGCAGCCCCCAAAATAGTAATAATAAAAATAAAGAAAGAAATTTATAAAATAAAGTATTCTTTAAAAAAAAAAAAAGAATCACTAGGCCTGTGGAAACTGGTTAGCAATCTCCAAAGTGTGCTGTTCCTTCCAGGTACACCTGTATCCTCAGCCTCTGAGAAACAGTGTGCTTCCAAACCTGTGTGACGCCTCAGGTCTAATCCCTCACTGCTTCCTCTCTATCCCAGATTCTCCCCAGCCTTCAGGGGCACAGAACCCGCTTTGCTTCCATCTTGTTCTCCATCAACTCTCTCCAAGTTGATATACAGGCTTAATGCAATTCCTATTAAAGTGCCAGCAAGGTTCTTTCATAGATATAGGCCAGATTATTTTAACATTTATATGAAAAAATAAAGGAACTTGAATAGCTAAAACAATTTTGAAAAAAAAAGATCAGTGTGCCTAAATTTAATTATTATTATATAGCTATAGTAATCAAGACTGTGCAGTGTTGGCAGATTAAATGTAAAATGTATAGCTATAAAACCTTTACAGCAAAACATAGGAGTAAATCTTTGGGAACTAGGGTTAAGCTAAGAGTCCTTAGACTTGTCACCAAACGGTTGATCCATAAGAGAAAAAACTGATCAATTGGACCTCACCTAAAGGTTTTGTGGAAAAGCCTGTTAATAATATGAAAAGGCATGGGCATTTCCTGGTGGTTCAGTTGTTAGGACTCCGCACTTTCACTGCCAGAGAGCACAGGTTCGATCCCTGGTCAGGGAACTAACATCCCACGTGCAGCAAAAAAAAAAAAAAAAAGACAAACTACAATTGGGAGAGAATATTTCCAAATCCTATATTCAACAAAGGACTAATATCAAGACTATATAAAGAACTCTCAAAACTCAAGAGTGAAAAAAATCAATGCAATTAGAAAATAAGCAAAAGACACTTCAGTGAAGAGAGGATACACAGAAAGCTAATAAACACATGAAAAGATGTTCCCCATCATTTGCTATTAGGGAAACATAAATTAAAACAGTATACAACTATCAGAGTGACTAAAATAAAAATCAGGGCCAACCCCAAAGCTGGTGAGGATTCAGAGAACTAGATCACTCATTCATACATTGCTGGTGGAAGGGAAAATGGTACAACAACTTTAGAGACAACCTGATAGTTTCTCCAATGATTAAACATATCGTTACCATATGACCCAGCAATTCCTCCCCTAGCTATACACCCAAGAGAAACGAAAACGTATGTCCACACAAAAACCTGCACATGAATGTTCACAGCAGCTTTACCTGCAATAGCCAAAAGCTGGAAACAACACATTCGCTTCAACAAGTGAATGGATAAACAAACTGCAGTACATTTATACCATGGACTATTATTCAGCAAGAAAAAGAAACCACTGACAGAAGCAACAACCTGGGGACTTCTCTGGTGGTCCAGTGGTTAAGACTCTGCGCTTCCACTGCAGGGGGTGCGGGTTTGATCCCTGGTCAGGGGACTAAGATCCCACATGCCCCATGGCGCAGCCCAAAAAACCCAGAAAAATAAATCTCCGTGCTCATAGTCTAGTGGTAGTAGTGCTGGTGATGAGGAAACAGACATGTAAGCCAGACTGAGTAAAATACACACCTGGTTGGATAAGGGTGTAATTTGGAAGAAATGAAAGCAAGTCAGGAGGGTGAAGTTGTGATTTCAAATCCGGAGCACATGGAAGGTCTCCCTGAGAACCACGTACAAGTCATGAAGATACTAGTGGTGGTGTGGGGTCTGGAAGGGGCCCGAGCTACACACTCAGGAGGGAAGAGGGACAGTTCAAGGGCCCTGAAGCTAGAGCATGGGGCGGGGTAGGGGTACTGTCTAAGGAACTGGCGCTGGGACTAGAAAAAGTGGGGACACATCAAAGAGGGCGGGGACCCCGCTGTAAAACTTTCAGCCTGTACTCAGAGAAAAATAGGCAGCCTTTCGGGTTTTAAGTGACTCAGTTTAATCTCCCTTCGATGGAATTCCTCTGGCCCTTGTGTTGGAGAAGAGACCTAAGGGGGATGAGGGCAGACAGGAGGATGCTGCAGTGCCCAGAGGAGAGCCGGGAGCGGCTTGGACCACGTGGTAGCAGGGAGCTGGTAAGAAGTGACTAGACTTTGGATACACCCTGAAGTTCCCCCTAAGGGGATTTGTTGAAGGGTTGGGTTAAAAAATAAAAATAAAGAGAAATCTTAGAAGGACACCAGGGTTTGGTGCTGGAAATTCAGAAAGATGGCATTGCTGTGAACTGATGTGGAGAAGACCACAGAAGTAGCAGGTGTGCTCACAGGGTGGTGAGGGCAACTTGATGATTAATTACAGGGAAGCGTGAGGAGCTGGGAGAGTGAGTCCGGCGTCGTTGGCATAGCCATGCGATTTAAAGCCAGGAGACTGCAGAGACCACCGAGGGGATAAGTGGTAGCGACTGGGAGAGAAGATGGTGAGCATGTCCCTCGGGTCTGTGTAGGGGGTGCGTGGAGGTGACGGGGAGGGGAGGGCCTGGCCCCCGCGCTTCTTTTTTCCTGCTCACACCAAGTAAGGCGACTTGCCCCAGCCCTCGTGGGACCGGATCCTGAACAGGACACCTCTCTGTCCCGCCCCAAGTCCCAGCCCCCGCGCCCAGACCCAGCCCAGTCCGGACCTTGAGAACCTGAGACCTGAGGGTAGGGTCGCGATCGCCACCCGGGAAGGCTGAGGTCCGGCCGCCAGCGCCGCCGCCCGCAGCGCGAGCCAGGTGACCCACAGGGTCCGAGCAGACACGGAGACGGAGGGCGAGACCCTGTGGGCCCCGACGCCCCTCCTCCCCTGCGTCCTTCCGCGCTCTTAGCCGGTCACAGGGTGCGCTGGACGGCGCGCGACTTCGGCCCCCAGGAACTGGGCGCCAGGAACTGTCGGGGGCGGGGCGGTGTCTGGCCAGATCTAATCACTTTCTCTGCAAACTCCCGACCTTAGAAAGGAATCCTGAAATGCGCGCTCTTCCCGGAACAGAGCTGCTCAGGAGATCGCGTTTTAACTCGGATGAGGCTAGAAGCCTCATCTCCCTTCCTAAGACGCCACTTCGGTTCCCGCCACTAGGACGATTCCGGGGAAGGGTCGAGGGTCTTCGGCGTCTTCACGGGGAAACACCCCGCCCAAGAGACACGTGGCCCCAGTTTTTCCTACGAACCCCCTGCAGTCCAGAGCGAGCGCAGGTCCCAGGGGCGCCAGAGCACCGGCCCGAAGTCGCCCCCCAACCCTGGGGCGGCTCTGCGCGCGGTCGGGGGCCCGAGGGTTCCCGTCCCCTCGTTTCTCCAGGGTCTTGTCGCCGTCCCCGGGGACCTCCCAGTGGAGCCACTGGTGATGAAGCCCAGCCGCGCGGCCCCTAGAAGCGGAGGAGATGTCAGCCTCAACTCAGCAATTCCTGGCACAAGAGGCAGCTAACCTCACGTTCTCCCCCTTCATCACTGAGCCCCTTTATGTTGCTGCATTCTGCCTTTTTAAAACCCTCCCCCCCTCCGTAAGGAACATAACAATATGTATTCACTAAGACAATTTGCAAAGTGCAGATTTTCCCCAGGGGAGGAACTTAGTCTCCTTGGAAGACTTCTAATAACCGGAGACACTCTTGCCAGAGGGAGTAGGACTGGGCAGTCCTTGGTAAGTGCTGGATGTGGAAGCCTGGCCTGAGCCTTCCCTGAGCCTTCAGTTTTGTGCCCCCCGCGCGATCCCGGATAAAACCCAATCCTCCTCCACTCGGGGCTGACTGTCTTCCTCCTCTCCAGCCGGGTACCACTGGGCGCCCCACCCCACCGATGCCGCCTTCCCACTGTCCACCTCTATGGTAGCTTGATCTCTGCTTTATTTTTGGCTGGGTTGGGTCTTCGTTGCTGCGCGCAGGCTTTCTCTAGTTGTGGAGAGCGGGGACTACTCTACGTTGTGGTGCGCGGGCTTCTCATTGCTGTGGCTTCTCTTGTTGCGGAGCACAGGCCCTAGGCGCGCAGGCTTCAGTAGTTGCAGCACGCGGGCTCAGTAGTTGTGGCTCACGGGCTCTAGAGCACAGGCTCAGTAGTTGTGGCGCACGGGCTTAGTTGCTCCATGGCATGTGGGATCTTCCCGCACCAGGGCTCGAACCTGGGTGCCCTGCATTGGCAGGCAGATTCTTAACCACTGCGCCAGCAGGGAAGCCCGATTTCTGCTTCTTAAAGTGGCTACTTCTCCAACATTCCTCAATATCCTCTTGCAAAAGGGGATTTTTGTTAGGATATGGAAGGGCAGAATCTCAGTGTTGGTTAAGTCAAACTCTGGAAGGTTAAAACCTTGAACACTTGAGTTATTTCAATACATCATTTTGAGAAAATCTTATAACCGAATGTTAAAGGTCATTGCTGCTGTAGGACTGGGTTGAAGCAAGCATTATCCTACGTGATGTCCTAGGAAGTCTCACCATCTCACATGCTCTGCTTCCCACCTCCCCACCCCCTGCATTTTCCATCAATGATTTTTTTTTAATTTTTATTTTATTTTGTTGTAGAGTTGATTAACAATGTTGTGTTAGTTTCAGGTGTAAAGCAAAATGACTCAGCTATACACATACATGTATCTATTCTTTTGCAAATTCTTTTCCCATTTAAGTTATTACAGAGTATTGAGCAGAGTTCCATAGTGCTTTAGTGCTTACCAGACAACCCAAAACAGCGTAAAGCAAAGAGGTGAAAATTTTTTAAAAAGGAAGAATATGGGTCCAGAGGCCAACTTTTGAATAAATAGGAATTCTAGAAAGAGGTAAGAGAAAACAGATGCGAAAAAATGATGAACAAAATAATTTTAAAACATTTCCCAGAGATTAAAATCAGAAAGGCTTAAACTTCTCAAAAGCATCACTGGAAGCTGGGGGACACTGAAGCAAACCATGATATTTTGAGGGGAAAATTATTTCTAGTCAAGAATCTATAGCCAAATGTCCAATTAGCTGTGCAAATAGAATGAAAATATTTTCAGACACGCATTCTTCCTTGGGAAATGACAGAGGATTGGCTTCATCAAAATGAAAGGACGTCTCTCTCTGAAGAGAAGTAAAATAATGAAAGCATTGCCTCAAAAACCCTGAACTTGGTGTGGGAACCTCTGGGTTCTCAGGCTAAATGCAGCCCGGGTAAGCCCAGGGTAGACTACCACTCAGAGTTCAAATTCCCTATCCTTACCTGACCTCCCCACCTTCCCCAAACCCACCCACTCCCTGGACACAGAAACACTCCCAAGCATGTGTCTAAGACAGGTAGTGAAGTGCAAAGAAAGGGATTAATCCTTTTACTGCTGAAAATTCCTTTTTAAAGCTAATATTTTAACCCAAACTAGACTCCAAAACTGAGGAGACAATGAACAACGATGAAATAAATGCATATTTCACATATATGTACAATTTTCAAGTACTATAGAATGAAGCAATCTATTGTCAAATAGACAGCCTTTGAAAATCATAGGGATACAATATTATACCTAGGAACATTATAGCTAGAAAACTGACAGCTAGGAGGTTTCCAAGTGAACTTCTAAACTCTAAACCACCTTTCCCTTGGTTCCATGAAATAAAACATTTTATTTCAAAAATTCACTTGCAACCTGTTTTTACATTTTTTTGTTGTTGTTGTTGCCCACTGCTCTTAAGCTCCACCTGAAAAAATGTATTTCTCATTTTCATCAACCCGGCACAGTAGACACCAGCTTCTACTACCACAATTACCTTGAATGCTTCCACTTCATATTTCAGTCTGGTTATCAGCTTGCAAGTGTCTTTTTCTTTCTTCAGGCTGTACCAATTTTTCCTGCAATTCTGCTTCTAATTCTCTGCTTCCTTCCTGGAATTCAGTTAGTTCATTCCCAGCTTCCTGGAAGCTAGTCAGAAACAAAGCAGGAAAAAAAGAAAAAAAGAAAGAAAGAAAGTAGGAAAGATAAGTTACACTAGGAACCACAAGGATCATCTTGAAGATGATTATACCTATATCAAATCAATTTAATAATTTTTGCCTGAATGCTATCACTACTACTCCAAAATATAAAAACCAAAACAAGCAAGAATAAAAAGTAAGTCATGCCATCCAGAGAGCCCAGGATCCAACACCAGAAAAGGCTCTAGTAATCCACAGGGGGTCCCAGAGAGTAGCTGGCTTAGGTAAAAGCAGTTACATCTGCAGGAGCTAGAGTATAACTTTAAAAATTGTGGATCACTATATTGTACACCTGGAATTTATATATTGTACCTCGACTATACTTCAATTTAAAAAAAAAAAAGACTGCAGGAGCAATACTGTGAGGATGAACTGGTAAAGAGCCTGCGGTGCCACTGGAAGTCCTGGAGAGACATTTACACATTTGGGGAGAGTTTGGGAGTACATAGAAAAATAAGCATTTGAAAAAATAAAAAGTAGTATTTGAACAAAGAAGGAATTTATAACATCAAGAAAAACAAAAGTTTGTGCAAGAAATCATAGTAAACTATAGGCAGCTATGAATATTGTTTACAAGACCACAATAATATAAACTTGAATACTGATCTAACAAAATTGTGTAACTGAACTGGTTGGATACCAGGTCTGATGAGTCTAGGTAAGCTGGAGGAAGACAGTGAAAGATGCTGAGAATGGTTTCTGTGAGAGTGATTTCTGTGCACTCAAAAGAGTATTTAGAGACTTCTTCGAAAATTAATATTTTATTTTCTCCAATTATAAAAACCAAACCACCAGTCCTTCCTTAAGCTTTCAAGTTTTACTTTCAAACCTTACTATGCTATTTTCATAAGCCTAGAAAGTTTTAACAATTATGTTTAATGGCCTCTGAATGACACAAGGTCCCACTGACATATTGAATTAACTAAACATCCTCATACATGGCAAAAAGATTGCAAAGTACTCTAATCAAGTAACAAATAAGAACTTCCCAATTACTAATACCTTCAAACCAAATAAATGAAACATTAATACGTTGAACCTGAAGTTCTCTTCAGTGATCCAATATTGAATATAAACTAGGATTTCATCTTAAAGTCACACATCTAAATCCATTACTTAATTATGTATTTTAAATTGGAGTTGCAAAACTGTCTCTCTAATATGTTAAATTATCTAAAATATTACAGGAACCTAAAACATCATGTATATGGAGTCCTTTCTTTTTTTAAAGCACTTTGGAGAATATCTAAAGTACAATAAACTGCTTATACTAAAATGTGTACAATTTGACCAGTTTTGACATATAGACACATCCAGTGAAACCACCACTGTAATCAAGATAATGCACATTTCCATCATCCCCCGAGAGTATCCTAGTGCCTTTTTCCACTCCCTTCCTCTCTCCACCCCATCTCCAGACAATCACTGCCTGATTTCTATCACTACAGATTAGTTTGCATATTCTAGGATTTTACATAAATGACAGATTCCTTTTTAACACAATTACTAATACTATGGTTTTAATTCTCTTAAGCATTTCTTTACCCAATTCTGAAACTTCAAAGAAGTAAAGGATCTCTACACACACACACACACACACACACACACACACACACACACACACATAAATGACACTAACATGCATAGAACTGCCAGTATCCTCTTAGGCCAACCAAGGAACAAAAATATCATCGTCTAGGGAATTCCCTGGGTCCAGTGGTTAGGACTCTGTGCTTCCATTGCAGGGGGCAGGGGTTGATCCCTGGTGCAGGAACTAAGATCCAGCATGCTGTGTGGCCAAAGGAAAAAAAAAATCATCCTATATCATTTTGATATAAGAAACAGATTTCAGACTAGAGATTTTCATGGGGATGCTTCCTGAATTGGATTCTCGTTGGTGACACTGATGGGACCTCACATGTCAATTTCTAGTTGCTATGTTAGTGACTCCCAGAACCTACAGGGAAGGTGGTGATAGAGCCCAGATCCTTGTGTTTCATTTATACACTCTCCTAATTGTTCTGCGTACCCATGGACGTTTATAAGTCTATCCCATCTGTGAGGCTTTGAATGCATCCTTTGAATGGAGCCCTTCTTTGGCTCCTAATTCATATTCTGCTTAGGTCTGAAGACTTTTAACCCTGTCAGACACCTGCAAATTTCTCATGCACTTCTTTGGCCACAGAGCAAACAAGAAGGAGCCTGACTGACTTCCGAGGCTCTCTGGCCGCTGGATCTGGGCATGATACGCCAACCACTGGTGGGAGAGCTATGTACCTTCATCTTCCTGAGCAGCAGTTAATAGGCAACGCTTTCAGCTGGACAGAAAAATCAAGAAATGGAGCTATAATCGTGTTAGTTTCAAGGGGTTTCCCTCTGGGGTGCAAACCACACGGACCACGCGCTGCTGGGTGCGCGCAGCCGCCTCTAACAGGTTAAGGCCGAGGCGGGAGAGGCAGTGGCATCTGGGAGGGAGCTCAGTGGTCAGGGTTCAGGAGGAAGTGGGGAGGGGCTTACTTTGGTCTCCGAATACCTTTTTCTGCTCCTTGAGCGTTTGTTTTTCCGACGTACTTAGCTTTTCCATTAAAATGTATTCCAACCCCTCGGGAACGCTCAACTGGTCCCATTAGAACTGTCTGAAAGGCACCCGGGTCTCTCTGCAAATACCGATTCGCTCCTCTGAAAGCTGTCGGCCCGACGTTGGCTCTTGCCTACGTCTCCGGGGCTGTCCTGGCCGCCCAGCGTCCGCAGTTACGGCTTCCGCAGCTTCCCGGTTGTGGCCTCCAGCCTGGGGCGCGGGGAAGCGGCAGGATGCGGATGCTACGGCCCAGCGAAAGCGCCCTGGGCGCGCGCCCCAGCGCAGCTGCGCCTTCCGGGGAAGAAGCCCCGGCTGCGGGCTTCGGGGGCGAGGCCTGGAGTCCAATGGGGAGGGCGCGGGTGGGGGAGGGGCTTGCCGAAAGCCCTGCATATAAGGCCGGGGGCACTTGCGGCGGCGGGTCTCATGCGCGGCCGGCGATTGGCAGCGGACCCACAGCCCCCTGCGAGGCTCGCCGCGGCATGGCCGCCCCCAAGCGGTTTCCGACGCTCGTCCAGCTGGAGCAGCGAGAAGGGACGCTCTTCGAGGTGCTCGGTAACCTCACCAAGCGGCCCTGCTGGTTTCACTCCGAGTACCTGAAGAGTCCGAGGGCGATTCACCTGGAGGCCTGGCTGGTGGAAGCAATCTTCGGTGAGCGGGCCCGAGCGGTGAGGCCGAGGCCCCAGGCTGGCCGCGCCCAGGCGGCTTCTTCGCGGCTCTGGCTCGCGTCCGGGCCCCCCGCTGCCTCCCCTCCCAGGCCCCACTGCTCAGGGCCTCGTTGCTTCCTGCGCAGGCCTGGGCGGAGAGCACATCCCGCATGTCGAGTGTGTGTCGCAGACCCTGCTTCACGTTAATCAGTGGGACCCGGACGGCGAGGCTGAGATCTTGATATTTGGCCGGCCTTATTACCAGAAAGATGTATCCACTATGATCATGAACTTGGCTGACTATCACCGCCAACTCCGGGCGCAAAGTACGGGGCCGGGAACAATGAAAGGTACCCTAGGCAGGCCCCGGGTTCCTTGGGAGGGATTCTGGTGCTTCCTGGCTGTGCCGGGGCAGCGGTCTCATCCTCTTAATTCGACTGGAAGAGGGTTTCCTCTTTGCAAGGGATCCAGAGGAGCAAATTGACCTCGTACTCTCAGATTCCGGGCTCCCACCCCTGCAGCCCGAAGGGATAACTCCTTATGTGGAGAGTATGTGGGACACAGGTGCGACCTCCTCTCGTTGCTCTTCTTCCAGGCTCTGAGAAGCCTCCTGCCCGGGAGGCGGCGACCCAGCGGTCCCCCAGTGCAGCCCGGCAGGCGGCGACCCATCTGTGCCCCGGCGAAGCCCGGGAGGCCGGGACCCAGCGGTCCCCCTGCGCGGTCCGGCAGGCGGCCACCCAGCGGTCCCCCTGCGCGGTCCGGCAGGCGGCCACCCAGCGGTCCCCCGGCGCGGCCCGGGAGGCGGCCACCCAGCGGTCCCCCGGCGCGGCCCGGGAGGCGGCCACCCAGCGGTCCCCCGGCGCGGCCCGGGAGGCGGCCACCCAGCGGTCCCCCGGCGCGGCCCGGGAGGCGGCCACCCAGCGGTCCCCCGGCGCGGCCCGGGAGGCGGCCACCCAGCGGTCCCCCGGCGCGGCCCGGGAGGCGGCCACCCAGCGGTCCCCCGGCGCGGCCCGGGAGGCGGCCACCCAGCGGTCCCCCGGCGCGGCCCGGGAGGCGGCCACCCAGCGGTCCCCCGGCGCGGCCCGGGAGGCGGCCACCCAGCGGTCCCCCGGCGCGGCCCGGGAGGCGGCCACCCAGAGCTTCCCCGAAGCTATCCAGGGTCCGGTTAGCAGGTTCTGAATGCGTTTCGGGCCCAGGAACAAGAGAGCCAGGCAAGGTCAAAGTGGAAGCCCCTCCTGGAACCCTGTTCTGCTGCAGAAGCTGAGAAAAGAATGGTGTGGTTCTTGGTTTCCCCGCTCCCCGCCACTCCCTGTTAAATGTTTGCAAACACGAATCTAAAGAGTTCTAATAAAGCATCGAATTTCCCTAACGTCTGTTAATTGGCAGGGGAAGGGGAGAGACAGGCACGTCGCTCCAGCAGCCATTATCTGCTCCAGGCGGCTTTCTACCCAGAGGCAGGTGAGAGCTTTTGGCTTTCTAGCCGCCCGGGGCCGCAGTCTCTCGCGCCTCGGGCAGGTGCTTCCCCTGTGCTCCTTCACCGCGCGCATCTGGCTTTGCAAGGTGAGGGACCTCTCGGGCCGTCGAGTCCGTCCTCATGGGAAACACTTCCAAGCCTGAGATATTTCTACTCAGAGACAAGGGATGCGAAAACTTGGTTTCAACGGGCCTCACGGGTGGGTGCATTATAGCGCTGCAAGCAGAGACTTCCCAGCTCGGGCAACTGCTGGCAACTAGGGGAAAACTGAAATGGCCAGGACAGCGCAGCTGTCGTCTCCAAGTCCTGCCCGGGTCACTCGACCTCCGGTGATGTTTGAAGCCAGCGAGACACAAGCAGTGCTGGTGACTCTTCCCTGCTAACTAGTAACCGCAGCAGTGGGGAGCCCTCCTTGTCACTTTCTAAAATTGAAATATATTTGACACGTAATACAGTGTAAATTAAGATGTACAACATGTTAACTTGATACACTCACATGTTGTACTACTGAGTACCACCATAGAGAGAAGTAGCATCTCTGTCAGTTTGGCTTCCTGTTCCTGGCTGCTGGCTGGGATGCTGGTGCCCTGGCTAGAAGTAAACTGTTAACAGCTGGGTGTTAGGATTTTTTTTTTAAATAGCACAAGTCAATTTAGTGCTATGAAAATTTTCATTTTAAAAATCCAAGGAAACCTAATTTTAAAGAGCAGGGAGTGGTATGTCTATTGTAGACTCTTTGGTCACCAGTATTGATCACTCCAATTCTGAGTAAGCCTTTAGTTTATAACAAGGGAAATAAAGATGCAAAGCTGAACTTACAAATAGGCTATTAACTATTTTCAGAAGAGGCAAGGCTGAGTGAACCTTAAACATTTAGACTCAAAATCAATGCAGACTCAAAGTTTCAATTGAGGCTACATCAGAGTAGAATTAAGACTCAATCTTGATTTTTTTCCCCCCTCTAAGTAGTACCCACATGACCAGAACATCAAATTCTGTCCTTTACAAGAAAGATTACTGAGCAGCAGGTAGCAAACCAATGGAACATTCAGGAGTCTCTGTGACTATCCCAAAACTAGGTTTAAAATACCCTACATATGCACACATAGATATGTCTGAGATGATTTTATGAAAGAGAATGGTAAGATACAGTAAACATCCTTGGTTGAAGATGAGCAAAGAAAAGGAGACTGAACTTTAAATAAAAGCATTTAGGTGTGATGACAGGTAAAATTCCTTATGCCTATAACGTGTTGATTTTAAAAAACAAACAAACAAAAAACCTTACTAGTTTCCTCTCAAAGCAGGGCATGGACCAGTGACGTCCAAGTTCTCACCCAGATCAAAGTCCCCAGACCTTCCTATCTGCCCTTTCAAGCTTACTGTCTTACGGAAGTAACAGTTTAACTTGCACTTTGACGTAATTGTATACACCTTTTTTTTCCTTCTTCTAGCAGCTTGCTTTTTCTCAGGATGGGTACAGTTTGATTTAGCCCTTCCCTTAGTGGTTGATTAGTCTGTTTCTCCAATTACTCAATTACAAACTGCTGTCTTGAATTTCTACGTGCATCCTTGAGTCCACGTTGGAATATTTCCCTAAGAGAACTTCCTAGAAGTGGAACTGCTGGTTGAAGAATGAGCCCCTTTCAGATTTTATATTGCCAAACTGCCCTACAAAATAGCCATACCAGTTATCTTCGTACTACATGGTACGAAAGCTACTTTCGCTATACTCACCCAAACTCAAGATTAGCAATCTATTTTACGTCCATGTGTATCATTTTTTCTATTTTTTTCTATCTACCCCACTGTTTTAACTATGTATCTTTATACAATGTTTTAATATCTGAGAGGGCTAACCTACTCACTGTCCAATCGGCAGTCTTGCAATTTATTAAAATGCATACAAAATTAGTTGAGGGAAAAGGTGTATACAGATGGCTTCCCAAAATATTGATTTTATTCTATTAAGGTATGCTGTAGTGCTCATTTTATTCCTTAAACGACATGTATACCATATATACAGAAGAGTGTATTTTACCCATTAAAAGAAGATGGAGATTAGATAGGAAGATTCTGTTTGGGAACTGAGGCCCAAGGCCGTCCATGGAAGTTGTCAAGGAACGAAGGCAAAAACTACAGAAGTCTCCTATGGAAAAGATACATGCATCCCAATTTTCATACCAGCATTATTTACAACAGCCAAGATATGGAAGCAACCTAAGTGTCCATCAACAGAAGAATGGATAAAGAAGATGTGGTGTGTGTATATATATATATGTATATATGTGTGTGTATATATATATATGTATACACACACAGTGATATATTACTTGGCCATAAGAATGAAATTCTGCCATTTGCAACAATGTGGATGGACCTAGAGAGTATTATGCTTAGTGAAATAGGTCAGAGAAAAACAAATACTGTTATCACTTATATGTAGAATCTAAAAAATAAAAAAAAACGAATGTACGTAACAAAACAGAAACAGACTCACAGATACAGAGAACAAACTAGTGGTTACCAGTAGGGACAAGGCAGTGGGAGGGGCAAGATAGGGGGGTGGGATTAAGGGATACAAACTACTATGTATAAAATTGATAAGTGGGCTTCCTCGGCTTCCCTGGTGGCGCAGTGGTTAAGAATCTGCCTGCCGATGCAAGGGACACAGGGTTGAGCCCTGGCCAGGGAAGATTCCACATGCTGCGGAGCAACTAAGCTCGTGTTCCACAACTACTGAGCCTGAGCTCTAGAGCCCGCGAGCCACAACTACTGAGCCCACGTGCCACAGCTACTGAAGCCTGCACGCCTAGAGCCCATGCTCCACAACAAGAGAAGCCACTGCAATGAGAAGCCCACGCACCGCAGCGAAGAGTAGCCCCCCGCTCACCACAACTAGAGAAAGCCCGTGCGCAGCAACGAAGACCCAACACAGCCAAAAATAAATAAATAAATAAATTTATTTATTTTTTAAAAATTGATAAGCAATAAGGATCTCTTATGCAGCACAGAGAAATATAGCCGTTATTTTGAAATAACTTTAAATGCAGTATAAGCTATAAAAATATTGAATCACTGTTGTACACCTGAAACTAATAATAATATTATAAATAACTATACTTCAATTTTTTAAAGTTAAAAAAAACTAAAGAATTCTGGGAACAGTGACTCTTATTTGTACATTTTTGCAGGTAAAATGTTTGAGGGCTAGTGAAGAGGTCAGTCTGAATGGTTTTTTATTTAATTAATTTATTTTTTATTTATTTATTTTTGGCTGCTTTGGGTCTTCCTTGCTGTGTGTGGGCTTTCTCTAGTTGTGCGAGCGGGGGCTACTCTTTGTTGTGGTGCGTGGGCTTCTCATTGCAGTGGCTTCTCTTGCTGCGGAGCACGGGCTCTAGACGCGCAGGTTTCAGTAGTTGTGGCTCGTGGACTCAGTAGTTGCGGCTCGTGGGCTCTAGAGCGCAAGCTCAGTAGCTGTGGCACACGGGCTTAGTTGCTCCACAGCACGTGGGATCTTCCCGGACCAGGGATCAAACCCGTGTCCCTTGCATTGGCAGGCGGATTCTTAACCACTGCGCCACCAGGGAAGTCTGAACAGTTTTTTGAATAGGCTGACTAGAGGCACCAAAGAAAAAGGTTCATTGTTGACAGACTGTGTGGAAAACGTTTGGGTTCAGCTGTGGAGCACACGTGACAGTCTCCCCCAGGTCCTCCTGCCACTCCACTTTACTTACACCAGGTTGGCACTATTTCCCTCATCAGAATTTCTCAACTCCACACTTCTAATCAAAACAAGGCCTTTTAAAATATCACTAAGAGTGGGGAAAAAACAAAACCAACCATGTGCCTCCTGATGTGATGCTCTGAGAAAGACACAATATGATTTACCCAGTATTTTTGCCAAAAATATATAACCTAGGTCTAACCATGAGGAAACGTCAGAAAACAAGAGCAGGATTTGTAAGCAAGAAAGAAGACCGCAGGCAGTTTGAGAAGAGCGAATCCTGTCTACATGTTTTGGGGGCAGGGTAAACTGGTTGGCAGCAAATAATTTAGTGTGGACAGTGTCTTTGAGTGTGCTCACTAAAGGTATCAAAGAATACAATTTCAGCTGTTTATGGGTTCTCTGGAAATCTTGGGAACATAGCTGTGGAGCATTAAGTGACAGGCTATTTCTGTTATGTCCACCTGCGTACTTTGGTTTAGTTAATACACATCTGCCCTATTTACCTCATCAGAATTTTTACTAGAGCCTAGTTAAAACCTTAGTATAGAACTTCCCTGGTGGTGCAGTGGTTAAGAATCCGCCTGCCAATGCAGGGGACACGGGTTTGAGCCCTGGTCTGGGAGGATCCCACATGCCGTGGAGCGACTAGGCCCGTGAGCCACAACTACTGAGCCTGTGCTCCTAGAGCCCACGAGCCGCAACTACTGAGCCCGCATGCCTAGAGCCTGTGCTCCGCAACAAGAGAAGTCACGGAAATGAGAAGCCCCTGCACCGCAATAAAGAGAAGACCCTGCTCACTGCAACTGGAGAAAGCCCGCACGCAGCAACAAAGACCCAACGCAGCCAAAAATAAATAAAATAAATAAATTTATTTTTTAAAAAACCAAAAAACCCCCCCCAAAAAAACCTTATTATAGCCTTCTCGGGTCCCTCTGAAGCACATGTAAAATCAGACTTTAAGGACTCTCATCCTACAGCCTCAGCCCCTAAAAACTGGTTGTGACTATGATTGGAATTGCACTGAGTTCTGGGAAGAACAGACCACAAATATGCAACACTTGGCTTTGCTATCTAAGAACATAGTGTCTCCACTTATTCAACTGTTTTTCCTTCCTCCTTCCCTCCTTTTCACTAATCTGAAGCAGAATATAATGAGTTAAGATTTTTATAATCCCTAAGGCAAAACAAAGGGGAAAAAATCACTTTAAAAGTGTACACAGGAAAACCATAATTCAAAAAGAGTCATGTACCAAAATGTTCATTGCAGCTCTATTTACAATAGCCAGGACATGGAAGCAACCTAAGTGTCCATCATCGGATGAATGGATAAAGAAGATGTGGCACATATATACAATGGAATATTACTCAGCCATAAAAAGAAATGAAATGGAGGTATTTGTAATGAGGTGGATGGAGTTAGAGTCTGTCATACAGAGTGAAGTAAGTCAGAAAGAGAAAAACAAACACAGTATGCTAACACATATACATGGAATCTAAGGAAAAAAAAAAAAAAAGGTCATGAAGAACCTAGTGGCAAGACAGGAATAAAGACACAGACCTACTAGAGAATGGACTTGAGGATATGGGGAGGGGGAGGGGTGAGATGTGACAGGGTGAGAGAGTGTCATGGACATATATACACTACCAAATGTAAAATAGATAGCTAGTGGGAAGCAGCCGCATAGCACAGGGAGATCAGCTCAGTGCTTTGTGACCACCTAGAGGGGTGGGATAGGGAGGGTGGGAGGGAGGGAGATGCAAGAGGGAAGAGATATGGGAACATATGTATATGTATAACTGATTCACGTTGTTATAAAGCAGAAACTAACACACCATTGTAAAGCAATTATACTCCAATAAAGATGTTTAAAAAAAAAAAAAAGTGTACACAGGGACTTCCCTGGTGGCGCAGTGGATAAGAATCCGCCCACCAATGCAGGGGACATGGGCTCGAGCCCTGGTGCGGAAAGATCCCACATGCCGCAGAGCAACTAAGCCCGTGCGCCACAGCTACTGAGCCTGCACTCTAGAGCCCGTACTCCACAAGAGAAGCCCCCGCAATGAGAAGCCCACGCTCTGCAACTAAGAGAGCCCATGCTCCACAACTACGAGTAGCCCCCGCTCGCCGTAACTAGAGAAAGCCCATGAGCAGCAACGAAGACCCAACGCAGTCAAAAATAAATAACATTAAATCTTAAAAAAAAAGTGTATATAAAAATTTATCTACCATAAAATGGAGGAAAAAAACAAGACATGATAGGAAACAAAGCAAAATGGCAGACAGAAATCCAATCATACTGATGATTACATTAAACTAGAATGCATTAAATCCCCCAATCAAAAAGCAGAGGCAGTCCAACTAGATAAAGAAGTCAGATGTAAAAGACTACATTGAATATTATTCTACCTATCTTAAATGTTCAGAAAAGGCAACTTTGTGGAGACAGCCAGCAGACTGTCCGCAAACAGGCAATAAGGGAACTTTGTGAAGTGATGAAAATGTTCCCAAACTGGTCTCTGCTGATGGTGGCACAACTCATAAGTTTACTAAAAAAGAAAGCGAACTGTACAGTCACAACTTTATATTATGGAACCAGTTAAGTGATTACATTTTTTAAAACTGCAGCGCAATAGCACTAATACCTAAATTCTCCAAAATAAAAATAGACTCTTGACAAAGATGTAGAGCAACTCGAAGTCTCATACACTGCTGAAAGTCACCTGGTTCAGTCACCTTGGCAACTTGAACTTATGCACGTCCTATGACCCAGCAATTCCAATCCCAGACATATACTCAAGAGAAATGCACATATGCATGCCCCAAGTCATGTACAACAATTTTCATAGTACCCCTATTCATTGTAAGTCCAAATAGGAAACAATCAAAGTGTACATCAACAGGATGGAAAACTAAATTAAGGTTTATTCATACAATGGAACTACAACTGCTGGCAACATGGACAAATCTTAGATTGAGTCCATTTATAGTTAAGTCACAACAGTAGTTATCCTTGGGGAGGATGCAAATGGGGGCTTCTGGAGTGCTGGTAATATCTTTTCTTCTCTGGCTGCTGGCTACATGCATGTGTCCCCTTTGTATTGTTTGATGAATCTTTTCACACTGTGGATGTACATGGTTTTAGTATGAATGGAATGCTATACATAAATAAAATGTTTACTAAAATTATAGAGAAATATTTGGAGTAATGGAAAGCTACTTGAAAGGACCATATGAGCAGTGAGATTTTTCTGAGTAATTAATACCTTTTATATTGCCTTATTTAAAAATATTAAGGATGTAAGTATGTTTATCATCAGAAAAATCAACAATGCTATTTTTCAGTGTGGTACTAGTAGATACTTCTATCTTAGCAACTTGTTAGGAAAAAAAACATTGTCTTGTCCCTCAATAGAATAACAAATACTGTGTAGTCTTAACAAATTAAGTGTATTCTAACTCCTCTTACACACACTTACACACACACACACACACAAAGAGAATGAGCTGAAATTCAGCTGTGGAGAAAAATAAAAGCACGTGGGAAAGTATATTATAGAGGTAAGATCCTAGAATCAACGTTTTGGTTCAAATCTCACCCACCCCCAAGTCCTAGCTCTGTGATCTCAGCAATTTACTTAGGCTCTAAGAATCCTACTTCGGTGCTTAGCTCAAGGGCCTGGTATGTGATACAAGCTCTTATCAATAAATATACAGCTAATATTACTCCCAAATTCTGAAAGTTAGAATGACAGAGCAACTACCCTTTTTAGATATTAAATGTTGCATTAGTTTGCTAGGACTACTGTAACAAAATAATTAACTGGGTGGCTTAAACAACAGATATTTATTTTCTAAAAGTTCTGGAGGCTAGAAGTCCAAGATCAAGGTGTCAGCAGGTTTGGTTTCTTCTGAGGCCTCTCTCTTTGGCTTACAGAGACGGCCGTCTTCTTGCTGTGTCCTCACCTGGTCTTTCCTCTGTGTATGCACGTACCTGTGTCTGTATTTCCTCTTCTTATTAAAAAATGTCATACTGGCCCACCCACATGACCTCATTTTACCTTAATTACCTCTTTAAAGACCCTATTTCCAAATACAGTCACATTCTGAGGTACTGGGGGTTAAGACTTCAATATGTTAACGTGTATAAAGGATAGAGAACAGGATCATTTACTAACTTAGTTTTGAATAATTTTTGGAAAACTGGACAAGTATTAAGCATAATCCTCTTCCTCCAAATGTTGAACAGTCAAAAATATTCCATGATTTTGTAAAAATCCCACCAGGAAAAACCTGTAGTAATATTCATCAAATTTCCTCAAAAGGAGAAAAAGTAGGCACTCTAAGCTTAAATGTAAAACATGAGGATGAGGGGGAAAAAATCACACAGAAAACAGCAATTGGTTTAACTACATACAATAAAAATTTTTCGTATGCAAAAAATTTGAGAAGCAAAGGGGTGGACAGTACTGGTTGTAACGGACCATTATTTGTTACAAAAGCTTTTACAGATAATAAAAACCCTTATCTTCAGCGTTGAAAGAAGTAATGACAGGAATGAATAAAGAAAAATGTATAAAAGCGTTTAACAGAAATGTGAAGTGAAGTAGAATAACGTTCAATATCCCTTGTAATCAAAGATTTGTGTATCTGTGTGTTTAAAATCCTTGCAAACGGCTAGAATCCATTACTGCTAAGGGGTGAAGAAACTGCCTGAGTTAAATCAACTCCAACTTTGTGTCTAAAGCCACAGAGCTCTTGGCAATCATTCCTCCAAGAATTCTGCTTCCTGAAAGTGGAAGCAGCATGGGATTGGAACTGTTTTGCACAGATTGGTCATAGCATTGTAAAGGGTAATGGAAAAACAACCCAGCCCATGCAGGACACCTGCTTGGGGAGGGGGTCAGAGGAGACAGCCGGCTGGAAGGCGACCTGCCAATGCACAAGCTGCCCATTACCGTGGCTCCTTCTGGTAAATCACAGCACCAGGAAAATGAATGCTGATCGCCTCAGCTTGCATGTTGGAATGCCCACCCACGTGCACGGTCAGAGACCCCACTCCAAGAAAACACACGGGCCCACTGGTTGCTACTCAGGGACCAAACACCAGCTTAAAAGTGAGAGGCTCAGAGAAGAAGCGCTGGCATTACCTAACAGCTTGTTAGAAATGCATATTCATGGGCCCAATGTACTGAATCAGAATCAGTGGAAAAGGGGCTAAGAAATTGTGTTTTAGCAAGTTCTCAAGGCGATTCTTACACACATTAAAGTTTGAGAACAAATGATGCAAAAGAAACCCAAAGCAGACTGACCCTTCATTTCTGCCCCCTGTGCATGAGGGCCTGACTCTGACCATAAAATCATAAAAGGGTTAGTAGTTTCAAAACTAAGGAAACTAAGAAAAAAACAAAAATAAACTCACCACCTATCAGCCTCTCACATCAAGATATGAATGAAGAGGTAATCTTTTATAAATTTGCTTAATTTTGAGTGAGCCAAGATCTTTATGACATTGGAAAAAAGGAAATTCATTTATTTACTAGAATGGCACTACAAACTCACATTTGCAGCAAAATAATCAAACCACTATCCATCAAGATACAGGAAAAAAATTAATGCATAGATTTAAGGATATGTGGTTTTCTTGAACTTTAGTAGCAGAAGGAGAACTGTTCTCATGTTCCTGACAACACTTATGCAACAGGACGCTGGGGGACCTGGGGACCTGGTGCCTGGGCCTTCAAGAACTCCTCGAGTCGTTCCATCTTCTCAGCTGGAGAAGGAAAAATGCTCACTGTTTCAAACTACTCCTTCGTGGGGGTGGGTGTGTGCTGGCAGTATCATTTCTCGGGGTGGAAGCTCTGAACCTAGGACCTGGAAACAGCGGCGCGACCAAGCTGAGGCTGGCACGGGCAGTGAGGGGCCTGAACGCATCGCATCTCAGCCTACTTTCACAGGGTCCTGCTTGGACTCCACCCACAAGGGATGCCCAGGGACCACGTGTAGCATACTGGGAGTTTGGGGAAGACGGAGGCTGGGAGGAGGCCAGGTACGGCCAGGTGGCTCCCCGTGGCTCCCTCCCCACGCACGTTTTCCATGCCCCTCACCTCGGGCGCGCTGCTCCCGGTGACTCGACGCCAGGCTCAGGAGCACGCTCTTCACCCGGCGCTGGACAGCCGGCCGCCCGAAGACGGTGATTTCCACCAACTTCCCGGCGTGAACTGTGTCCACCGTCAGCAGGGCCTGGCTCATCCACTCCATTTCCGGAACCACGGCTCGGTCTGGGCCTGAACGCGAAAGGAGAGACTGAGCGGGGCACGGCGAAGGGCAGGAGGAGCCGGCCCGAAGAGGACGGGACGGGCAGGGCAGGAAGCCGGGCACCGCGCATCGCACGCTGCCCGCGCGCCCGGTAAGGGCTGCGGAGCGCGGCTCGGCGGCCTCTCCCGACTGGGGGGCCACCACCACGCCCCGGGTCGCGCACCGAAGATCGAGTCGGCCAGCCACGCCTCCAAAGAAAACACCAGCGGGTTCCTCAGCTCCTGCACAGGAAACCACCACGGCCGGGAGCGAATCCGTGGCGGCGGAAGTGGGAACCCCAACAGCCCGTCCCCCCGAGCCTCGGCGGCGCCCGCGTCGTCGACCATGCTCGAACCGGCAGCCGCGGGTAAGGGGCGAGCAGCTCTCGCGGGATTTGTGGAGGCGCGAAGTCGGGCCCTTTACGGCTAGCGGCCGGCCCCGCCCCCTCCAGTGCGCCTGCGCCCTGCTCCCGGGCTGCCCCGTGGGCGCGGGCTCCGGCGTGTACTGGGTTCTTCGTACGGCGAGCGGTGGTGTCGCTCCGCGTTCTCCTCCGCCTGGTACTCCGGTGGCTCTCGGAGGCGCCGCCCGGTCAGGTAATGCCCGGCCCCGAGGCGCCCGGGTTGATGGACGGTGTGGTTGGCTGGAGCGGGGTCCCGTCCGTGCCCGGTCCAGGTTCTAAGGTTCCGCCCGAGGCGGCTCAGGCCGAGGGCGGGCTCGTGGAATCTGCATCTTCTCTTTCATCTCCTGCCTCTGGTTCGTTACCGCTTCAGAATCATTCAAACAAGTGCGTCGTGTTTAAAATACAGACGCCAGACGTGGTCATTCTAGAAACGTAGCAAGTGGAGACAAATCTCGTTTATTGCCAAAATCCTGAGACGACGAGTGTTGATGCACATTTTCCCCCCTATGTTCTTAATTTTAGTTAAAAGTTTAAATTGTGAAAGATTTCACACATTTAAAAAAGTTGTATAACAAACACTCATGTACCCCACTACCCCCCATTTAACATGTTAATATTTCCCACGTTTGCCTCTTTCTCTCTTCTTTAAAACAGATGTCGGTGAAGACCTTTCCTTCCCTCCCCGCAGGAAATCATGTCCTGAAGTTGGTGTGTGTCACCCGTGCGTGTTCTTATGCTTTTCCTAGTGCATTTCTACAAGTATTGTTTGGTAGTTGTTTTAGAATAGACAGCGTCTGCTGTACAAACGACTTTGTTCTTACAATTAGTTATGAAGTGTTTGTTTTTTAAGTCTTTTTCACGGAAAGTGTCGATCATTTCCATGAGGGGTATGGTACTAATGTACTGAATTCCCTCATCTGCATCATCTAGGCCTCAACAGTTGTCTGAGAGGAGATATTGAATTTAACTAAAGTGGATATTTTTATTTCTTCAATTTAATTTTAAAAGTCAACATAATAATACATGCATATTGTAAAAAAAAAAAGTCTTGAGGATATAAAGTAGTATATGAAAGTTCTCTCTTTCATATATTCTCCCTCAATCTCTTACTAATTCTTTTTCAATGGTGTATACTGTGAATATCTTCTTTTAGTTTAAATTGTCTTTTTGCCTTCTTCAAGGTATCTTTTGATGAATACAATTCTTAATTTTAGTATAGTCCGATTTATCAGTCTTTAGGGTAAGTACATTCTGTGTCTTGCTTAAGAAATCCTTTCCCGCCCTGAGGTCTAAAGACATTCACTATACTTTTGAAGTTTCTATCATAACGTTTAAATTCTTGAACCACCTGGGGTTAATTTTTTAAATGGGGCGTAATGTAGGGATATGATTTCACCTTTTTATAAATTGATAATTTTTTCCTTGAGCCATTCTCTTCAGGATGCATCCAACTTGAGCCCTCTTCAAATTACATCCTTGAAAATTTTCAGACTCCTGCATGTAGCATGAGTTAGCCACAAGGCTGGTTTGTGGTAATCATTAGATCAAGACATACCTGAGAAAGGCAAGGTCAAGGAAGTTCCTCTGGCATTCTCATCTGGATGGCAAAGTTTATTTATGATTCAGTTTTGTTTTGGAAGTGTAGTCGTTTGGGGTCTTATGCAGAGACCCCATATTAAGTTTCCTACACTTGGCAAGCCTTGAGTTTTATTAGCTGACCCGTGCCAGCTTCAAAACAGAATTGTAAGGTTTTTAGGCTTTAGCAGAATCTGCCAAGATGAATCAGTTTTGTCACTCTGTACCTCCAAGGCTTCCTGCTTTGACTCTGATTGGTGGGACAGAGGCATGATCTGAATACTGGCTCCAGCATTTTCTAGCTGTGTGACCGAATGCAAGTTATTTAAACTTTCTGCACCCCATAAAAATTTTAAAAATACTAGCAGGAAGACTTCCAGGGGATCACTTGCTTTCATTTTATCTGCTTAGCCCTCGAAGAAGCAGTCTGAGGGTATTTGGGTTCAGTCAATAGTATATGAGTGAACTGGTTTTGTAATTTCTCATTGAGAATCTATGTTCTTCATCACTTCACTTCTTGTAATCTTCAGTTCCTAAGATGACATCTCTATACAATGAAAAATGTTACAAAGCACAATGAACACCAGTGTTTTTGTACCAAAGAATAACATCAAAATGTACGTCACAGATAGTTAGAGAAAAGTGGTCAAAATGAGGAAAATAAACTAGTAAGATATTAAATCACTGTCAGACTAGGAGCAATTATGCAGAAAAAGAATACAATAAAAGCTGTATTCTGAACAATAGAGGACAATCTTCTAATGTTCAGGAGCATTTACAAACAGTAACTATATACCAGTTCCCCTGGATGGATGGATGGATGGATGGGTAAATTAATAAATAAGGAGATATTATACCACACTACTAAATAATATTCAAGTAAAGCAAGAAATGAAAATCATCACTGACAGGCTATTTAGAATATAACAGTAATTTACAAAGTACATTTTTAAAACATTATGGACAGTGTACATTCTGAAGAATCTAGTTTTCAGTCCCCTCTCATCTGTCCTCTCTGCTCCTCTCCTCCGTGATATAGTTAACTATTATTAGTTTTTGAGTTATCCTTCCATTAAAAAAATGTATAGATAAGTATCTGGGAGTTTTTGCTTTTATTTTTTTTGTAATATTACAGGTACTTTATTGTGCTCTTTTTGCACCAACTTTTTTATTTTGAAAAGCTTTAAACCAATGGAAAAATTGTAAGAACGTTAAATTTACACTCAGTACCTTTCGTTTAGTTTCACCAGTTGTTAACGTTTTGCTTCGTTTATTTTCTCTACTTACACATACTTTTTCATGAACTGTTTGTAAGTTGCAGGCATCATGACACTTTATCTCAAGTACTTCAACATTATCTCCTAAAAACAAGGACATTCTCCTCTATAACCATACAAAATTATTCACTCAGGAAATTTAACGTTGGTCTAATACGGTTGTCTAATATATGATCCAATTTCATTTTCCCCAGTTTTTCCAATAATGTATAGCTAATATAGAGTCATTCTCTGTTGCTGTTATTATTGTTTAATGCCATTGACATTTTTGAAATATTTTAAATTTTTTATTGTGGGAAATTTCAAACATACAAAGGTAGAGAAGATGGTATAAATGAATGACCAGTATACCCATCCTACAACTTCAAAAAGTATCAACTCATGGATTATCTTGTGTGGAAATAAAGATCACCCAAGTGGGAACAAGCGAAGGCTCTTTATTCAGAGCTTGCTATAGCAAAAGGGAGTCAGCCACCATCACTTGTGTTTGGCGGAGTGTCAAAAGCAGGCAGAGGAGCGGGAAAACTTTATATAAAGTGGAAAAAAGGTGTGCCTGAAGGGGCAGGTGTCGGCCTGGGGAAACTGTAGGTGGGCTTACTAGAAGCGGGGCATTGTATGTGATTGGTTAGGGGTGCGTATTTGGCTTTCCCAGTTGGTCCTCAGTTGACATCAAGGGCAAAAAATTAGCGAAGCTGTCAGTTATTAATCAAGTCCTGGACATCATGTGTTGACTGCCATAGGGGTTGTTTGGCTTCCTGGGCTGCATGCTGAAGATTGTGGGTCAGAGTTCTATTTTTATGTTTAGTCTGGCCATTGTCTGTAGATTCAGTTTCTTGGCCCCTGTTTTTGACAATTCTCTCATTTGCTGGAGGTTGACGAATTCAGGGAAAGCCAAAGATCCAGGTCTTCACTGCTTGGAGATTGCTCAGCTGTCTGCATGGTCAACTGTATTGCAAGATCTTCTTGCCCTTTTTGTTGTATCGTCATGGAGATAACTGATGAGAGAATGAATGTAGAAGCATTTAAGACTCTGGATAGAATGTGTCAAAAGAAAATTCAGAGAGCTTTACTTGAGATGAGTATTTTATTAAGTGAGAAACAAACCGTTCACAAACAGGGAGACTTCCAAACCAAAAGTGGCTTAAAGCTCCACTCTGAGCAGTTATAGCTCAGCTTATAAAGCATGAGGAGGTACATTGTTTTGTATTGTGATTCTGATTGGCTGCCAGAAACTTACGTTCCTTTTAGAGCAGTAGTATTACATAAGCTTACTTTTTTACTGTAGCTGATTTGCTAGGTTATGCTGACATAAAGAAAGCTTAAGTTTTGTTTAAGGTCAGAGTCATCATTTCAGGGATATCAGGACAGCTTTAAGTTTTGATTAGATGATTCTAAGTGTTTGGTCTAGGTCTGTATTCAAACTGTGGCTTCCATTTTGGTTTCTCTTTAACTATGACAAAAACAAGAATTAATAATCCCTGTAAAATGCTTTGGAACCAGTTATCCTAACTGCTCCACCTAGGCCAAGAGAACAAATCCAATAGAACATGAGAGTCATGTGCCTTTTGCTTAAGGTGATACATAGCTTGTTCCACCTTGCCTGTTTTATTGATCCAAGTACAGCAAGAAGTATAAGCAATGACACAGACAGCACCATGGCTAGCCAATAAGGAATCTACAGCAATGCAATTGTCCATTGTTACTCGTGCCAGTGAGTTGAGGCTGATCTCTGTTCCATCTGGTATCATTAATAACTTCTGCCAAAGTTAGTGATAAGTTTCTTCCCATCTTTTCTATTTGTATGGTTCCTACCAATGGGGACACTGCTTTGACTGTTCTCATAAATAATCAGTCAGTAATTCCCCTAGGTTGTGTGCCTGAATAATCAAGAATGGCCTCATTTTGGCACCCATGTCTGGGTCAGGATTTCCAGCCTTGGTGATTTATAGAATTAGGGTCTCTGTATACAGACGAGTCTCATAATACTATTCCTGAAGTGCATGAAATGTTAGTCTGAGGCAAACAGGACCAGGCAATATGGCCACAAAGGAAGCAGTATCCAGTAGGGACGTGGAAATCCAGGAAAAAAGGGAGTTCACGACATGAAGTTGGAGCCGAGGCCTTACATTAGCTGGGTGACATATTTGGATCTCTCTTAGTCTCTTCCAAGTGATATTTGGCCCATTGCGCTATGAAGATTGTTGAATCCAAATTTAGAATTACCTTGGGTCAATCAATAGCTTGTAATAATTGGTTCTTCTTCTGGGAGAAAGGAACACTAGCAGAGTCACAGATTGATTTAAGGTCAGTTGTCCACACAGGTGCAAATGGAAACACCGTCGCTGTACTTCTGATGTTTTCTCATGGGGGTCGCTGATGGACAGCACATCCAGCAGTCAGTAAGACTGAGGGCAGTGGTTACTGTTCAGGATAATCTAAGAATAGTATTAGAATGAGTGTGTTCTGACCTAACAGTTATGATAAGGAGGGAAAAGAGAAAAGGGTCCATTACGGGTGGATGACAGCAAGGGGTCTTCAGAAAATGAGAAGAATGATTATAAACAAGCAGACAAAAAAGAAAACAGCAATTAGATAGGTATCTTAGTCCAACAGCAGACCAAGATCTATCTGTGGTCCTCTGTGTGTTCCAAAGGTCTGGGCTAGCTGTCTGCTTCCCGAGATTGGCTTCTGGAAGATCTCCGAAAGTCCTGAGTTTGAGGTCCCATATTGGAGTAGTTTTCCAATTGTGTGCAATTGTGAATTGCCTTTTTAGTTGAGAAGCATGAACCCGAATGTTGACTCCCTGGGGCTTCAGTGTTTCCTTGGTGTTAACAGTACCTGATAAAGGCCCTTCCAACGAGATTCAAGAGCAGTTTTCCTCCGATATCTCTTCCTGTTACTGAAATCTCCTGGCTGAGGATCATGAAGAGGCTGTTTAGGAGGACTCGTGGGACAGTGGTCTTAACCTGTTGTGACAGGACTGGGTACAGTACGTGAGCCCCTCACCGTGTTCTGCCATGTCTGCACGCGGTCGGCAGAGTCTAGTGTCAGAAATGAAATCTCTAAATACGTGTCTTCCAGTTACCAGCTCATTGGCGGATAAGCGGTATGTGCCTGAGGGAGAGGACAGCACGGCCGTAAGGGCTAGTGGGAGTACCTGTGGCCAAGTGAACTCGAAGAGTTTCTGAAGGTTTTGCTAATTCTAATTTAAGCATGTCAATTCCTCCTTTTGACCTTTCCAGAAATTGTAGTTTTTGAATAAGAGATGACACCTTACAAAGTTCTTTTATAAAAGTTTCTGTAGAGTGTGTGCCTCAATCACTTGATATAAAAGTTGGGATGCCTCAGGTTGGAAACACAAAATCAAGCAGCTTTCTAGTGACTAGAAAGGGTGTAGCTTTTCAGCAAGAAAATTCTGCAACTCATCCTGGAAATAGACATACAATAACTAAACATACTCAAGTCCCGTGAAGGGTGAAAGCTGGATAGCCCATCTGAAGGTCTTCATAGGGCCCTTGAGGCTTTGCTTCCTGGCAATGTCCCACCTTTACGGTTTTTTCAGTATTATGGTGTTGACAGGTGGCACATAATCTGAAAACAGCCTTAGTTTTCTTTCTAAAGTTTCTCCATCAATGTTGATTTACGATAATAACCAATAACCATGTCTTTTCCTTGATGGGTAGTTTCATGGAGAAATTTAGCAAATAGCCATTTGAAGTCATCTGGAGCCACCAGTGCCATCTTGAGAGGGCCAGAGATTACCTAAGCAAAGGGTACAACCAGCTTTTCCTCTTCCTTTTCAAAATCAGGGGCTAAATGTTGATATTTTATAACATCCTTTTATATTAATAATTTATCCTTTGGAGGCTTAGATAGGATCATAAAGTTGGTTAAAATGGTTTGTTTGACATAATGATCTGCTAGAGCATTTCCTTTAGCTACCATATTCTCTCTTTTTACGTGAGCCTCGAATTTATAATAGCCCCCTCTCTAGGATTAGGAGTGTGTCCAAAAGTTCCTTAACTTGTCCATGTTTTATGGGGTTTTCAGTAGAGAAAGAAAAACCTCCTTTGCTTCCAAAGCATCCAAAAGTCATGTACTACTCCAAAAGCATGCCTGCTATAAGTATGTATGTGTACCCTCTGGTCTTTGGCTACTTGACAAGTTCTAGTAAATGCAGTCCCATCTAGGCTGAGTTTTCCTCAGTTAGAGGACTAGACTCTGAAGGACAGCTTACATTAGTGAGAGCATATCCTGCTTGATAGCCTTCACTTTCAGTTTTGAGGTGTAACACAACAGCAGATAATGTTAGGGTGGGGTTCTCAGGGGTGCTCTGTTAAATCTGAGCAGGGTATAGAACATTCCCTAACGGAAGTCAGGAGGCTCCCCTGCTTCTGGTAGGAGAGGCAAGTGGCAGGACTTAAGGTATTGGAGGGTGAATAGTCACACGAAGGGGAGAGCAGGCCGTTTCAGAACCTCGTAAGGGGTTAAAAGCCTGTTACAAAAGTGTGTGTTCTCAGTCACCAGAAATATCTGTTACAACAGGAGGAACCATTAGGTCAAGGGAGAGCCTAGACCTAGTTCAGCAGAAGCATCAAGTTTTGCAGGGGCAGCTGTTGCCTTAGGACTAGGGGGGCACGCGTTTGCAGCTGGGTCAGTAAGCAGTGAGTTGTCGGTGGCTCCCACGAAGTTCAGTTAAAAACCCCAAGAGCTTGTCTAGATCACTCATGCAAAATTACATGAAATGGTTTTTGCAGTTAGGGATGTCTAGGAAAGGAGGCTGTCAGGAGCTCAGCTGAGCTGGGAGAGAGAGAATGGGGCTGCCAAGAGTCAGAGTAGCCAATTAAAGCAACAAGCTAAAAGGCTAAACCTGAGGAAGTGTTGCCTCCTGTTCCATCTTCCCTCACGGAACAAGGTCGGGTAGATGGGCACAGAGGTGTCTCACAATTGAGGGAAAACAAAAGGCTCTGGCAGTTTTACGATCCTGGGATGGGTGGGGGGCAGAGGAGGAGGGAAAGGAGGAAGGTCTCAGAGTGGAAAAGTACCAGATACTGAGCCAGAGTGGGGAGGCGTCTTCCCGGTTCCCCCTTCTCCCCACCCCACGAGGATGCCTCCGCAGCGGCTCCTGAGCTCCTGGAGAAGAGCTCTCCCCAAGGCCTCTGACAGAGACCTAGGAATGTAGATATTCAAAAGCGCTTGACAGGGGGGCTGCAGGCTCAGCCCCAGTGCTCCCTGCAGAGACTACAGTGCTTTGGTTGTGTGTCCTCTGAATGGAGTCTGTCATCAATTGACTGCTTTTGGTAGGATACATTCTCCTGTTCTTGGGCGAGAAGTGCCTTGATGTTGACACTTGGATGTCTGAAAATGTTTTAAATTCTCCATCTGTCCATAATTTGGCTGGGTTATATTATCCTGGTCTTAAGTAATTTTCCTTCAGAATTTTTACAGCAATGCTCCACTGTCTTCTGGCCTCTAACATTGCTAGGGAACCGAGATGCCATTCTGATTCCTATTCCTTTTTTGTTTTTTAAGACTTTATTTTTTAGGACTTCCATGGTGGCACAGTGGTTGAGAATCCACCTGTCAATGCAAGGGACATGGGTTCGAGCCCTGGTCCGGGAAGATCCCACATGCCGCGGAAAAACTAAGCCCGTGCGCCACAACTACTGAGCCTGTGCTCTGGAGCCCGCAAGCCACAGCTACTGAGGCCCACGCACCTAGAGCCTGTGCTCCGCAACAGGAGAAGCCACCACAATGAGAAGCCCGTGCACTGCAATGAAGAGTAGCCCCCGCTGGCCGCAGCTAGAGAAAGCCCACGTGCAGCAACGAGGACCCAACACAGCCAAAAATAAATAAATAAGGCTTCCCTGGTGGCACAGTGGTTGAGAATCTGCCTGCCAATGCAGGGGACACGGGTTCGAGCCCTGGTCTGGGAAGATCCCACATGCCGTGGAGCAACTAGGCCCGTGAGCCACGACTGCTGAGCCTGCACGTCTGGAGCCTGTGCTCTGCAACGAGAGATGCCGCGATAGAGCGAGGCCCGCGCACCGCGATGAAGAGTGGTCCCCACTTGCCGCAACTGGAGAAAGCCCTCGCACAGAAACGAAGACCCAACACAGCCAGAAATAAATAAAAGCATGTCAATTCATTTAAAAAATAATAAATAAATAAATAAATAAATAAAATTTATTTAAAAAAATAAAAATACAGACTTTATTTTTTAGAGCAGTTTTAGGATCACAGCAAAACTGAGCTCTGAGTTCCTATCTCACACCATCTTCCCCCTCACACATCACAGCCCCCCCTGCTGTCAACATCCCGCACCAGAGTGGGACATTTGTAAACAATCAGTGAACCTACCCCGACTCATCGTTGTCACCCAAAGTCCATACTTAATACATTACCCTTCTCTCTTTTTTTTTAAAAATCAATTTTATAAGGTTTTTAATTTATTTTTTAATTTATTTTTTATTTTTATTTATTTTTTAATTTATTTATTTATTTATTTTTAGCTGTGTTGGGTCTTCGTTTCTGTGCGAGGGCTTTCTCTAGTTGCGGCGAGCGGGGGTCACTCTTCATCGCGGTGCACGGGCCTCTCACTGTTGCGGCCTCTCTTGTTGCGGAGCACAGGCTCCAGATGCGCAGGCTCAGTAGTTGTGGCTCACGGGCCCAGTTGCTCCGCGGCATGTGGGATCTTCCCAGACCAGGGCTCGAACCCGTGTCCCCTGCATTGGCAGGCAGATTCTCAACCACTGCGCCACCAGGGAAGCCCATACCCTTCACTCTTGATGTTGACCATTCTATGGATTTTAGCAAATGTATAATATCCACTGTTACAGGGTCACACAGAATAGGTTCCCATTCCTTTTCTGTGTCATTTTCTTCTGTCTCTGTCTGTAGGTGAGAGGCAGGAAATAGCTGGGCCCCAGGCTGAGCAGCTGGAACTTGTCTTCCACTGACACTTTGAGACAAGGATAAAGGCAGGAACAGAGAGAAGCTGGCCCCTGCCTGAGTAAGAGATAAGGCAGACACATCTTTCTCTTTCTTGTGGTCAAGGAGACCTCCCAGACCACACACATGCGTGGAAGTCTCCTCAGGGGTCAAAGAAGGGAAGGGGCACCAGCACGTAATATGTCCTGTCAACCTCCCAGAAACCCTCACGCTGGAATCCATCTTGGCTGAAAGATGCACATCCCCGTGGGGAGGGCCCTGAGTCAGACCAAATGTGGACACAAGTATGGCAACTGGCCAGAGGGAACCCGGAAAACTGCCGCCTTGTAAGTGACTGAAGCTCCCCCTTTGAGGCACGTCCCACTCTGAGCCTGCACGTGTACCCCACAAAGTACTTCGCTTTCTAATAAACACTCTATCTGCTTTACAATCTGTCTGTTGAATTCTTTCTTCAAAGAAGATGAGGACCGAGGTCCTGCTTCAAGCCACCGCACCCCAATGGCCCCCCAAAATCATGTGTTTTGGATCTTCTACGTGTCCTTTAGTGTCCTGATGACATGCTGGTGTAATTTTCTGTTATTCAGTCAGTGTGCCTTCTCTATCTGAAAACACAGGCCATTTCAGTTGTGAGAAATTTCTCAAACTATTTCTTTGATAATTCCCTCCCCAACATTTTCTCTGCTTTTACTTTTCTGAAATCTCTGTTAGTTGCTATGATGGATCTTCTAGACTGTTCTTATATTTTTCTTAATTTTTCTTTCCTATTTTATAAAACTCTTTTAGCTTTTTAATATAATCTGTTCTTATTTCATGAATGTAATGTCTTCCAGAAGATATGTGAATTAGCCTTCTTTTTTTGGCTGCATTGGGTCTTCATTTTTGCGCGCGGTCTTTCTCTAGTTGCGGCGAGCAGGGGCTACTCTTGGTTGCAGTGCGCGGGCTTCTCATTGCAGTGGCTTCTCTTGTTGCGGAGCATGGGCTCTAGGCGTGCGGGCTTCAGTCGTTGCAGCATGCGGGCCCTAAAGCAAGTGGGCTTCAGTAGTTGCAGCGCATGGGCTCAGTGGTTGCAGCTCATGGGCTCTAGAGCGTGGGCTCAGTTGTTGTGGCACATGGGCTTAGTTGTTCCATGGCATGTGGGATCTTCCCAGAGCAGGGATTGAACCCGTGTCCCCCATATTGGCAGGTGGATTCTTAACCACTGCGCTACCAGGGAAGTCCCCCGAATTAGCCTTTTGAATTCTCCAGTTTACTACATTGTTTCTGCTTTCACAGATTTTTTTTTCTTCTCTTTTGTCTCTTTTATGTTAGAGATTTCCTTGGAGAATCTGCTCATTATATATGCCTGTTCCTGTTTAAGAGTTGATCTCAAACTCTTGATTGGCAGCTTTGCTAAGGAGAGGGTTAGTCTTGTTGATTCAAGGGTTTCATTGTAAAATAACATATCTCAATAGTTTGTAAACTTGAGCTACAACAAAATTACCTGGAGGGCAAGTTAAGACATAGACTACTGGCTCACCACCCCTCCCTGGCTGTAGAGCGGGGCCTTGTTCCTAAGGGTTGCTAATGTCAACTGAAAAAAATGCACCCTCTAAAAGTTGAGAATTACGTTGTATCTGGCAGACTTTCTGAGGACTTCAAGCCTGGGAGGCAGCGTCTCAGATGGCTCTGAGGGACTGCTCTGAAGAGGTAAGGGAGGAGCCAGGATATATAGGAGTTTTTGCAGAGCATCAAAAGATTACTGTTGATTAAAGAAAACCAGACCTCTCAAGGAATTTAGCGCTTTTCTCTGTATGGGAAGATGCAAGAGTCTGGGCTCACTGAAATCGTTCCTTTGATATGCACCTCAGCTATCTGGGGCCAGTATCCTGTGCTTTACCACCCTGAGTCCTTCAGGGTGCACCACTGGAGGTGGCTGCAGTGGCTGCGAGTTTGATGGCGGGCATCCTGTTTCCATCCTGAGTTCCCTTAGGGCTCACCATCCAGGCGGTCCGGGCAGCTGTAATGTGAGGGACTGATGACTGCAACATCCTTTGTTTACTGATATGGCAGCAATATTTTTCATTCACATGATTCTTGAACCCTCATCTCCACTTTCAGAAGAACTTGATGCCTCTCATTTCTTAAGCAGATTGGGATTCTACAGAACAAATCAGCCTTCTTCAAGGCTTACTTTTCCATTTTCTCTGGTCTAAACCAAATATCACATTCTCATTTGCTTTCTAGCTTGCAGTATGTGTCAGTGTGTGTGTGTGTACACACCCATTCTTTACCCTTGTGCATTTATGTCTTTTAATAATCTCTTTTTTAGAGGGATTTTGGCAGGGTGCTTGATGAATGCCGTGTGTTTAAATCTGCCATGTCTTTAAGGTTTTTCATGTTTAATATTTTTAACTTTCCCTTATAGTTGATGAATAGTTTGGCTATATAATTTAAAGTTTAAATAATATTTAAATTATATTTTACATATAAAGCTAATGAGGGACTTTCCTGGTGGTCCAGTGGTAAAGAATCTGCCTTCCAATTCAGGGGACGCGGGTTCGATCCCTGGTGGGGAACTAAGCCAACGCCCCACAACTACTGAGCTGGTAAGAGAGCCTTCGCGCTGCAAACTACAGAGCCCATGCATTCTGGAGCCCAAGCGCCACAACTAGAGAGAGAAAACCCACACACCACAAGTAGAGACAAGCCAGCACCGCAACGAAAGATCCCCGGCGCCTCAACTGAAGACCCCACGTCATGCGACAACTAAGACCCAATGCAGCCAAAAAAATTAAGAAAATAAATAAATATTTTTAAATAAATAAAAGTAAATAAAACATAAATCACATTAATTCTATTTTTTTTTAAAAAGCTAATGACCTATATCCAATGGTATATCTTGCACTCGAGTTCTATGTTAAATGCTTTCAGTCTTTAAAAATTGGAGGAAATAAAGGAACCATGAAGTGAACACATGCTGTTAGGAAAAGAGCAACTCCCAACTCCAAGACAAAGTAAAATAGGGCATAAATAATTTCTGTAAATGAAATGTTAAATGGTCGAACATTTGTATTACACCAAGAGCTGATGATTAAGGAAAAGTAAAATAAAATGAATATTGGGCAAGAGAATTAAACATGAGGTAGGAAGAAGCCCCGAATAGTGGAAAGCATGTTGCCAAGTCCTCCAGGGTCACCTGGGACTGGGGTTTCAGAGACGCTCTGTCAACTCTCTGCCGCGGCAAGAGTTACACACTTCCACTGAATTCTTCTCGTGGGTGTGGTCTGAACGACAGGCAGCTCTGTTGACTTTCTCCCCATTCAGTGTCCTGGTGTGCTGTTGCATGGGCAATCCTCAGCGATGAGGCCCTAGGTAATCTGCGCGCGTTGGACGCGCAGCCGTCTCCCGCGCAGGCCACCTGCTCCGCTCGCTGCTGCCCTCGGCCGCTGTTCTCCCGAGGGGACCGCCCCTGGGCCGTGAGGGACCGGAATCATGCTTGGAGAGGCCTCGATTGCCTCCCAGGTCTGCGGGAGGCCCGCTGTGTCTTCGCTTCCCGCCTCTCCAAACGCTGGCAGCTTTTGCGGGGCGGTGACTCGGAGGGACCCGCGGCCTCGGGAAGGCAGGCAGTTTCCGCCGAGCCTGGAAGTGGAGACAGGGCGCCGCCGAACACCTGGCCTCCTGTCCGGTTGCTTCTCCGAGTCGCAGGGGTCGTGCGGCGGAAGCGCGGAGGGAGCAGAGAGATACTCCGCAGACCTCTTCCGAGCCGGAAGACTCGAAGACCCAGCTTCCGGTCCACGTCTGAACCAAGAGGCTGAGCTGGTGGATGCGGTGCTTGGTGAGTGAGCCGCGTGCGCGCCCGGGGCGCGTGCACTCCAGGCAGGCAGCATGCTCCCTCCGGGCCGCAGCCCCTCCCGCGGCTGGGACCTCCTCCGAGCGCCGCTGGCTCCTGCCTCTGCTGGGGAAGGTAATAGTCTTGTTCAGTCTTCGGAGGCAATAATAGGCCTTTGACCAAAGACCCTGAAGGGAGCTACGTGCCAAACTGCTGGACTATGTAGGTCAGCAGAAACGGCGCTAGCAAGCCTGAGAACAAACAGATAAGGAAGGGAATAAGTCACGAAGCTTCCTGAGCCTTGGGAATCTGGCCGCTTCCCAGGGATCAGCGAATGTTATGAGACTTACGACTAGAGAGCAAAGCATTTCTGATAATAGCCAGAGCTGCATATTTGCGCGTAAGCTGGTGACTATCGGCTTGCGGCTTGGCATTAAAAGCAGGACTCCTTTGGGCAGTACTCTGAAGTCTCATCCGTGGGGTGGACGGACCGCCCGAGACCTTCCAATCGGGACTCCAGATCGCCGTTCCAGAGACTTCCCAGCGCTGCTTGGATCTGGATGTAGGTGCTTCCCCAATTCAGTGACGTATAACCCTCTGTCCTTACTATTCTTTCTCAGTTAGTTATACTGTTCTCTTCTTAATTGGTATAATGTAATCATTATTAATTCAACAAACTCTGGCTAGATTCTTGTTTAACTGAGTGTAGAGTGGTTATTTTGCCAGCGAGTCCTACTAACCTTGAAACCGAAAGTAAGGCTTTCTGCAAAACAGCCTCCTGGCCTCGCAGGCACCGGGACCCAGCTCTCCGGACCTGAGCACCCTCTCCCCGCGCAGGCCGGGGTGAGGATGTCCTCCCCCAAACAGAACGCTGGTTCAACACTGACCCGAGGAGATCCAAGGTGCTTCGAAGACCCCTTGGAGATCACAGTCTACGGACGATGCTACTCGAGGGAAGGACACAATGGATTTATCCAGGTGTTGGTCGAGTGGCACCGATGCCGCCAGGACGCAAGAGAGAGGCTTGGGCGGGCGGGGCCATCTGCGCAAGTATGTTTGTGTGGGAAGGGAGGCTTGTCCATCCCCCTCCCGTCCCTTCGGGAAAGCCCCTACACCTGACTCCTGAGCCTCTAAATCTTTGGGAGGATCATGCAGCGTCAGTACTTCCCGAGTGTGGACTGAGTTCCGCAGGTGGGAGGAGCCTGGCCTCGCCAGCTTGAGGGCCGCGGTGGTCACGTGCCTATTTTAAAATTTATGTCACACTCTTCTGATTCTAATTTGGCTGCTTTTCTCTCCTGTGCGGGTAGCTCAGACCTGAGGCCAGGAAAGCCCTCGAGTCTGGCGCTGGGACGAACTGAATCTTGTTGCTGACGCACCGGCGAAACCGCCGGCCCCCTGCCAGGCGAATCTGGGCTGGGGGCTGCAAGTCCAAGGTCGAACTGTTCAGGCCCAGTAAGTTGGAGAGAAACAAGTGTTCGCAGGTCCCCTCCTTGCTTTGGCTTTCCTTGTTTCTTGATACAAATCGATTTACTTCAGGAATCCCCACTAATCTGAAGAGTTAAAACAAAGAAGCGCACTTAACGTGTTGATGGGCTGGAGGGAAAGCCGTTTCCCTAGAGGCTGGGGGCAGGGTTGGAGAGAGATGGTAGACTTGGCCTGGAGTCACCACGACCCGGGTTTAATGGGTTCCTCATTTTACACACCGGCTCCAAGTAGCGGGGTGGTGGGGATGCCACACCTGGCCCTAGATTGACGCCGTGTTCACACCTTCCCCCCAGCATCCCGCAGCGGCCCTGAGGCATCCCTGGGGCGCACGACCATGGGCAGGGATCCTCCGTGTTGAGACCCTTTGGAGGCTCGGGACTACTTCGGCTGGACCGGGGCCGCTCCCAGACCACGATCGGGAATTTCTTCAGATGCCCTGTAGCTGGAAATGCAAGTTGTAACCTCGGCTCTGCGGGCCCTGGCGACCCGCTACGGCTCCCGAACCCGGCTTTGCCCGAAGTGGTCCGGGCCTCTCTTGAAACCCGGAGGCCTCACAGGCACCGGATTCTGTCTGCGTAGCAGGAAAACTCCTGGACGCGAACCGGAAAAGTTAGGAAAACACACCGACCGCAGACGGATGGGAGGATCGGGCGGGGCCAGCGCTCCTCCCCCGCCTCCTTCCAGCCGCTAGACAGGTTTAGCCCTCCGCCCACGCCGCCCGGAGGAGGGGGTCCAGGAGCAACTGGGACACCAGGCTCACAGGGGAACAAGACAGACAAGTCGTTCCCTTAAATCTCCGCAATCTCGTATAAAGAGGGTGGGAGGGGGCAGAGGGACACACCGATCTCTCCACTTCCCTCTCACCTCGCTGCTAGGTCTTCAGGGCCCTTGTGGAAGTGGTCTCGCCCGGCAGAGCGAGCGGCATTCGCGGGCTCCGGAAAGCTCCCGAGACCTTGCGGAGCGGCAAACAAGGCTCCCCAACCCAGGCCGCAGCCCCGGTCTGTCTCCACCCCACCCGCTCTCATCCTCGGACCCGCCCGGCGGCCCGGAGCCCGCAGCGGGCCTTCCTGCTCTCCGGCGACTCGCGGACGAGCAGTTGCCTTCTTCTGCAAAGGACGATGGACTGAGCCTGTTCTTCTCCAGGGGCCGGAAAACCGAGATCCTGGCCAGGCCTTTCGGGTCGAGCGTTTGCACTTGCAGCAGGATCTCGGTCAGCTGCTCGAAGTGCACGATTTGGCTCCTGGGTTGTGCGCGCCGCGGGAAGGGGGCGCCGGAGGGGCAGGCCGGGCTGCTCCGGGCGCAGGGGCGAGACTGTACCGCGGCCGTGCGCGCGCGCGGGAGGAGGAGGAGCTCGCCCGAGCCGGCGGGTGGAGCGCGCCCCCGCCAAGCACTCGCCTAGGATCTTTTCCACCTGCTCTACGGGTTTGCAGGTGCTCCCCTTGGAACCAGTAGAGAAGGATGCGCAGGTCGATGAGTGCCCGTCGCGTGAATACAGGTAAATCCTCCCCTCTTTCTCCTCCTGGGACGAGGCCCCCTCAGTGTCCTGGTAGAAGCTGGACGCCGCAGCCCGTCGAAGCCCGGGAAGCCCTCGGGCGGCCCCTGGGCTTTTTGGCCCAGGGCTTGAGCCGCGCTCCGGGGCGGCCCAACCCCGAAGCCCAGTATCGGGTCAGACCCGGGCCCAGGCGGCCGGGACTCGCGGAGGGCGCTCCTGCTGCGGGCGGGTGAGCCCCGCGGCGCGAGGTACCGAAGGCCTCTCGGAGGGCAGGCAGCGCTCTTCCAGCGCCGGGCGGCTTTCCAGCTACTGGTGTCCTCTCAGCCCACAGGAGCCAGGTCAGCGTCTGTGCATGTTATGAATATTTCCGTTAGAAGTGGAAGAACCCCAGATGTGGAATTACTAGTTCAACGATCACAAACACATTCTATTCTCTTTAGAGATTGCTTTTTTTCTTTTGCAGCTTTATTTGTGTCAAACTACAGAGAATCATAGGGAAGTAAAACATTTACTAAATCCAACTCTCCACCTGGCACTTGCACTATAACAGGTATTTCTCATTTAACCTGCTCCCGACACCTGCCCTGCCCTAGTCTTCTCCCTTCCTGTAAAGGCCACCATCTTTCACCGGGTTGAATCCTCCCTTTCTGTCACATTTCACACCTATAAACAAATCCTGTCAGCTCTGCTTTCAAAATAAACCTCAAATAGGACTGCTTCTCACGACCTCCACTGCTAAGAAACCAGTCTGCGCTATCACCATCCTTTGCCTCTGTAAGAGCTTCCTTGTAGCCTTACAGATGCTTAAGTTACAACTTTCCCATCAGATCAAAACCGTTTCCCCCTTAGGGACTTCCCTGGTGGTCCAGTGGTTAAGACTCCGTGCTCCCAATGCAGGGGGCCTGGGTTCGATCCCTGGTCAGGAAACTAGAGCCCGCATGCTGCAACTGAAGATCCCGTGTGCCGCAACTAAGACCCAGCGCAGCCAAATAAATATATATATATATTAAAAAAACTTTTCTCCCTTAAAGTATATTCTCCATATAGCAGCCAAAGTCGTCTTTTGAAAATACAAGTTCATGTCAGTGTCCTTGCCCTTGTGGAACAGAATAGGAAGCACAGAAATACAGAAACATGTATGTGTGTGTATATGTCATATAATGAAACTGTAATTTCAAAACAGTGCTGGGACATTTTGAAAATAAATGTGGATGCCTATCTGATATACACATAAGGTTTTTTCCAGAAAGAGTGTAAACATTTTGCCTCTTTCAAAAAGCAGTGCTGGAGTCTGTTTCTGTTTTTTAAATAAGTTCATCTGTATAATTTTTTAGACTCCACATATAAGTGATATCACATGATATTTGTCTTTCTCTGTCTGACTTACTTCACTTTGTATGATAATCTCTAGGTCCATCCATGTTACTACGAATGGCATTATTTCATTCTTTTTTTATGCCTGAGTAATACTCCATTGTGTATATGTACCACATTTTCTTTATCCATTCATCTGGACATTTAGGTTGCTTCCATGTCTTGGCTATTGTAAATAGTGCTGCAGTGAACATTGGGGTGCATGTATCTTTTCAAAGTATGGTTTTCTGCGGATATATGCCCAGAGGAAGTATGTATAAGTACATATATGCTTACTTACAAAACAGAAACAGACTCACAGAATTAGAAAAAAGCTTATGGTTACCAAAGGGGAAAGGTGCAGGGGTGGGGGGGAGGGATAAATTAGGAAGTTGGGATTAACATATACACACTGCTATATATAAAATAGATAATCAACAAGGACCTGCTGTATAGCACAGGGAACTCTGCTCTGTACTCTGCAAAAACCTATATGGGAAAAGAATCTGAAAAAGAATATTTATACATATGTATCTGAATCACTTTGCTGTGCACCTGAAACTAACACAACATTGTACATCAACTGTACTCCATTATAAAATAAAAATTTAAAAAAAAAGCAGTGCTGGAAAAATATATAGATCAATGTTTATATAATTTGAGGGTAAAGAGAAACTTCCAGATCATGGCTCCAAAAGCTGTCACCATAAAAGAACGCAATAGTTTTTACTAAATTAGAATGAAAACTTCTTTACTTGGGAAAAAAAATTCCCCTCTGCCCCATCTCTAAAATATGAAGTCAAAAGACAAATTATAAACAGAGAAGTTGGTTGGTTATTGCAAAAGTGTTAGTGTCACAGATGGGGCAGGGATGCATTTTGCTCTACTTTATGACTAATTTAAAATACAAGTACAAGAAAAGGACAAGGATTCATATTACCTGGAATTAGCATCTTAGATGTGTCTTTCTTCACCACCTCTCCACTTAAAACTGCTCTATAATGCCTTTTTCTTTTTTTTTTTTAACGTGCACAGCAAAATTGAGCAGCAAGTGCAGAGGCTTCCTATATACTCCTCATTATCCCCTACCATCCACCCCCAACACAGGACCTCCCTCACCATCAGTATCCCTCACCATACTGGTGCATCTGTTATTACGATGAACACGCCTCTGCACATCATTACCACTCAAAGTCCATAGTTTATCTTAGTGTTCACTATCGGTGTAAGGGTAATTTTGGCCTCACAGAAAAAGTTAGGAAGTCTTCCCCCTTCTTCCATTTTCTGGAAGAGATGTTAGAGCATTGATACAATTTCTTTTTTAAATGTTTGGTAGAATTCATCTTTATATGCCAGAATAAAGTGAAGGAAAGAAATCTTTCAGAAAGTAGAACAATCATTAATCAGAATTAAAAGCTTCTGGGAATTCCCTGGCGGTCCAGTGGTTAGGCCTCGGTGCTTTCACCACTGGGGCCCCGGTTCGATCCCTGGGGAACTAAGATCCTGCAAGCCGCATGGAACAGCAAAAAAAAAAAAAAAAAAATTACAAACTTCTGCTTTGTGAAAGACACTGTTAAAAGAATAAAAAGACAAGCCACAGACTTGAAGAAACTATTTGCAAAACACACTTCTAATAAAGGATTTGTATACAAATATACAATGAATGCTTAAAACTGAATAATAAAATAACCAATTAAAAAATAAGCAAAACAGGGACTTCCCTGATGGCACAGTGGATAAGACTCCAGGTTCCCAATGCAGGGGGCCTGGGTTCGATCCCTGGTCAGGGAACTAGATCCCACATGCCTGCCACAACTAAGAGTTTGCATGCCACAACTAAGGAGCCTGTATGCCACAACTAAGTAGCCCGCCTGCCACAACTAAGGAGCCTGCCTGCCGCAACTAAGGCCTGGTGCAACCAAATAAATAAATAAATATTTTAAAAAATAAGCAAAATAATTGTTATGCTAAGATAGAAGAGGAAATAGAATCAGTTTGCACACAATTAAAACCACAAAAGGTTGAAAAGAGTGAAAGACAAAAGCAGGAGTAAAGAACAGGGGGAACAAATAGAAAACAGTAACAAATATGGCAGATATTAACCAACTATTTCTGTAATCACTTTAGTGTTAATAGTCAAAGTATACCATTTAAAAGTGAGAGATTGTCAGAGTGGATCAAGAAACAAGACCCAACAATATATTGTCTACAAGAAGCCTATTTTAAATATAAAGTCATACGTAAGTTGCCAAATCCAAGTTTGTGTGCCCAATGCACAGTGAGGCCAAACAAACCAAAATGTCAGTTTGGAGCAAAGAAAGCTTTATTGCAAGGGCCAAGCAAGAAGAATGGGTGGCTTGTGCTCAAAACACCCAAACTCCCCCCATAGTTTTGGGGAAAGGTTTTAAAGGCAAAATTTGGAGTGAGGATTGCAGGGTGTGTGACTTTCTTCTGATTTGTTGGTGGTAAGTTATCAGGGTGGTGCTCCAGGAATCTAGTGCTCATCCTGAAGTTACCATCCTCCACCTGGGTGGGGGCCTTAGTCCCTCCAGAAGAACTCAAAGGTGTATTGTTATGTTCCCTGAGGAGGAACCAGGACCTTGGTTAAGCAAGACCCGAACCAGTAGTTAAGCAAGATAGCCTGAACAATTGTTCAGCCATAAAACAGTACTGTTTCCTCCTCAAGGGATATACATAACAGTCTGAAACATATCTTTGAGTTGTTATGCAGAAACCAAGACCTCCACCCAGGTGGAGGATGGTGATGATATGCTGAACACATATAGATCCCAGACTGGTTGGAACAAGAAGGTTATGACTAAGATTCCCAAAACACCCTGTTACCTCACCACCAACCAGAAATTTCACAAGCTGCAGCCCTCACCCCAAATATTGCCTTTAAAAACTCTGCCCTGAAAGTCATCAGGGAGTTCAGGTCTTTTGAGCATGAGCTGCCTGTTCTCCTTACTTGGTGCCCCACAAATAAACACTGTAATTTCCTCCACCATAACCTGGTATCAACAGATTGGCTTTGCTGTGTGGCAGGAGAGTGGGCCCAAGTTTGGTTTCATAACAAGAGTTTGAACTAAGTGAAAATGAAAACACAACCTAATATTTGTGGAATACAGTGGAAACTGCTTAGAGGGAAGTATTGATATAGAGCCTTGAATGCATATATTAGAAAAGAAGAAAGACCTAGAATCAGTCATCTAAGTCTCCACCTTAGGAAATTAGAAAAAAAGGAGCAAATTAAATCCAAACTAAGCAAAAGGAAAGAAATAATAAAAATTAGAGCAGAAATCAATGAAATTGAAAACAAGAAATCAATAGAGAAAATCAATGAAACCAAAAGCTGGTTCTTTGAAAAAAAATCAATAAAATCAATAAACCTCTAGTCAGGGTAACTAGGAAAAAAAAGAGAGAAGATACAAATTACTAATATCAGAAATGAAAGATGAGACATCACTACAGATCCCATGGATTTTAAAAAGATAATAAAGGAATACTATGAATAAGTCTGTGTCCACAAGTTTGATAATTTAGGTGAAATGGACCAATTCCTTGAAAGACACAATCTGGCAAAACTCACATAAGAAGAAATAGACAGAGGGCAGACAGCAGAAGCAAGAAGAACTACAGTTCTGCAACCTGTGGAAGGAAAACCACATTCACAGAAAGATAGACAAAATGAAAAGGCAGAGGACTTTGTACCAGATGAAGGAACAAGATAAAACCACAGAAAAACAACTAAATGAAGTGGATATAGGCAACCTTTCAGAAAAAGAATTCAGAATAATGATAATGAAGATGATCCAGGACCTCGGAAAAAGAATGGAGGCAAAGATCGAGAAGATGCAAGAAATGTTTAACAAAGACCTAGAAGAATTAAATAACAAACACCTAGAAGAATTAAAGAACGAACAAACAGAGATGAGCAATACAATAATTGAAATGAAAAATACACTAGAAGGAATCAATAGCAGAATAACTGAGGCAGAAGAACGGATAAGTGACCTGGAAGACAGAATGGTGGAACTCACTGCCGCAGAACAGAATAAAGAAAAAAGAATGAAAAGAAATGAAGATAGCCTAAGAGACCTCTGGGACAACATTAAACACAACAACATTTGCATTATAGGGGTCCCAGAAGGAGAAGAGGGAGGGAAATGACCTGAGAAAATAGTTGAAGAGATTACAGTTGAAAACTTCCCTAACAGGGGAAAGGAAATAGCCACCCAAGTCCAGGAAGCACAGAGAGTCCCAGGCAGGATAAACCCAAGGAGAAACAGGCAGAGACACATAGTAATCAAACTGACAAAAATTAAAGACAAAGAAAAATTATTGAAAGCAACAAGGGAAAAACGACAAATAACTTACAAGGGAACTCCCATAAGGTTAACAGCTGATTTCTCAGCAGAAACTCTACAAGCCAGAAGGGAGTGGCATGATATATTTAAAGTGATGAAAGGGAAGAAACTACAACCAGGATTACTCTACCCAGCAAGGATCTCATTCAGATTCGACGGAGAAATCAAAAGCGTTACAGACAAGCAAAGGCTAAGAGAATTCAGCACCACCAAACCAGCTCTACAACAAATGCTAAAGGAACTTCTCTAAGTGGGAAACACAAGAGAAGAAAAGGACCTACAAAAACAAACCCATAACAATTAAGAAAATGGTAACAGGAACATACATATCGATAATTACCTTAAACGTGAATGGAGTAGATGCTCCAACCAAAAGACACAGGCTCGCTGAATGGATATACAAACAAGACCCATATATATGCTGTCTACAAGAGACCCACTTCAGACCTAGGGACACATACAGACTGAAAGTGAGGGGATGGAAATAGATATCCGATGCAAATGGAAATCAAAAGAAAGCTGGAGTACCAATAGTCATATCAGATAAAATAGACTTTACAATAAAGAATGTTACAAGAGACAAGGAAGGACACTACATAATGATCAAGGGATCAATCCAAGAAGAAGCTATGACAATTATAAATATATATGCACCCAACATAGGAGCACCTCAATACATAAGGCAACTGCTAACAGCTATAAAAGAGGAAATCGACAGTAACACAATAATAGTGGGGGACTTTTAACACCTCACTTACACCAACGGACAGATCATCCAAACAGAAAATTAATAAGGAAACACAAGCTTTGAATGACACAATACACCACATAGATTTAATTGATATTTATAGGACATTCCATCCAAAAACAGCAGATTACACTTTCTTCTCCAAGTGCACACGGAACACTCTCCAGGATAGATCACATCTTTGGTCAAAAATCAAGCCTTGGTAAACTTAAGAAAATTGGAATCATACCAAGCATCTTTTCCGACCACAATGCTATGAGATTAGAAATCAATTACAAGGAAAAAACCATAAAAAACACAAACACATGGAGGCTAAACAATACATTACTAAATAACCAAGAAATCACTGAAGAAATCAAAGAGGAAATCAAAAAATACCTAGAGACAAATTACAACAAAAACACGACGATCCAAAACCTATGGGATGCAGCAAAAGCAGTTCTAAGAGGGAAGTTTATAGCAATACAAGCCTACCTCAAGAAACAAGAAAAATCTCAAATAAACAATCTAACCTTACACCTAAAGGAACTAGAGAATGAAGAACAAAAAAAACCCAAAGTTAGTAGAAGGAAAGAAATCATAAAGATCAGAGCAGTAATAAATGAAATAGAAACAAGAAAAAAAAATAGCAAAGATCAATAAAAGTAAAAGCTGGTTCTTTGAGAGGATAAACAAAATTGATAAACCTTTAGCCAGGCTCATCAAGAAAAAGAAGGAGAGGACTCAAATCAATAAAAGTAGAAATGAAAGAGGAGAAGTTACAATGGACACCACAGAAATACAAAGCATCCTAAGAGACTACTACAAGCAACTCTATGGCAATAAAATGGACAACCTGGAAGAAATGGACAAATTCTTAGAAAGGTATAACCTTCCAAGACTGAACCAGGAAGGAATAGAAAATATGAACAGACCAATCACAAGTAATGAAATTGAAACTGTGATTAAAAATCTTCCAACAAACATAAGTCCAGGACCCGATGGCTTCACAGGTGAATTCTATCAAACATTTAGAGAAGAGCTAACACCCATCCTTCTCAAACTCTTCCCAAAAATTGCAGAGGAAGGAACACTCCCAAACTCATGCTATGGGGCCACCATCACCCTGATACCAAAACCAGACAAAGATACTACAAAAAAAGAAAATTACAGACCAATATCACTGATGAATATAGATGCAAAAATCCTCAACAAAATATTACCGTACAGAATCCAGCAACACATTAAAAGGATCATACACCATGATCAAGTGGGATTTATCCCAAGGATGCAAGGATTCTTCAATATACGCAAATCAATGTGATACACCATATTAACAAATTGAAGAAGAAAAACCATATGATCATCTCAATAGATGCAGAAAAAGCTTTTGACAAAATTCAACACCCATTTATGATAAAAACTCTCCAGAAAGTGGGCATAGAGGGAACTTACCTCAACATAATAAAGGCCATATACGACACACCCACAGCAAACATCATTCTCAATGGTGAAAAACTGTAAGCATTTCCTCTAAGATCAGGAACAAGACAAGGATGTCCACTCTCGCCACTATTATTCAACATAGTTTTGGAAGTCCTAGCCACAGCAATCAGAGAAGAAAAAGAAATAAAAGGAATACAAATTGGAAAAGAAGAAGTAAAACTGTCACTGTTTGCAGATGACATGATACTATACATAGAGAATCCTAAAGATGCCACCAGAAAACTACTAGAGCTAACCAATGAATTTGGTAAAGTTGCAGGATGCAAAATTAATGCACAGAAATCTCTTGCATTCCTATACACTAACAACGAAAGATCAGAAGGAGAAATTAAGTAAACAATCCCATTCACGATGGCAACAAAAAGAATAAAATACCTAGGAATAAACCTACGTAGGGAGACAAAAGACCTGTATGCAGAAAACTATAAGACACTGATGAAAGAAATCAAAGATGACACAAACAGATGGAGAGATATACCATGTTCTTGGATTGGAAGAATTAGTGTTGTGAAAATGACTATACTACCCAAAGCAATCTACAGATTCAATGCAATCCCTATCAAATTACAAGTGGCATTTTTTACAGAACTAGAACAAAAAATCTTAAAATTTTTATGGAGACACAAAAGACCCCAAACAGCCAAAGCAATCTTGAGGGAAAAAAATGGAGCTGGAGGAATCAGACTCCCTGACTTCAGACTATACTACAAAGCTACAGTAATCAAGACAGTATGGTACTGGCACAAAAAGAGAAATATAGATCAATGGAACATGGTAGAACACCCAGAGATAAACCCACACACCTATGGTCAACTAATCTATGACAAAGGAGGCAAGGATATACAATGGAGAAAAGACAACCTCTTCAGTAAGTGCTGCTGGGGAAACTGGACAGCTACATGTAAAAGAATGAAATTAGAACACTCCCTAACACCATACACAAAAATACACTCAAAATGGATTAGAGACCTAAATGTAAGACTGGACACTATAAAACTCTTAGAGGAAAACATAGGAAGAACACTCTTCGACATAAATCACAGCAAGATCTTTTTTGACTCACCTCCTAGAGTAATGGAAATAAAAACAAAAATAAGGGCTTCCCTTGTGGTGCAGTGGTTAAGAATCTTCCTCCCAATGCAGGAGACATGGGTTTGAGCCCTGGTCCGGGAAGATCTCACATGCTGCGGAACAACTAAGCCTGCGTGCCACAACTACGGAGCCCGTGTGCCACAACTACTGAAGCCCATATGCCTAGAGCCAGTGCTCCCAACTAGAGAAGCCACCACAATGAGAAGCCTGCACACCACAACGAAAAGTAGCCCCCGCTCGTTGCAACCAGAGAAAAGCCCATGTGCAGCAACGAAGACCCAACGCAGCCAAAAATAAAATAAATAAAATAAAATAACTTTATTAAAAAATAATAGTAATAAAAAATAAATAAACAAATGGGACCTAATGAAACTCCAAAGCTTTTGCAAAGCAAAGGAAACTATAAACAAGACGAAAAGACAACCCTCAGTATGGGAGAAAATACTTGCAAACGAATCAACAGACAAAGGATTAATCTCCAAAATATATAAACAGCTCATGCAGCTCAATATTAAAAAAACAAAAAACCCAATCCAAAAATGGGCAGAAGACCTAAATAGACATTTCTCCAAAGAAGACATACAGACGGCCACGAAGCACATGAAAAGCTGCTCAACATCACTAATTATTAGAGAAATGCAAATCAAAAGTACAATGAGGTATCACCTCACACCAGTTAGAACGGGCATCATCAGAAAATCTACAAACAACAAATGCTGGAGAGGGTGTGGAGAAAAGGGAACCCTCTTGCACTGTTGGTGGGAATGTAAATTGATACAGCCACTATGGAGAACAATATGGAGGTTCCTTAAAAAACTAAAAATAGAACTACCATATGACCCAGCAATCCCACTACTGGACATATACCCAGAGAAAACCGTAATTCAAAAAGACACATGCACCCTAATGTTCATTACAGCACTATTTACAATAGCCAGGTCATGGAAGCAACCTAAATGCCTGTCAACAGACGAATGGATAAAGAAGATGTGGTACATATATACAATAGAATATTACTGAGCCATAAAAAGGAACGAAATTGGGTCATCTGTAGAGACGTGGATGGATCTAGAGACTGTCATACAGAGTGAAGTAAGTCAGAAAGAGAAAAACAAATATTGTCTATTAACGCATATATGTGGAACCTAGAAAAATGGTACAGATGAACCGGTTTGCAGGGCAGAAATAGAGACACAGATGTAGAGACCAAACGTATGGACACCAAGGCGGGTAAGTGGTGGGCTGGCGGTGGTGGTGTGATGAATTGGGAGATTGGGATTGACATGTATACACTAATACGTATAAAATGGATAACTAATGAGACCCTGCTGTATAAAAAATAAATAAAATCAAAAATTCAAATAAAAGAAGAAATAGACAAATTGAAGAGGCCTACATTTATTAAATAAATTAAATCAATACTTAATAGCTTGTGAAACAGAAAGCACCAGGTCCAGATGTGTTCACTGATGAATCCTAACACACATTTAAGAAAGAAATTACACTAACTTTCTACAATATCTTCCAGAAAATAGAACAAGAGGGAAAACTTCCTAACTCATTCTGTGAGGCCAGCATTGCCCTAATACCAAAACCAGACAAAGACATTGCCAGAAAGGTACAGAACTATTTCTCATGAACATAGATGCAAATACTCTCAACAAAATATTAGCAAGTCTAATCCAACAAAACTTCTTTCTAAAGATCATTAATACAATCCACTTCAGAGTAAGGATTAGAGAAAGGAGACTAAATACATAAAACATTAATCTTTTTATGTGTTTCCTGGGTGCTGCAATAACATTGTAATCCGATTAAGTCCAGGGTTTATTGCATTAAGAGTTATAGTTAATTCCATGTTAACCCATTCAACCCAGGATGGACCATGAGTAGTACTTTTTTTTTTTTTTCAATCCTGGGCGCAGACCACAGTACCCAGAATTATAATAGATGTCTACTATGTTTGATTAACACATGATCAAACAGAGATCTCTTCAGAGAATTTGAAGATCCTAATCAAAGTAGGGGCACTCCCATCTGGATTGCATCCTTGGAATAATATGTCCAGCCACAGAGCCAGCCTGCAAAATGGGAGTGCTTCAGGCATTTATTCAATTTATTTCATTAGCCCTTAAATTACAGCCAACATTTGGGTCAAGTGTTGAGTATAGTTCCCTGTGCTATACAGTAGTTTGTTGTTATCTGTTTTACAAATGGTAGTGTGTATATTTTAATCCCAAACTCCTAATTTATCCCTCCCTCTGCTTCCCCTTTCGTAACTACAAGTTTGTTTTCTATGTCTGTGAGCCTGTTTTGTTTTGGAAATAAGTTCATTGGTATCATGTTTTTTTTTTTTAGATTCCACATATAAGCAATATTGTATGATATTTATCTTTGTCTGGCTTACTTCACTTAGTATGATAATCTCTAGGTCAAATCATGTTGCTGCAAATGGCATTATTTCATTCTTTTTTTATGTCTTAGTAGTATTCCATTGTGTATACATATCCCATCTTCTTTATCCATTCATCTGTGGATGAACACCTAAGTTGCTTCCATGTCTTGGCTATTATAATAGTGCTGCTATGAATGTTGGGGTACATGTTATCTTTTTTTTTTTTTAATGCTATTCTTGTCTGCTTACATTCTTTTTATTTATGTACGTATGTATGTATGTATGGCTGTGTTGGGTCTTCGTTTCTGTGCGAGGGCTTTCTCCAGTTGTGGCAAGCGGTGGCCACTCTTCATCGCGGTGCGCGGGCCTCTCACTATCGCGGCCTCTCGTTGCCGAGCACAGGCTCCAGACGCGCAGGCTCAGTAATTGTGGCTCACGGGCCGAGTTGCTCCGCGGCATGTGGGATCCTCCCAGACCAGGGCTCGAACCCGCGTCCCCTGCATTGGAAGGCAGACTCTCAACCACTGCGCCACCAGGGAAGCCCAAGGGGTACATGTATCCTTTCCAATTATGACAACCACCATTTTAAAACCTAACATATGCTTAACTGTATCAAAGTGTTGTTCACACAGCAATGGTGAATGCTATTGTCAACCTTTTGTTTCAAATTTTTAATGACTGTATTGGGTCCGGCTGTTAAACGTGACTGCGCTTTCCGCGCCCCTGAGATGCGGGTCCCAGGAGCGGGTGTGTAGCCGGAAAGAACAGAGAGCGCCGGACAGCCCGCAGCAGAGAAGGACAAGGCCCGCACAGGAACTCACTCAAGCGCGCACGCAGGATGGAGGGAGTGCAGGATGGAGGCAGCCCATTGGACCAGCCCCGCTCACAGCGCCGCGTCCGCCAATAGGCAGCGGCCTGGGCGGGGCGTCGGCGCGCGGGCGCCTTGAGCAGCGGCTGCGTGGCTGCCCTCGTGGACCAGCCTTCGACGGCATCTCGAGTGTGCAGGGCCTGCCGGAAGACGTCGGAGGCGCCGGATCCTGTTCGCGGAGCCATGTCTCGGCCGGAAGCCAGCGTCAACGCCTCCTCCTGGGTCGTTGCTTCTCGGAGGAGCGCGGCGTTGCGTCGGGCTCCGGAAAGGAGGCCGGAGAAGGAGCCGAGCCAAGGCGGTCGCGGAGGCCAGAAGGCCGGCGGAGGTGGCGGCTGGAGGGGCCCCTCCGCCGTCCAGCAGCCCGTGGGCGCTGGTTTCCGGGAGCCGCCGCTCTCCTTCAAGCTGAAGAACGACTGGGTCGCCGCGGTGATAGGTGAGAGCGGAGGGCCTGCGCGGGCGGGCCGGGGTGGGGCCTGTGGCATCCCCGCCCCGCCCGCCTCGCCTCCAATCAGCGGCCACTGGGGCGGCTCGCGTCCCCACCCGACCTTTCTGATACGCTTTGGTGCTAGAGTGATGGCGTTTAATGCATCTCTGTATAGTTTATAGAGACGATGTTTTGGGAGCGCCAACTCTCAGACTTATGAAATCTTTGGGATGAAAGGTCAGAGCTTTGGCAGCTTACCCCAAAATGAACAACAAAGGAGTCAGTCCGTTTGAGCACCGGGGAGAGCCATTAACCCAAGATAAGAAAGCGTAGGATATTAAAGGGCTGCACGGAACATTAGCCATAGCTTGCACTTAGTTTCTGTAACTTGAATATGATTAATCTGCCGAAAAAAGTGTTCTTTTTCTTAGTATAGCGTGAGTCTTACAAATTCGTTTTTGAAAAACATTTGGAAATGATTGGAATTAAGGTTTGCCCCCCTTTTAAAATTGTGGTAAACAACATACATTTACAGTATTGTTGACCCTAAGAACAACGTTGTGTAGTAGATCTGCAGGAGGTTTTCATCTTGCACGACTGAATCTACCTCTCAACACCTCATTTCCCCATTCCCCCATCCCTGGCAGCCACCAGACACCTCATAGAAGTGGAATCTGCAGGTTTTTGTGATTGGCTCATCTCAGTGTAATGTCCTCAGGGTTTATATGTGTTGTCACAAATGGCAGGATTTCCTTTTAAGGCTGAAAACTTGCCTTGTGTGCATATGCCACATTTTTTTCATCCAGTCGTCTGTTGACAGATATTTAGGTGATTTCCACCTCTTAGCTATCGTGAATAATGATGAATATGGGAATGCAGTTATCTTTCTGAGACCCTAGTTTCAATTCTTGTGTATAAGTTCCCAGAAGTGGGATTGCTGGATCACATGGTAGTTCTATTTTTAGTTTTTAAAGGACTCTGCATACTGTTTCCATAGTGACCGCACCAATTTACATTCCCACTCACAGTGCATAAGGGTTCCCTTTCTCCACATCCTTGCCAACTTGTTATCCCTTGTCTTTTTTTTTTAAATAAATTTATTTATTTATTTGTTTTTATTTTTGGCTGTATTGGGTCTTCGTTGCTGTGCCCGGGCTTTCTCTAATTGTGGTGAGTGGGGACTACTCTTCGTTGCGGTGCGTGGGCTTCTCATTGTCGTGTGCGGGCTCTAGAGCGCAGGCTCAGTAGTTGTGGTGCACGGGCTTAGTTGCTCCGCAGCATGTGGGATCTTCCCGGACCAGGGCTCGAGCCCATGTTCCCTGCATTGGCAGGCGGATTCTTAACCACTGCGCCACTAGGGAAGCCCCATATTCCTTGTCTTTTTGATGAGAGCCATTCTAACAGGTGATATCTCATTGTGGTTTTGATTTGCATATCTCTGATGATTTCATCATCTTTTCATATACACCTGTTGGTCATAATTATGTCTTCGAAGAAAGGTCTATTCAAGACCTTTGGCCAGTTTTTAATTGGACTTTTTTGGTTGAGTTGTGTGTAAGGGTTCCAATTGCTTCACATCCTTGCCAACACTTTGGATCCAATTAGTCTTTCCTTGGGCTGATGGTGAATCCTTAGTATCTACCTCTGGGAAAGGAACCTCCTACCACCCACCACAATTTGGAATAGAAAGCGCCTGCTTCCCGTTTTCCAAACTGAAAGTGGTTACTGGACCCTAGGAGCCTTTGTTTGGATGATCTGGGAAGAACTAGAGAAGGCTTTGAGCAAAGTCGGTAGTGAGTTCCCCATAATTGATTTCAATTTTTAAAAAAAAAACCCTTTATTTTTAAAAACAGGGCGTGGTGGGTCAAAAATAAAAGAGATCCAGAGCTCAACATACACCAAAATACAGGTAAATTATTTGGGTTCTTAAATCCTTAAAGAGGATGAACTATGGTTCATTCCTAACTCTAATTTCTCTTCAATTATTAACATACTGTTGTAACTTAGATAAGTTGCCAAAGCTCTTCATACTTCTTTTTAAGAACTCACCTAAGCTCTAGTCCATTCATTATATCTTAGATGCTGATTGATGGCAATCCTGTATTTCCTTTACACTTTTATTCTATTTGAGGTTGAGTGTGGTGGGGGGGACGGTGAAGGGACTTATCTCACCTATTTTCCCCCTTGTATCTAGATAATAAAAGGGTACCCTGAAGCAGAAGTAAGAATTTTTGGCACCAAGGCAATGCAGAGCAAAGCGAAAACAGTGATAGATAATCTTGTTCAAAAACAAGAAGACTACAAAACAGAACCCAAAGTTGGTAAGTAATTTTTGCCCACTAAAGCCCTGTAAAATTTTAAATGTTTTATTCAGTGTTATAAGCCATATTATAGCTGCTTTTCCTGATAACAAATCTTTGGCTTGCCATCATTAAATCTAGTCTGTTATAGAATTTTTTTCTATGAAATCCAGGATACTTTTCCTCAAACTAAGACACTTAATATCTGCTGCTAAGCCTGGCAGTTTTACTTTTGAGTAAAAACAAAATAATCTTTTAATACACTTCACTATTGATGGTACAGCAAGGATTAGTCCTGGCTTCCTGTCTATGGTCCCTTCCCTGGAATGTGACTGACTTTGAAAACTGCCTAATTATTTGATATTTAAAAAAATCTCAGATCTACTTGGACTAGAGAAAAAGCCATTATTGAACTATTTCCAGAAGCAACAAGGAGAAGAGTCTTCCGTCCAGATGGCAGCATTGCCTCTTAGTGTTTCTTGGGAAAGAACCTCTAAAAAGCCTCTAAGACACTGTTTCTTCTGTTTACCTGGGGTAATATCTGCCACACAGAATTATCGTAATGATAAGTGATGTGTTATTTATTATCAGACACTAGTCTCTCATGCTTTTTAACTGCTTCAGTAATTTTTTTTTGCATTTCAGAAATCTGAAGTAAATAACTGGCAAACCGTGACCAGAATTGTCATGGCACTGTTGTACTAAATTCCTAAATTTAATGTTTCAAGCATTATTATTGTTGGGTTATTAAAACAGAAAATAGTAAAATTGTTTTGGATTTTATACTGGTAGGATTTGTTTGGAAACTAATTTGGAATATTTTTAACAGATGTTGCTGTTGTCCAACCTTCGGATGGAAAAGATGCAAGGAAAGCTGTTTCAGGAAATCAGAAATTGGTTGATTGGGATAAGTTCCGAGAAGATATTTTGAAATGCAACAAAAAAAAGTGGGCAGGTTAGTGCTGGATCCCAACACTTACATGTGGTATTGTTGTTCCTAGTAATTGAGTTTTTTAACCTCTATAAAAAATGTGTTGCTCTTAGTAATGAAATCTATATGCAAAATGACAGTAGAATTTGAAATGCTGCAATTAGTCTCTAGGACATGATATTTCTATGTCTGTGTTGCGGTTTACATTACAAATGGAAAGTTAAAACTTATTTATACCTTGTCTTATTTGAGGTAACTCGCTGCACAAGTTTAATAAAAATAGAAAATTGGGCCAAAAGGGAAATGAAGTGAGTAAACATGCCAACCAGGAGTTAACATTTTGCTATGACTGAGCAAAAATTGATCTTGGAGTGTCCTGGCCAAGAAGGGCAAAATAAAAAGGGAAAAACATTTAATAAGATCGTACAGTTCTTGAAGAAATGGGTTTTTTTACTTCTCACTTGGAATTATATATGGAGTATAATGTTCTTACATTATTCACTGAATTTCAGAGTAAATTCAGGCATGAATTTGATCAGAATGAGGCAGTGGGACAACATCATTTATTTAAAGTTAAACAGTGAACACTACCATGTGACAGATATTAACAACGGTTCATTCCACTCTGGTGGTCAGCCTGTCCCATGCAATCTCAACAACATGTGTTGGGAGATTTGGGTGGAGGTGGGAAGCAGAAAAAGGATTTAAGTTTGGTGGAAGTATGATAAGCATTTAAAACAGAAAACAAAGTAGCTTCAAAGTAGAGGATAGAATAAGGATAAATATTTTATTCCTAAACAGTAATGGGATGGACCCTCAAAGAAAAGAAAGTTAGCTTACTATGAGAGAAGATTCATCAGTTGTGATGTCTGTGTGTCTTGTGAAGCATGGTTTATTTTATATTTAATTATTAAAGATCTCTTTCTTGGGTGAAAAATGTAATTGAAAGACAAAGCAAAAATGGAGATCTCTGAGAGGCTGGCAAAAGCTTTGCTGGCAAAGTGTGGGACAGCTGTCTAGAGCTATATCTGTGCAAGGTGAACCTGATACATATTTTAGTTTGATTTCTGTTGCTTTGAATAAATGTCAATGAAATGTAAATGCTCATTAATCATCCAAGTTAAAATTTTGGGTTTTGTCCCAGGTTTACCTCCAATTAAGAAAAACTTTTACGTGGAGTCAGAAACAACAAGTTCCATGTCACAAGACCAAGCAGACAATTGGAGGTGAATAGTTTTACTACTTTTTATTGAGTATTTGTAGAGTTATGCTGGTAAATGAACCCATGAGGAAAAGATTTGAAATGATTGCCTTTGAAACTGTAGCTTCCTATTCAAAAGAAAACTTGGTTGCACCCTACATCATATACGTTAGAGCATTGCTATCCAGTAAAACTTCTGGCGAAGAGGGGAAATAGGCTATATTTGTGTCTAGATCTAGAGTAGTTACTATCCATATGTGGCTATTAAACACTTAAAATGTAGCTAATATAATTGAGGAACTGAATTTGAAATTTTAAATTTAAAGAGACACGTGGTTAGTGCCTGCTGTATTAGCAGTTTTTGAGAATTATTTCAACAAGTGTTGAAAATCATGAGAAATTGATCTGATATCTGAATATTAGACAAATTTCTTACTCTTTGGTCCTTATTATCTGGAATTATAGGTCCTAATGGCAACATTTTTTCTATTAATATCTGTTCTAAAACTAAGAGAGTATGGTATAGCAGACAGAGCAGTTATTCTAGGATTGGGGTAGGGCCCTGAGCGTGGACAAGTGACTAAAGATCACCTGTCGAATGAGAATAATTCCCACTTCAAAGTATTGTTGATGATTAATTAAGGAAATGTGTGTGAAACATTATAGGCCCTCAGGCGTTTGCCAAATCTGACTTTGATTCATGAAGCATATAATTTTCAGGCTCTATTCTTTTTTTTTTAAGTATTTGTTTATTTATTTATTTATGGCTGTGTTGGGTCTTCGTTTCTGTGCGAGGGCTTTCTCTAGTTGTGGTAAGCGGGGGCCACTCTTCATCGCGGTGCGCGGGCCTCTCACTATTGCGGCCTCTCTCGTTGCAGAGCACAGGCTCCAGACGCGCAGGCTCAGTAATTGTGGCTCACGGGCCCAGCTGCTCCGTGGCACGTGGGATCTTCCCAGACCAGGACTCGAACCCGTGTCCCCTGCTTGTCAGGCTCTATTCTTAACCTTTCCATGAAATTTTCATTGGCCCATTCATGCATACAGTGTAATTTTTTTCCTTCTTTGGAGCTATTCTGGTAAAAAAAAGATGGGCTTGCTTCTATTTCTTGTTATGTTTTACTGTACCTTAACCAGCAGTCTAATTTTAATCAGTTGCAGTTGAATTTCTAGATATGACCTGAACTAATGTTGGAAAAAATTTCTTGCTTGGGGAGTAAAGTGACCAAAGCCACTAATCCTTGTTCTATTTTTCCTTAAAGGAGGGAAAATTATAATATAATGTGTGATGACTTGAAAGGTGGTGAGAAACGTCCTCTTCCCAACCCTGTTGGTAATTTTGAGGATGCATTTCACTGTTATCCTGAAGTTATGAGAAACCTTCAAAAGGCAGGTTTTCAAAGGCCAACACCAATTCAGGTATGCTTTCTTTAATTCTAATATTTCATCGACTTTCCCCCCTCAATTTCTGGTCGTTAGAAGTTATAACACCAGGGAGCAGCTGTCTCTTATGAGTGTCCCCCCCAGCACCTCCCCCGCTGCCTAGCACTCAAAATGCTGAGAAGTTTGGGGCTGGGAGAGGAGGAAGGAACACTTGACAGAAAGCAATGCACTTTTTATTTTAATATTTCTCATTCTGTTTCAGTCACAGGCATGGCCAATCATTCTGCAAGGAGTAGATCTTATAGGAGTAGCTCAGACTGGAACGGGGAAGACATTGTCCTACTTAATGCCTGGATTTATTCATATTGACTCACAACCTCTGTAAGAATTACTACATCTGGGTTCTCTTTAGGGGTTTAACAGATATGGATTCCAAAAATGCAATGCAAGTTTCTTCGATTGCCTTGGTCGAAAGGTAATGCCTAGTTTCGGGCAAATGCACTTGTGCTGTTCTGTTGAGCTATAAATGGACAAAACATTTTTAGGAAGCAATAGGTAGTATCCACCGAAAGTCTTAATAGTGAAACACTGGAAACAAATTGTTTAAATTACCGTGTCCAGTACAATTCTGTGAGAATGTCTGACACAGGAAAGCTCTGGCCCTGTTCAATGAAAAGGCTGGTTTCTGGACCCTAGGATTTTTTTGTTAGGCTGTTTTTCTTTATTTCTCCACTTCTTATGTGTGGTGCTTGTTTGTGGCTTTGACAATCATTGCTGCCTTTTTTTTTTTTTTTTTTGGCCATACCTTGAGGCTTATGGGATCTTAGTTCCCTGACCAGGGATTGAACCCAGGCCCTCAGCAGATGAAAGCTCGGAGTCCTAACCATTGGACCGCCAGGGAATTCCCTCATTGCAGGCACTGAATGAAGGTCCTGTATATCTGAGACGGGTACTTTACTAACGTGTTTTCTCTCCAAAGAGCCAGGAATGGGCCGGGCATGTTAGTCCTCACCCCGACTCGAGAGCTAGCTCTGCAAGTGGAAGCTGAGTGCCGTAAATATTCATATAAAGGTCTTAAAAGGCGAGTCTTTTCTTTGACCATTCCTGCATCAGCATTCTAACCATCTGTAGCTGTAGACATCCTCCCCATTATTTTCACACATCCTGAGAAGCTGATTGGCTCAGCGTGGGTCAGGCTTACTTACCCCTGATCCAAATCGACTGTAACCTGGGCGGTGGGGTCAGATAACAAGGATGCGACCGTGGCTCTCGTAGGACACGTCCCTGTGGGTTGGTGGTTGTGGATGGTTCTCAGAAAGGGGCCAATACTGTACTACCTGAGACTTTGGATTTATGTACTTTTTATTTTATACCCAAAATGCCTAGGTTGGTTGGGATTTTGAATTGTGATGGGATATTCCCCACGTGAACATGAACCTCTGTATTTTTTTTTTTTAAGCGTTTGTATATATGGTGGTGGCGACAGAGATGGACAAATAAAAGACTTAGCGAAAGGTGTCGATATCATTATTGCCACTCCCGGAAGACTCCATGATCTACAAATGAATAACTTTGTGTACCTGAAGAGCGTAACCTACCTGGTAATCGTGGAGCAGGGGTTCGGGGTCCTGGGAGGAAGAACTGAACTCTTCATCAAACCCTTTAGAATGGCTGTCCATTTCATAATGGTTTTAAATCTTAGGAATGTTGCTCATTCCCTCTAGTTTGTTAAAATACAGATTTTAAGATCATTCCATTTTAGTATTATATACATATTTTAAAATGTAGGTAAGTACAAAAGAATTCCACATGAATATTTTAGACACTTAAATTGCTTTTTCATTAAATAGATTTAGAAACTGTTAGTTGGCAAACTTAAATCAATCTGTGTTGCAACTACAGATAGCTTAGGTAATGGAGGAAATGAAAAAATTACCTTAGCATTCATAAAGGCAGAGCATATATATTAGCTACCTTCCATACCTAATCTAGCCATCTTTTTTTTTTTTTTTGGCCGTACTGCACGGCTTGTGGGATCTTAGTTCCCTGACCAGGGATGGAACCCGGGCCCTCAGCAGTGAAAACGCGGAGTCCTAACCGCTGGACCAGCAGGGAATTCTCCTAAGCTAACCATTTTTAACGCAGGTATTAGATGAAGCTGACAAGATGCTGGATATGGGATTTGAACCCCAGATAATGAAGATTTTATTAGATGTACGCCCTGACAGGCAGACAGTCATGACAAGGTAGGTATATGTTTAATTTGCTAGTCTGCAAAGTAGAAATCAGTGAAACCAAATCCATTTGATTTTAGAGCCTTTCTTAAAAGTATTTTGAGATCCTTTGGTGAAAGATATGTCATCACTTAGTATAGCAACTCAGTGTAACAGTTTAGCAATGACTATTGGGTTTCCTGAATTAAAAATAAGATTTCTAGGGACTTCCCTGGTGGTACAGCAGTTAAGACTCCGCACTCCCAATGCAGGGGGCCCGGGTTCGATCCCTAGTCCGAGAACTAGATCCCACATGCTGCAACAAGGATCCCACGTGCCGCAACTAAGACCCGGCACAGCCTAAGTAAATAAATAAATGTTTGAAAAAGAATAAGATTTCTATAAAAAAATGCAGGGGAGACTGTTCCACAGGGGGGTCTCAGATTGGAAAAAGTAATCACCTGTCCAGAATACTTTTTGGCGAAGATAAAGCTGAGGCAGCAGAAGAGTATGTGATTGGGGAAGTAGACTAAATTTATTCATTTTGTTTTCTTACTAAACTTCCCATCTTTGTAATTAGTGTGAAAGTACAGAAGGTGGTGACTTTCATAATATATGGTTGAAGAAACATCTGAATGTACATATCCAATCATTGGTACAGTAAAAATGTTTTTATTTGGCATGAGCATTTGGTTTTGCCTGCTGACAATGTATGAAAAATACTGGGGTTTTTTGCCTTATTTATAAAGGCGGAGAGAACTAATCTAACACCTGAATTCCTTGTACCTTTTCATAGATTAGAAAGGTATAGCTCTTCTTCACCTTTTGTTTACAAACCTACTAAACTTTTCTAAAGGTTTAATCTAGTAGCTTTATTGAGCAGTTCATTGTGAAGCAAATGTTTTCTGTGAAATTGGCCTCATTAAAAAGTACTAAGTTTGTCTTCCATGAGTAATTTGGTTCATAGCATTCTTAGGGAAATGTAGTAATGTTTGCTTTATGATACATTTTTAATGTTTGTGTATTACGTTTTATCTCCAGTGCAACGTGGCCATGTGCTGTCCGTAGACTTGCACAATCTTATTTGAAAGAGCCCATGATTGTGTATGTTGGTACTTTGGATCTAGCTGTAAGCTTGTTTTTAATTACTATTGATATCTTATTAATTATGGAAATGTTTTGCCATTGTAAAGCTCTCTGGCCTTTCACTTCATAATTGAGATTGGCCTTTCAACTAATCGTTAATGAAAATTGACGTTTTACTTAAATCACTGATAATTAATAATGGGTCATTGCCCTAGGCTCATTTCATGAGATTTCACGAAAGACAGGATAAATGCTTCAGAATCGATTTCATCTCTGGGTCAATAAAATGGTACCAGCGATACTTTGAAATTTTGCGTTGTCAAAATACTTACTGAATGGAAGCTCTTTGGGTCATCAGCTGAACATCTTCATTGCAAAGGCTATATCCAAATTCATGGCGATACTTTTGTAAGCTTGGCCTCAAACCGTGGTTATTCCTTTTCCAACAATAGTAACTGGCTGCTTTCAACACACTGCCACGTATTCAAGAGTTCCCAACTTAGCGTGGGTGACTCACTGGTAAAAAGTAGAAGACTGAGCCATAAATCCTTGAGTAGGAACCAGTGATTTTGCAAGGACCTGCCATTTTTCCTGCTAGCAGTTTATTAGAACATTTAACCAATGATAGAAATAAGATGGATTTCGAGCCAATATATGGGGTTTGCCCATTAATATTGATGAACTATGATCTCTGAGTCCTTTAGGCTGTAAGTACCGTGAAGCAAAATATAATTGTCACCACAGAAGACGAGAAACGATCGCTTATCCAAACTTTCATCGAGAGCATGTCTCCCAAAGACAAAGTCATAATATTTGTTAGCCGGAAAGCTGTGTGAGTATATTTTTTACATTCAAATCATCAGTCATGGTTTGTTCTGGCATTGTTTCTATGTGTATATGCATTTCAAATGGGGGGGGGGGTTGGTGTATGTCTTACAATATGCACATTACTTCAGACTCTTGCCAGTGGAAGTAACAGTGTGAATTGATGGTGGTATGAGAATAAGCAGTTAGACCCCTGACTTTATCTTTTGCTTCAGGGCTGATCATTTATCAAGTGACCTGTGTATCCAGCATATATCAGTAGAGTCTCTGCATGGCAACAGAGAACAGAGTGATCGAGAGAGAGCATTAAAAAACTTTAAAACAGGTACATTTATACAATTAGTATTGCAGTTTAAAAGTGTCCAGTGCCTGGACTTGCTTGAGTGATGGCACCTTTTCATGGAACCCATGTCTAAGATCTGCCCTCAGCTTGCAGATCCCAGAACTATAGTTGTTCTAAATATTAATCAGATTCTCAGAACTATCTCAAGCTAATGTTTAAAACCTGGATATCAAGACAGTAATTTGCAGTGAAGGTGTTGTCTTAATTTACTTGAGAGGCATATATCTTTGCCATGGTTCATGGACCCTTTGAATTTTGGAATCTATTGTGTTGTAACTTGCCAGCAGTTAAAAAAGGCTAAGTAACCCTTTCCCGTCTTCACTGTCTTTAAAAGAGTTTTAATATTAAAAGCAAGGATAGTTCACCTGATCAGATATTAGGGGACAGATATGTCTTGGGTTGGTTTGTACCAGCATGTGTCTGTATTCTTTTGGCTTTACTCTTTAGGGAAAGTGCGAATACTGATTGCTACCGATTTAGCATCTCGTGGTCTTGATGTCCATGATGTCACACACGTCTATAATTACGATTTTCCCCGGAACATCGAAGAATACGTGCACAGAGTAGGGCGCACCGGGAGAGCAGGGTAAGTCAGTCCATCCAACCTGGCTCCCCATTCTCTTCACAAAAAGGACCTTTTTCCCCTCTGAGAGCACTATCATAAAATCCCCATAACATGCTGTTTAAACAACTGCAGATTAGGTTCCAAATTGCTGTTTGAACAGCTAAATCTTTTTTTTTTTTTAACTTATTTATTTATTTTTGGCTGTGTTGGGTCTTCGTTTCTGTGCGAGGGCTTTCTCCAGTTGTGGCAAGCGGTGGCCACTCTTCATCGCGGTGCGGGGGCCACTCTTCATCGCGGTGCGCGGGCCTCTCACTATCGCGGCCTCTCGTTGCCGAGCACAGGCTCCAGACGCGCAGGCTCAGTAGTTGTGGCTCACGGGCCCAGTTGCTCCGTGGCACTTGGGATCTTCCCAGACCAGGGCTCGAACCCGTGTCCCCTGCATTAGCAGGCAGATTCTCAACCACTGCGCCACCAGGGAAGCCCTGAATGGCTAAATCTTTTTTTTTTTAATCGAAGTATAGTTGATTTACAATGTTGTGTTAATTACTGCTGTACAGCAAAGTGATTCAGTTATACATATATATATACATATATATATATACATTCTATTTTTTAAATATTCTTTCCCATTATGGTTTATCATAGGATATTGAATATAGTTCCCTGTGCTATACAGTAGGACCTTATTGTTTATCCATTCTATATATCAAAGTTTACATCTGCTCACCCGAACTTCCCACTCCATCCCTCCCCCAACCCCTTCCCCATTGGCAACCACAGGCCTGTTATCTATGTCCATGATTCTGTTTCTGTTTCATAGATAGGTTCATTTGTGTCATATTTTATTTATTTATTTATTTATTATTTTTTAGATTTTTTTTTTTTTTTAATGTGGACTATTTTTAAAGTCTTTATTGAATTTGTTACAGTATTGCTTCTGTTTTGGTTTTTTGGCCGTGAGGCATGTGGGATCTTAGCTTCCCGACCAGGGATGGAAGGAACTCTCACCCCCTGTATTGGAAGGCAAAGTCCTAACCACTGGACCTCCAGGGAAGTCCCTTGTGTTATATTTTAGATTCCACATATAAGTGATATCATATGATATTTGTCTTTCTCTGTCTGGCTTACTTCGCTTAGTGTGATAATCTCTGGTGGCATCCATGTTGCTACAAACGGCATTATTTTGTTCTTTTTTATGGCTGAGTAGTATTCCACTGTGTATATGTACCACATCTTTATATAAATGGCTAAATCTTTTTTTTAAATTAATTAATTAATTTTTTGGCTGCGTTGGGTCTTCGTTGCTGCGTGCAGGCTTTCTCTAGTTGCGGTGAGCGGGGGCTACTCTTCGTTGCGGTGCGCGGGCTTCTCATTGCGGTGGCTTCTCTTGTTGCGGAGCACAGGCTCTAGGTGCACGGGCTCAGTAGCTGTGGCACGCGGGCTCAGTAGATGTGGCTCGCGGGCTACAGAGCACAGGCTTAATAGTTGTGGCGCATGGGCTTTGTTGTTCCGCGGCATGTGGGATCTTCTCGGACCAGGGCTCGAACACGTGTCCCCTGCATTGGCAGGCGGATTCTTTTTTTTTTTTTTTTTTTTTTGGTACAAACAATATCCAGTTTATTTGTTCCCTTTGATGTAGTTCCAATATCTCAAGAACTGCTCTTACATTTCATAGTGTCAGAGTAAGCATGACTCTTCATTCTTTTTTTTTTTTCTTCCTCACTTGTAGTTCTTTCTTTTTTTTTTTTTCACACACACACACTGTATTTTATTTTTACAAGAGATAAATAGACTGACACCAAGCATTGTACATGGATGACCACAACAAAAGCAACAATGATTGCAATTACCAAACATGAAACACACTCATACTATGTCATAATATTGACATTCAGTCCAGTAATCCTCCACTGTAACAGCTCCTTTACTTTGCAGTGAAAATTGATTTGTATATTCTTTGCCTCTGAGTCCTTGTTGGATTTTTTTTTTTTAATTCAGACAGAAAGTCACAAAAATTATACTCATCCTCATCAGTTCACTCAGTCCCATGTAATTAAATTTTTTTTTTCATCTTGATCTTTTGTTAGCACTTTTATGAGTTCATCAGTTTTTCATTAGAGTTCTGAAAATGCTTATTCATTCAGTTCAGCAGTACAGTCAGTTACCAGAAACCTGTACTTGTCAGAGTCTTTTCCATGAATTTCTTAAAGATGAAACCCTTTTATAGGAACATATTTGCAAAAGCATCAGAGTACACACAGAACTGTCTGTAAATGACAAAAGACTTAAAAATGACCACAGTTAAAGATTTGATGAAAGTTCATAATAATGCAGTTGACAAGAAAGTTAGTTATTTCTGAGATATACATTTTAAGGTAATAACTAGGATTATGACTTATAACATTATACCAGAACATATAAGATTTTTAGAAATTTCATGTAATGTCTGAAACATTTATATTAACATATTTCCATACAAATAACCCAATGAAAGTTTAGTATTAGTTGTTTTGTTTGTTTGTTTGTTTATACTGCAGGTTCTTATTAGGCATCAATTTTATACATATCAGTGTATACATGTCAATCCCAATCGCCCAATTCAGCACAACACCATCCCCACCACACCGCAGTTTTCCCCCCTTGGTGTCCATATGTCCGTTCTCTACATCTGTGTCTCAACCTCTGCCCTGCAAACTGGCTCATCTGTACCATTTTTCTAGGTTCCACGTACATGCGTTAATATACGATATTTGTTTTTCTCTTTCTGACTTACTTCACTCTGTATGACAGTCTCTAGATCCATCCACGTCTCAACAAATGACTCAATTTCGTTCCTTTTTATGGCTGAGTAATATTCCATTGTATATATGTACCACATCTTCTTTATCCATTCGTCTGTTGACGGGCATTTAGGTTGCTTCCATGACCTGGCTATTGTAAATAGTGCTGCAATGAACATTCGGGTGCATGTGTCTTTTTGAATTACGGTTTTCTCTGGGTATATGTCCAGTAGTGGGATTGCTGGGTCATATGGTAGTTCTATTTTTAGTTTTTTAAGGAACCTCCATATTGTTCTCCATAGTGGCTGTATCAATTTACATTCCCACCAACAGTGCAAGAGGGTTCCCTTTTCTCCACACCCTCTCCAGCATTTGTTGTTTGTAGATTTTCTGATGATGCCCGTTCTAACTGGTGTGAGGTGATACCTCATTGTAGTTTTGATTTGCATTTCTCTAATAATTAGTGATGTTGAGCATCTTTTCATGTGCTTCGTGGCCGTCTGTATGTCTTCTTTGGAGAAATGTCTATTTAGGTCTTCTGCCCATTTTTGGATTGGGGTGTTTGTTTCTTTAATATTGAGCTGCATGAGCTGTTTATATATTTTGGAGATTAATCCTTTGTCCGTTGATTCGTTTGCAAATATTTTCTCCCATTCTGAGGGTTGTCTTTTCGTCTTGTTTATGGTTTCCTTTGCTGTGCAAAAGCTTTGAAGTTTCATTAGGTCCCATTTGTTTATTTTTGTTTTTATTTCCATTACTCTAGGAGGTGGATCAACAAAGATCTTGCTGTGATTTATGTCAAAGAGTGTTCTTCCTATGTTTTCCTCTAAGAGTTTTATAGTGTCCAGTCTTATATTTAGGTCTCTAGTCCATTTTGAGTTTATTTTTGTGTATGGTGTTAGGGAGTATTCTAATTTCATTCTTTTACATGTAGCTGTCCAGTTTTCCCAGCACCACTTATTGAAGAGACTGTCTTTTCTCCATTGTATATCTTTGCCTCCTTTGTCATAGATTAGTTGACCATAGGTGCGTGGGTTTATCTCTGGGCTTTCTATCTTGTTCCATTGATCTATGTTTCTGTTTTTGTGCCAGTACCATATTGTCTTGATTACTGTAGCTTTGTAGTATAGTCTGAAGTCAGGGAGTCTGATTCCTCCAGCTCCGTTTTTTTCCCTCAAGACTGCTTTGGCTATTCGGGGTCTTTTGTGTCTCCATACAAATTTTAAGATGATTTGTTCTAGTTCTGTAAAAAATGCCATTGGTAATTTGATAGGGATTGCATTGAATCTGTAGATTGCTTTGGGTAGTATAGTCATTTTCATAACGTTGATTCTTCCAATCCAAGAACATGGTATATCTCTCCATCTGTTGGTATCATCTTTAATTTCTTTCATCAGTGTCTTATAGTTTTCTGCATACAGGTCTTTTGTCTCCCTAGGTAGGTTTATTCCTAGGTATTTTATTCTTTTTGTTGCAATGGTAAATGGGAGTGTTTCCATAATTTCTCTTTCAGATTTTTCATCATTAGTGTATAGGAATGCAAGAGATTTCTGTGCATTAATTTTGTATCCTGCAACTTTACCATATTCATTAATTAGCTCTAGCAGTTTTCTGGTGGCAGTTTTAGGATTCTCTATGTATAGTATCATGTCATCCGCAAACAGTGACAGTTTTACTTCTTCTTTTCCAATTTGTATTCCTTTTATTTATTTTTCTTCTCTGGTTGCCGTGGCTAGGACTTCCAGAACTATGTTGAATAATAGTGGTGAGAGTGGACATCCTTGTCTCGTTCCTGATCTTAGAGGAAATGCTTTCAGTTTTTCACCATTGAGAATGATGTTTGCTGTGGGTTTGTCATATATGGCCTTTATTATGTTGAGGTAGGTTCCCTCTATGCCCACTTTCTGGAGAGTTTTTATCATAAATGGGTGTTGAATTTTGTCAAAAGCTTTTTCTGCATCTATTGAGATGATCATATGGTTTTTCTTCTTCAATTTGTTAATATGGTGTATCACATTGATTGATTTGCGTACATTGAAGAATCCTTGCATCCCTGGGATAAATCCCACTTGATCGTGGTGTATGATCCTTTTAATGTGTTGTTGGATTCTGTTTGCTAGTATTTTGTTGAGGATTTTTGCATCTATATCCATCAGTGATATCGGTCTGTAATTTTCTTTCTTTGTAGTGTCTTTGTCTGGTTTTGGTATCAGGGTGATGGTGGCCTCATAGAATGAGTTTGGGAGTGTTCCTTCCTCTGCAATTTTTGGGAAGAGTTTGAGAAGGATAGGTGTTAGCTCTTCTCTAAATGTTTGATAGAATTCACCTGTGAAGCCATCTGGTCCTGGACTTTTGTTTGTTGGAAGATTTTTAATCACAGTTTCAATTTCATTGCTTGTGATTGGTCTGTTCATATTTTCTGTTTCTTCCTGGTTCAGTCTTGGAAGGTTATACCTTTCTAAGAATTTGTCCATTTCTTCCAGGTTGTCCATTTTATTGGCATAAAGTTGCTTGTAGTAGTCTCTTAGGATGCCTTGTATTTCTGCAGTGTCTGTTGTAACTTCTCCTTTTTCATTTCTGATTTTATTGATTTGAGTCCTCTCCCTCTTTTTCTTGATGAGTCTGGCTAATGGCTTTTCAATTTTGTTTATCTTCTCAAAGAACCAGCTTTTAGTTTTATTGATCTTTGCTATTGTTTTCTTTGTTTCTATTTCATTTATTTCTGCTCTGATCTTTATGATTTCTTTCCTTCTGCTAACTTTGGGTTTTGTTTGTTCTTCTTTCTCTAGTTTCTTTAGGTGTAAGGTTAGATTGTTTAATTGAGATTTTTCTTGTTTCTTTAGGTAGGCTTGTATAGCTATAAACTTCCCTCTTAGAACTGCTTTTGCTGCATCCCATAGGTTTTGGGTCGTCGTGTCTTCATTGTCATTTGTCTCTAGGTATTTTTTGATTTCTTCTTTGATTTCTTCAGTGATCTCTTGCTTATTTAGTAACGTATTGTTTAGCCTCCATGTGTTTGTCTTTTTTACATTTTTTCCCTGTAATTCATTTCTAATCTCATAGCATTGTGGTCAGAAAAGATGCTTGATATGATTTCAATTTTCTTAAATTTACTGAGGCTTGATTTGTGACCGAAGATGTGATCTATCCTGGAGAATGTTCCGTGAGCACTTGAGAAGAATGTGTAATCTGCTGTTTTTGGATGGAATGTCCTATAAATATCAATTAAATCTATCTGGTCTATTGTGTCATTTAAAGCTTCTGTTACCTTATTTATTTTCATTTTGGATGATCTGTCCATTGGTGTAAGTGAGGTGTTAAAGTCCCCCACTATGATTGTGTTACTGTCAATTTCCTCTTTTATAGCTGTTAGCAGTTGCCTGATGTATTGAGGTGCTCCTATGTTGGGTGCATATATATTTATAATTGTCATAGCTTCTTCTTGGATTGATCCCTTCATCATTATGTAGTGTCCTTCTTTGTCTCTTGTAACATTCTTTACTTTAAAGTCTATTTTATCTGATATGAGTATAGCTACTCCAGCTTTCTTTTGATTTCCATTTGCATGGAATATCTTTTTCCATCCCCTCACTTTCAGTCTGTATGTGTCCCTAGGTCTAAAGTGGGTCTCTTGTAGACAGCATATATATGGGTCTTGTTTTTGTATCCATTCAGCAAGCCTGTGTCTTTTGGTTGGAGCATTTAATCCATTCACGTTTAAGGTAGTTATCGATATATATGTTCCTATGACCATTTTCTTAATTGTTTTGGGTTTGTTTTTGTAGGCCCTTTTCTTCTCTTGTGTTTCCCACTTACAGAAGTTCCTTTAGCATTTGTTGTAGAGCTGGTTTGGTGGTGCTGAATTCTCTTAGCTTTTGCTTGTCTGTAAAGCTTTTGATTTCTCCATCAAATCTAAATGAGATCCTTGCCAGGTAGAGTAATCTTGGTTGTAGGTTCTTCCCTTTCATCACTTTAAGTATATCATGCCACTCCCTTCTGGCTTGTAGAGTTTCTGCTGAGAAATCAGCTGTTAACCTTATGGGAGTTCCCTTGTATGTTATTTGTCGTTTTTCCCTTGCTGCTTGCAATAATTTTTCTTTGTCTTTAATTTTTGCCATTTTGATTACTATGTGTCTCGGCGTGTTTCTCCTTGGGTTTATCTTGTATGGGACTCTCTGCGCTTCCTGGACTTGGGTGGCTATTTCCTTTCCCATGTTAGGGAAGTTTTCGACTATAATCTCTTCAAATATTTTCTCTGGTCCTTTCTCTCTCTCTTCTCCTTCTGGGACCCCTATAATGCGAATGTTGTTGCGTTTAATGTTGTCCCAGAGGTCTCTTAGGCTGTCTTCATTTCTTTTCATTCTTTTTTCTTTAGTCTGTTCCGCGGCAGTGAATTCCACCATTCTGTCTTCCAGGTCACTTATCCGTTCTTCTGCCTCAGTTATTCTGCTATTGATTCCTTCTAGTGTAGTTTTCATTTCAGTTATTGTATTGGTCATCTCTGTTTGTTTGTTCTTTAATTCTTCTAGGTCTTTGTTAATCATTTCTTGCATCTTCTCAATCTTTGCCTCCATTCTTATTCCGAGGTCTTGGATCATCTTCACTATCATTATTCTGAATTCTTTTTCTGGAAGGTTGCCTATCTCCACTTCATTTAGTTGTTTTTCTGGGTTTTTTTCTTGTTCCTTCATCTGATATATAGCCCTCTGCCTTTTCATCTTGTCTATCTTTCTGTAACTGTGGGTTTTGGTCCACAGGCTGCAGGATTGTAGTTTTTCTTGCTTCTGCTGTCTGCCCTCTGGTGGTTGAGGCTATCTAAGAGGCTTGATGGGAGTCTCCAGTGGTGGGTAGAGCTGACTGTTGCTGTGGCGGTCAGAGCTCAGTAACACTTTAATCCACTTGACTGTTGATGGGTGGGGCTGGGTTCCCTCCCTGTTGGTTGTTTTGCCTGAGGCAACCCAACACTGGAGCCTACCTGGGCTCTTTGATGGGGTTAATGGCAGACTCTGGGAGGGCTCGCGCCAAGGAGCACTTCCCAGAACCTCCGCTGCCAGTGTCCTTGTCCCCACGGTGAAACAGAGCCACCTCCCGCCTCTGCAGGAGACCCCCCAGCACCAGCAGGTAGGTCTGGTTCAGTCTCCCCCAGGGTCACTGCTCCTTCCCCTGGGTCCCGATGCGCACACTACTTTGTGTGTGCCCTCCAAGAGTGGGGTCTCTGTTTCCCCCAGTCCTGTCAACGTCCTGCAATCAATTCCCACTAGGCTTCAAAGTCTGATTCTCTAGGAATTCCTCCTCCCGTTGCCGGACCCCCAGGTTGGGAAGCCTGACGTGGGGCTCAGAAGCTTCACTCCAGTGGGTGGACTTCTGTGGTATAAGTGTTCGCCAGTCTGTGAGTCACCCACCCAGCAGTTATGGGATTTGATTTTACTGTGATTGCGCCCCTCCTACCGTCTCACTGTGGCTTCTCCTCTGTCCTTGGATGTGGGGTATCCTCCTTGGTGAGTTCCAGTGTCTTCCTGTCGTTGATTGTCCAGCAGGCAGTTGTGATTCTGGTGCTCTCGCAAGAGGGGGTGAGAGCACGTCCTTCTACTCCGCCATCTTGGTTAATCTCCCAGCAGGCGGATTCTTAACCACTGCGCCACCAGGGAAGTCCCTGAATGGCTAAATCTTAATGTATCATACGTAGTTGGGCTTGTGAAAGAGTTGAGGTTTTGCTGCTGCTGTTTTTGTTCTATTTTGCTAGCTGAATCATGAATATAAATTATAAATCAAATTAAATTGACTTTTTTCCCCCTTGAAGGAGGACCGGGGTATCTGTTACCCTTATCACTAGAAATGATTGGAAGATTGCTGGTGAATTAATTAATATTCTGGAAAGAGCAAATCAGGTGAGAATATGCAACTCTGTTTTCTAAGGTTCAAATTTCATTTATTCCAAGTACTGGGGCTTTACCGCCTGTCAGGAAATACAGATATTAAACTAGTAATTAAGCGTGTTATGAGGGCTGTAGCGTGGCAAAGATGAGCACTATAGTATATAAGTGGGGAACCTGGTCTAATAGGGGTGAACATCACTGGACCCTGCTGAGGAAGATCCCAGTGCGGTGGAGGTTGGAGAGAACAGAGGAAGCAGAGAACACACTCAGGCCCCGAGGTGAGAAAGTGACACCAGGCAAAGGCACCAGGAAGCAGCTGAAGGGCCACGCCAGCAGGAGGGCCGCGTACTTACTGACGGGGTTTTTAAGACTAGGCTGGTTTTTATACCTTGAAGATTCGGTGTTGCATATGCAGAGGGACACGTTCCATTCTGTTTGGAAGGTGTCATGTAATCAGTTGTGGAGATTCTCTGAAGATTGTAGAAAAGCTGTTAAATAACGAGAATCGCCTCAATCCTAATAACACGTTTAATGGCTTCAGAGTGTCCCAGAGGATCTTGTGGTGATGGCTGAGAGATATAAAGCAAATAAACTGAAAAAAGAAATGGAAAATAAATGGGAAAGACCCCAAGGAAAACCCAAGAAGTTTTATTGTTAACGTCTATGTTGAAAAGTGGTACCAGCCTACTTAAAAGAGGTAAAATTTGAATAACATGGACTTTCAAACACCTGGTTTCCTTAACTAGGCTTTGTTAGTGTGTTTATTACAATCAGCATTATCTCTAAGAGTCATTAACATAATAAATGAGATCTTATTCTTTATCTGTTACCTAAATTCTAGTTAATATATCTTAGAAGTATTAATTCAGAGGTGAGAAAGAAACTTTAAGTTGTACAGCCGTAAGAGTATAATGGAATATAATAGAACTGGTGGAGGTATAAATTGGTATAACCTTTTCTGAGCAATCAGGTGGTAATGTGTCAATTGTAAATACATATACTTTTTGATCCAGCAATTCCTCTGGACATAAATGTCCAGTAGGGAGCCATACGAATAAACTATGGAGAAAATCATATCATATAAGGGCCTAATGCCTATGACATAGGAAACTCCTAACACTGAACAAAAACAACCTGATGAGAAAATGGGCCAAGGACTTGAATAGACATTTCTCCAAAGACATACAAATGTCCAACAAGTTAAAGATGCTCAGCTTCAGTAATCACTAGGGGATTCAAAGATCACCTCACCCCCATTAGAATGGCACAGTACATCAATTTATGGTTTTTCCTGCTTGTTTTTCAGAATTCAAGATTTTTTTTGAGATATATTTATTTAAGATACTGTGGAAGTATTGGAAGCATGCTGGCAGTATGAAGAGATGACTGATTCTTAAAATAATAGTGTTTAAAATGTAGAATTCAGTATTTTATACTTTAATAAGATAAAAAGTAAACTTGAGTTGAAAATTTTTTTATCGATATTAAGGAATGTAGCATTAAAATTTCATTTTTTGCTATCTTTATGTTAAAGAAAGAAATAAAAGTAAATTTTGTCCCCTATAATGTTGCTGTGTTAAGGTCAATCTTTAAAGGGTTTCAAGCTTGTTCAGATGTTGTCATAGCAGTGAAAATGCTGTTAACACAATAAGTTTTTTTCTGTGATAAAAAGACAAGCTGATCCATCTTCCTCAATAGCCCTTTAATTTTGTGTTTACCACATAGTGTTTTATTTGGTGGTACTTTTCTTACTACTTTATCTACTTTGAAATGAAACAGTAAAAGGATTTCATGGGGCCAAAATATGCAACAGCTGTTTGTTAAATTTTAGCCTAGCGCTCCAGGATCAAGTAAATCCTGGGTAAATTCATTTCCCTGAAAGCTTCTTTGACTAATCATGGTCCCCTACTTTCCCTTATACTTTTGTGTAGTTTTCTGTTCCCTACATGATAATTACTTATACCATGTTATCGTCTGTCAGAAGTTGAATAGTACTGAGGAAATACGTTCATGATACAAGAACCACAAACACCCACCAAAAGGTGTATGTAATGAGAATAAATTTTTGTGATAAGTTTCATTACGTGAAAATGCATTAAAATTAGTGAAATACTAACATTAATTTGGGCTACTGACAGGTTTTCAGTGAAGGTGGGCTAGGCTAACAGCTAGGAGCCCATCTTTCCCTAAAAGTGCAGAATGAAACGTAAAAGGAATACACAGTGGGGACAAAAGACAGTCTCTTCAGTAAGTGGTGCTGGGAAAACTGGACATCTGGTTATAAAAGACCACAATTAGAACACGCTGGGGAGTGTGGGGAGGGCAGCCCTGGGGCTGAGGGGCTCGGGATGCAGCCAGGGGCTGCAGGGACCGGTGGGCTGCTTGCTGCCGGTTCAAGGCCCGTCCTGCTGCTGCCCCGGGCTACGGCCAGAGCTGCTGCCTCCGGCCCATGGACGTCACATCCTTCAGCAAGAGGGTCCAGAAGAGCACCTCGCAGAAGAAGGTCCAGCTGCACGTGGACAGGAGCCTCAGGTGAACACTCTCCGACGTTACAGAGGACGCTACAAACTGCAGAGCAGGCCAGGCTTCAGTAAGGCCCAGTGAGCAGAAACCATCAGCCAAGGCTTCAGGGACAGACCTGTGAGTGAAAACGAGACCCTCCTTACTTTTCTACCCAGTGAAGAGTGACCACAGCAAACTGGACCAGAAATGAGGGGCGGCAAGCGGCTCCAGTGAGACTGGAGCACATCTTCAAGGGGTAAGTGCAGCGCTTAATGCACAGTGATGTCGGCTACACTTAAGCCCATGAAGGCTGTTCAGTTTTACTGTAAATAAAAAGCTTGATGAATACTGTAAATCTTTTAGGTCAGGAGGATTACATCCTCCTGATTCAGCATGTTTACATGCAGACTTTTAAGGCAACTACTGGACTAAAAAAAACAAGATCAGAAAAAGAATGAAAGGAAAACAATGTATGGCCGCATCAACGAAGCATGAAGTCAGTTCTCCTGGGACTGTGGGTGACAGCAGTCTTGGCAGTCACTGTGTGATTCCACGCTGCCTCACGCGAGGTGTAGCCCTGGTCCAGCAGCCTGCGGCTGGCGGTGGACCTGCGTGAGCAGACCCGTCTGCTGGGGACACAGACCCCCACTTTGCTGCCAGCTTTGTCGCTTGTCAGCAAGTCCGTTTGACGCGGGTCCCTGGCCGGCCCTGTGCCTGGAACACAGCAGGCACTCAGGCGGCATCTGCTGGTTAATCGAGCTGTCACTTCAGTGCCAGCCTTGTCACATCTGGTCCCCAGCTCCAGGTGCCGAGACCCCTGCCGTTTCTGTTGCTCAGCACGTGTAGTAGAGGAAACCCTGATACACCAACAGGAGGTTTCGGGTCAGGCGAGGTTTCAGGCAGTCCCATGCGCCCAGCTGTATTGTGGAGGGTCCAGAAACACACATGCAGAGCCCCTCCCGGGGGCCGCGGCCCCTGGTGCTCCCCTCCACGCTTCATTCTGCGGGCAAAGTTACGTATTGCGACCTCAGCCGTTCTCCTGGGCCAGAAATGCTTTGACACATGGATGCATTTAGTGGTTTGGGGCTCATGTTTTCAGAAGCACTAATCCGTAATTCAGAATCACAAGAAAGCTGCCAAGGACCATGTGGTTCCTGCTCCAGAGTCCAGCCGTGGGGTGGAAGTTGTGAGCAGCCTTGACCTTCTGCACTGGGGGGTCAGCAAGGAAGCACGGCTTTGGGCAGCACAGGCCGGTGCCGTCTGATGCTCATTCCTGTGGGCACTTCGCCTCTCTTTTCGGGGGAAAGATTGCTAAAAAAACTTTTTTAAGTATTAACAATTCCCTGTTTTTTTCTTTATGTTCAAAAACTCAGACCCCTATATCTAATTCTATCAGAACCAAAGTATCCTTTGAAAATAAAGCTTTATATCCAAAAGTATGCTTTTGCAAAACTTTCTAGTCAGTGTGTTGGGGGAGCAGAGAGTGTGACCAGGGAGTGGGAAGGAAAGAGAAGGAAGGACTTGAATTCTAATTTCTGACCACCTTGCCATATATTGTGTTCGAAGGTATCACCTTCTTACTCAGTTTTAATTCTGAGTTCTTTCTTTTTTTTTTTTTAATAAATTTATTTATTTTATTTATTTTTGGCTGTGTTGGGTCTTTGTTGCTGCGCGCAGGCTTTCTCTAGTTGTGGAGAGCGGGGGCTACCCTTTGTTGCGGTGCGTGGCTTCTCTTGCCGTGGAACACAGGCTCTAGGCGAGTGGGCTTCAGTAGTTGTGGCATGTGGGCTCAGTAGTTGTGGCGCATGGGCTTAGTTGCTCCACGGCATGTGGGATCTTCCCAGACCAGGGCTCGAACCCGTGTCCCGTGCATTGGCAGGCAGACTCTCAACCACTGCGCCACCAGGGAAGCCCCTGAGTTCTTCCTTAAGCCTCAAAGACTCAAAGCAGCAGTGGACAGCCTGGCCTGGTGGAGCGTTTTAGTGTCTCACGGATGGATTCATCTGAGCATCCGCCCGGAGAAGTCAGAAACCCGCCCCCGACCCCGAGCAGGGAGGTGGAGTGGCCAAAGGTCTCGGTTCCGTGGAGCATGCTTTCCGTGGACAAGGACACCACTCTCACTAAATAACACGTGGTGTGTCCGTGGCAGCCACGCTTTCACCAGTGCTCACGATGCACGTCTAGCCGATTGCAGCCTTTTAAAATATGCGTAATTGAATGTACACAGAGCATCCTCTAGACTCTGAGGGGATCGTATTTTCATACACCCGACCATGGTTGGCACGTCAAGGTGCTCTCTGTGTTTCCAGTCGTGCAGATTCAGTGCGTATTTAGAGAGCGTCTCGCTGCTCACAGCTCAAGGCTGTTGATATGTAGGCACCAAGAAGGCTCTGAAGTATGTGGCTTATGTCGGTTTTTCTTAAGAAGCTGAGTTAGAAAGGGTTTGAAGGAATCAAAACACCAAACCCCCTTTGTCAAGGGGAGTGTTTTGATATCAGGCTGGAGTTTGGGGGCAGATGGGGTTAAGGCATTGGTAACCTGCTCTCTGGAAATATCCACATACTATTGAGAAAAAAAAAAAGTGTAGCTGTCTGATGTTTGAGCCACAGTTGTGGATGTGTAGGTCATGTCACTGTCTCTTCAACAGCAGATCTGTGTCCCCAGCTGAGAGAGACTCTGGACGAGAAGCTGTGGTGTTAGGCTCTGTCTGTTCCGGTGTGTCTGGAAGAGCGCGTTCATTCCCACGGGAAGCCCGGGACACTTTTCACCCTCAGCCAGAGGCTGGGCGCACGCAGTCCCGTGCTGTTTTTCCTCTAAGGAGAGGTCCTTTGGAAAGTGGAGGTTGTGTGTGTCTTTTCAACCTCTGAAAGCATGTCAGGTGAGAGAAGAGACAAGGCTCTCTGAGCTCATGTTTTTCTTGGGTGCAGAAATCTGTTCTTTCATCAGACCATGAAGCCACGTGCCTTAGTCTCTTCTGCAGCTTCCCACAGCTTGATCTGGGGCAGGAGGCTTCTGCCTCTTAGAGGTGGCTGATCCTCTAAAGCAACCCTGTCTGGCTCTGGGGAGCAGTGGGGCTTGAGGAAAGCAGCCCTCCCCGTGGCTGTCTGCATTTTTAAACCACCTGTCAAGGACTTGCGCTTCTCTCCACCTGTAGGGTTGCCACATTGCCTTCTCTCCGCTTGGTGCTCCTGGGCAAAACTGGCATGTGCCATCCAGAACTGGCGTTGTCTTCTTAAAGAGCACGGCTCCTGCCTCGGTTCCGGCCTGCTGTGCTTCTTTCATATGCCCTGAAGGGTGTCACATCTTGCCATTCGTGTTGCTTCGTTTTAAGGTTTTTTAAAAAAACAAACGGACAGACTTCTTATTTCAATGAACAAACTCTTAGGTTGGCAACAGCATGTGAGAAAGATCATAGCTGAACCCCCTGAAAGAGTGCAGCCGAGGGATTCAAGACCAGTGGTGTAAAAGGAAGAGGAATTTCACTTATGTGGTACAGCTGCCAAGTTGTTAGATGTTCTGGTCTCCGCTAAATAGTCACAGCTAGTCTTCCAGGGAGCAGATGTTAATAATTGTTTGCAGTTAGAATGCTGCATCTAACCTTGGCATTTCAGCTGTTTATTTTGTGGGAATTTTTGCTGCTTGCTTGCAGGGCACCTGCCTGGTAGAAAGGAGAAGGTAGGGGAGGGAACTAACTCAGGGGCCCGACCGTGGATCCCAGAGTTGTTGCTGCATGGAAATCACCTGAAGGCTCTCAGGCATTACAATGACAAGATGCAACAGTTGAGAAGGGGCCTTTTAGCCATCTGGTCCAGACATTCTGCCTGCAACCTGCCACCTGGGGTTTGAGCAGCCTGGGCTTAAATACCTCTGAGGACAGAGAACTTACTGCCTCCTGGGGAAGCCTGTTCTATCTTTGTTTTTGTTTTTGTTTATAAAGTTATTTATTTATTTATTTATTTTTGGCTGTGTTGGGTCTTCGTTGCTGCGCGCGGGGTTTCTCTAGTTGTGCCGAGCGGGGGCTTCTCATTGCGGAGGTTTCTCTTGCTGCGGAGCGCGGGCTCTAGGCGCGCGGGCTTCAGTAGTTGTGGCGCGCGGGCTTAGTTGCTCCGCGGCATGTGGGATCTTCCCGGACCAGGGCTCAAACCCGTGTCCCCTGCATTGGCAGGCAGATTCTTAACCACTGCGCCACCAGGGAAGTCCCTTGTTTGACCTTTGTAAACCTCTGGCTTTTCTATGTTCTCTGCAATCTCCATCTTAGTCTCTGGCCAGTGGGGGCCAGGTTAATTGCTGGCACTGCTCCGGGGCATACTGTTTGTCTTTAGAAGGAGCAGCCAGCAAATAGACACTTTGGTGTCCTGGCTGTCCTTCCCTCTGAGTATTGGTCCACTTGGTTCCTTGCTGGAGATGCTGAGGAAAGCCCGTCAGCCTGGTTCTACTCCCTAGATGTTGCTAAAGCTGATGGAGGAGGGAGCGCTATCAGGCTGCTAAGAAATACCTCAAGACACATGAGGCCTTAGTGCCCTGCTTGCATCACAAAAACTGAGGCTCACTTCACATAGGAAAAGTTTTAGCGAGAAGGTTTTAAAATATGATCTGTGCGGAGTTTAAAGGTTACGTGGCCCCTGAAGGCTTGTACCTTAATGTTCCTGCAAGTACTTCACACGTTGTTTTTATGGAGAAAACAAAGCTTAGGAACCTGGGGAAACCACAGGTCTCGGTGTTAGAGAAGGGCCGTATTTTCAAGCTGGAAAGTCCTTTAAAGTTGCCGTTGCCCAGTCACTGATTTTTAGAGATGGGGAAACTGAAATTCGAAAAGACTCGCCCGAGCACCCTGGCATCATCTGGACCAGCCTCTCGCCCTCCTGACCCGCCTGGTGCTCGTCCACTTTCCGCAGAGCGGGAACCCGGCCTGCAGGGGGCTGCCCTCACGTCCTCGAGACCTTGCCCCTGAGCAGAGGTTCCCAAGGCCAGCCTGGCTCTCAGGGACAGAGAACCGACCTGCAGGACTCCAGGTTGCAAGTGACGGCTGGGAAGGCAGTCAGTTGAGTTTTGCAAAATGAATGGGAGGGGAGAACAGAAGGAGCCTATCATTGAAGACCAAGGTTCCAGAGTCCTGGTGGGAAATGTGACGTTGTCTTAGAATCTGAATGCTCACGAAATGCACTTGCTCTGTGATCTGTGGGTCAGGCTTGAGCCTTTCACACGGGTCATTCAGGTGACCCTAACTTGAAGAGACGCAGCTCTGTGGCCCTGCCATTCGCAGCCCCGTCCCTGTTAACGAGCGAGGTGGCTGATCTGAAGCACAGGTGAGCTCAAGGTCATGCCCGGGGACGCATGGCGCTTCAGGGCGCCTCTGTGTTCCTTTCATTTTATTACAAGCTGTTGCCAAGTTCATGGTTAGGAGGGGTAAAGCGGACCCCTTTTTTTTTTAATTAATTTTTTTTTTTTTTTTTTTTTGGCTGCGTTGAGTCTTCGTTGGTACACGCGGGCTTTCTCTAGTTGCGGTGAGCGGGGGCTACTCTTCGTTGCGGTGCGCAGGCTTCTCATTGCAGTGGCGTCTCGTTGCGGAGCACGGACTCTGGGTGCGCGGGCTTCAGTAGCTGTGGCTCGCGGGCTCTAGAGCGCAGGCTCAGTAGTTGTGGCGCACGGGCTTAGTTGCTCCGTGGCATGTGGGATCTTCCCAGACCAGGGCTCGAACCCGTGTCCCCTGCATTGGCAGGCAGATACTCTTAACCACTGAGCCACCAGGGAAGCCCCTGACCCCGTTCCTTGAGGTGGAATCCAGCTGGGGACAAGGTGGGACCTTTTCTTAGGGTAGGAATGTCTACAATCAGTCGTTTCATCTAGTAGCTTGCATCTTCAAACACAAGCCCTTCAGTGGCTTTCACTTAATGAACACATCTTTGCCGATGACAGAGGCTTGTACAGGTTCCCTGTTTCACAAGCCTATTACCCGTTTATGCCCATCAGAGTGTTTTGGGGGCGCAGGTTGGCTGTTTTTTTGTTTTTGGGTTTGTTTGTTTTTTTTTTCCATTTTGTAACTGCCTTATCACAAAAAGCAAGCACACTTCCATTCCAGGCCTCCTCATATTGTGCGTGTTTCCTGCCAAATCGGTGGGATCATTTGTATTTTAAGTTTGTAATCTGCAGCTCTGTACTGTTGAAAGGCTCTCAGTTCTGGGGTGGGGGTCTCCTTAGCACGCATGTGACCGTTCGTGTTGCAGCATCACATGGATGGGACGGCCCGACCCTTACTCTTAATAAACGATCTGAATGAGAAACCAGAAAAAAAAAAAAAAAAAAAAAAAGGACATTAACACCATATACAAAAATAAACTCAAAATGGACCAAAGACTTAAATGTAAGACTGGAAACCGTAAAACTCCTAGAGGAAAACACAGGCAGAACGCTCTTTGCTACCATCAAAGGCAACACAAATGACAAATGTGGGCGAGGATGTGGAGAAAAGGGAACTCTTGTGCACTGTTGGTGGGAATGTAAATTCGTGCAGCCACTGTGGAAAACAGTATGGAGGTTTCTCAAAGCTAAATGTAGAACTACCAGATGACCCAACAATTCCACTCCTTGGTATATATCTGAAAGAAACAAAAACACGAATTCGAAAAGGTACATGCACCCCAACGTTCACTGCAGCATTATTTACAATAGCTAAGACATGGAAGCAACCTAAGTAAGTGTCCATCAACAGAGGAATGGATAAAGAAGATGTGGTATATACATACAATGGAATATGACTCAGCCGTAACAAAGAATGAAATAATGCCATTTGCAGTTACATGGATGGACTTGGAGGGCATTATGCTCAGTGAAATAAGTCAGAGAAAGACAAATACTATATGGTACCACTTATACGTGGAATCTAAAAAATACAAGTTAGTTAATAAAAAAAGCAGACTCACAGATATAGAGAACACACTAGTGATTACCAGTGGGGGGAGGGAAGGGAGAGGGGCAATATAGGGATGGGGGAGAAAAAGGGTTATTATGGCATTATATGAGATTATATGAAATCATGTGTGAAACTTTTGAAAACTGTAAAGCACTATAGAATCAGAGTGTTTCTATAAAATATTAAATTAAAAAAAATCAAGTATGGTTTTTTCTTTTTTAGAGGTGATGAAATGTTCTGGAATTGCATAGTGGTGATGGCTATACCACCTTTTGAATATACTAAAAACCACGGAACTCTACACTTTAAATGGATGAATTGCATGTTAATGTGAATTATCTCTTCTTTTTTTTTTTTTTTTTTTTTTGGCTGCGTCGTGCTTCTTGCGGGATCTTAGCTCCCCGACCAGGGATCTAACCCTGCCCCCTGCAGTGGAGTTGGGGAGTCTTAACCGCTGGACCGCCAGGAAGTCCCAGTATGAATTATATCTTCACAGAGCTGCTACCTTAAGGGCCTCCCTAAAAGCAGAAGAGCTGGCAGGACAACGAGGGAGGCAGAGGCAACTGCAGACGTGTTTGGATGTGTAACTGTTCTGTTAGGCCAGTGGGTGGCACTGCCAAGGCATCTTCCTAGGCTAAACTAAGTGCAGGCAGATCTCGTTTTATTGCATTTTGCTTTACTGCGCTTCACAGATAATTGTTTTTCTGGTTTTTTTTTTACAAATTGAGAGTCTGTGGCAACCTTGTGCAGAGCAAGTCTATTGGCATCAAAGACCCTTTTCTCAGATAAACTCCCTTCACAGGTTCTGGGGGACACATCTTTTGGGGCCACCATTCAACCCACTCTCTGTATAAAGTAACCCTCTCATTTTAGGAGCTGACTGAGGCCCTATATAAACTGGCACGGCACCAGCTATGTGGCCGGGGGTCTGGAGAGAATGAAGACCCTGGACCCATGATGGGGTGGGTGAGTGGCCAGGCTACTTCCCAGTTTACCTTTTGGTTTTTCACTTCGATTGTGGGGCACCGTTGGCCTCGACACTGGGTCTTGTTTGTTTTGAAGCAGTCAGATTATCAGCCTTTCTGGGTGGCTTCTCCACTTACGACATATTTGGAAAGGCCTTTCCTATTCTGATGATATAAACATTGTTTTTTTGTTTTGGTTTCACAGCTTTGGTCCAGCTGGAGGGTGTGTGTGTGTGTGTGTGTGTGTGTGTGTATCAGGTGTGAGATAGGAGGCTTTTTTCCTGGATGACTACCTAATTTTCTCAATACTAGTCAATGAAAGATCCCTCTTTTCCCAACTATCTACAATCTTATCTTCTACTAAAATCACGCATGTTTTTGGGTCTATGTCTGGCGTGTTTATTGTTTTGTTCATCTGTCTGAGAATCCATGCATTGATGCCAATCCCAGGCACGTGTCTTTTCACACTTGTGAGATCTTTGAGTCAGGAGGCATCTAACGTCATAGGCTAATTGGCAGTGTTTTTCTTAGTGGCACACGAACCAACGATGCACCTTGGAATACATAGTGGCCTAGATTTAACAAAATGGTAACAACTGTGTGGGCCTTCCCTGGTGGTCCAGCGGTAAGACTCCGCACGTCCACTGCAGGGGGCACAGGTGGATTCGATTCCTGGTTGGGGAACTAAGATCCTGCAAAAAAAAAAAAAAAAAAAGATAGTAATTGTGGCTTTAAAATATGTTTTGCCTCCTGATAGGCCTTATCACACCTCATTGCCTGTCCCTACTTTTTTTCCCTCAGGGTTTTCCTAGGTATTCTTGCTCATTTTTCCTCTATGAAATTTAGAGTCAGAGTATTCTGAAAATAAATCTGAGTGGGTTTTTAGTTAGGATGGTATTAGATGACACACTAATGAGAAGTGACATTTATATGACATTCAATCTGACCACTAAGAACACTGTGTGTCTTCACAGGGATCCAAGTACTTGTATGTGTGTATATTCCTCCAGAGAGTGTGGAAGTTTCCTTTACGTTCATTCTGTAAATACTGGGCGTCTACACTGGAGACGCAGCATAAACGTAGCAGACACAACTTCCTGCCCTCCGATTTTTGCCTACCCTGAGATCATGAAGATATTCTCCTATGTCATCTTCCAGTTTGTGCTACCTTTCCCATTTAGATCCACAAGCCACTTGGAATTGATTTCTGTTGGATTGATTTTATTCCATTTAGATGGTCAGTTGATGAAGCACCAATTACTGAAAATCTACTTCACTGCTCTCCAGTAGTAATAGTGTAATAAATCAAGTGCTCATATATGGGTAGGTCTAGATACATTTCAAAGATCGAATCAGCTTTATTTTCCTTCAGTTCAGATCTGGAGTTTGTGGAAAAGGAAGGAGCCAAGAATGACACCGTCGTTTGGGCCTGAGAAACAGGAAGAGGCGTCAAATATCGGGGAGGCACGTGGCGGACGGAGTAGGGGGCAGAAAGTCGTGGCTTTGCACGTGGGTGAGGTTGAGGCGTCTCTCAGACGTCAAAGTGAAGACAGAGGGTAGGCAGGTGGAGATACAAGCATCAAATTACATCTCTGAGAACCATTCCCCTAACAAAATTAAAATCTTAATGTTTTTTGCTTTCAATTCTGTGAAATCAAAAAAGGATTAAGACCCTCCATGCAGTCAAAAATCTGTGTATACTTTATAGTCAGCCCTCTGTATCCTTGGTTTCACATCTGTGGATTCAACAACCACAGATCGTACAGTGGTACGTACTTATTGAAAAAAAATCTGGGTGTGAGTGGACCCGTGCAGTTGAAACCCTTGTTGTTCAAGGGTCAACTGTGTATATGGCACATTTTGTGTGTCCATTCACCTACTGATGGACGGTTGGGCCGTTTCTACCTTTTGGTTACTGTGAATAAGGCTGCTATGAACATTCGTGTACAAGTCTGTGTTGGAGTCCCTGCCTGCAGTTCTTTGGGGTATAGACCTAGGAGCAGATTTGCCAGGTCATATGGTAATGTTAACTTTTTGAGGAGCCACTAAACTGTTTTCCACAGTGGCTGCATCATTTTACATTCTCACCAGCAAAGTACAGGGTTCTGATATCTCCACCTTCTCCCCAACACTTGTTAATCCTTCCCAGTCTTGTTACTTTCTGTTGTTTCTGCTATTTACACGGACGCCGTCTTAGATGTGAGGTGGTTTCTCATTGTGGTTTTGATTTGCATTTCTCTAATGATGAATGATGTTAAGTATCTTCTTATGAGCTCAGTGTAATCTACATGCAATGAAACTTAATTTAAGGGTAAAGTCTTATGGCTCCTGACAAATATATACACCCACCTAACAACCACCACAATCGAGATAGAGAATATTTCCATCACTCCGAAATATTCCCTTGTCCCCTTCCCTCCCATTTCCATCAGCACCAGGCAACCAAGGATCTGCTTGTCTACAGAGATTAGATCTACTTTTCTAGAATTTCATACAAATCAAATCATATATATTCCTTTGTGTCTGGCTTCTTTTGTTCGGCACTGTTTTTGGCATTCATGGATATTATGTGTATCAGCAGTTCATTCCTTTGTAAAGCTAATATTGCATTGTAAAGACGTAAGTTGTTCATCTGTTGGACATTTGGGGTTTTTTTTCAAGTTTTGGCTGTTTTAAGTAAAACTGTTGTCAACATTCACGTGCAAATCTTTGTGAACGTATTTTTCATTTCCTTTGGCAAAAAAAAGGAATCCTAAATGTAGAATTGCTAAGTCGTATTCTATTTTAAGTTTATTTAAACTGCTCCACTGGTTTCCAAAGTGTTGGTACCATTCCCACCAGCAGTGGATGAGAGCCCTAGTTGCTCCAAAACCTCACCAACACTCGCTATGTCCATCATTCTAATTTTATTTATTCATATGGGTGTTCAGTGGTATCTCATGCTGACTTTCATTTGAATTTCCCCAATGACTAATAATGTTGAGCATATTTTATGTGCTCATTGGTCAACTGTACTGTACAACTTTTGTGAGGTGTCTTCCTGTTGGGGGCCTATTTGTCTTAACTGTGACCAGAACCCTGGATCTAAGAGCTCTTATATTCTGGTTCTAAAGCCCTTTGTCACCTGTGCATCTCCCCACCCCCTCACACACATGTTTGGACATATTTTATCCTGTTTTCTTCTATAAGTTTGATTGTTTTTGCTTCTATAATTTTGATTGTGACCTACTTCAAATTTATTTATGGATAGTGAGAAGTGAGGATCAATGTTCCTTTTCCCCATACGATGCCCACTTGTTCCAGCACATCTTTGTTGGAAGGACCATGATTTCCCACATTTAATTGCCTTGGCACCTTTGTCAAAAATCAGTTGATCCTATGAGTGTGGGTCAACTTCAGATTCACTGTCCTGTCCACTGACCTGTGTAGGGGAACGGAGCCACCATGGCACTCTGCTGACCTTGCACGTCTCCACATGGGCCAGGCTCCACTGCAGCCTGAAACACGCCTCAGCAGAATGCCTGGCGGTCCCCCTATGACTGGAAACCCTCCCACCCAAGACAGATGTTCTAGTGAGGGGCTGTCACAGACTTTCCCATCTGCCTCCATCTTGCAGAAGTCTCCCTATCTTGAGGGCAGTTGCCAGGTCTAGTTTCTCATTCACCTCCCTGGTCCTGGGGAGCCCCCAGACAGGAGACTGTGCCCCTGGCCCTCCTTAGGGCTCTAAACCTGCACAGCCACGGCCTAGAGTTGGATCTCCAGCAAGAGAGCACCCACCACTTAGCTTTGGTGTCACCTGTGGTGAGAGACAGGCTTGAAACCAGCTGTTGAAATGGTGTCTTAGTTGCTGCTAAAAGTCCATCTGTTGAGGTTGAACAGAAGGACACTTAAAACCAAAGGTGAGGGAGTTCCCTGGTGGCCTAGTGGTTAGGATTCGGCGCTTTCACTGCTGTGGTCCGTGTTCCATCCCTGGTCAGGGAACTGAGATCCTGCAAGCGCAGTGCAGCAAAAAAACAAAAAAAGAAGAAAAAATCCACATAAAACCAAAAAAAAGGTGAGTGTAAAAAAGTGCACTTTGTAGGAAAAGCTCCTCAGGTTCATCTCTTTCAGTTTCACTCCTCTCTCCCTCATTTTGGAAGGTTCCGAAGCATATTCCCGTTTCACTGTAAAGCCGTTGTGTCAGAGTTTGCGACTCCTGAGCCCGGCGCTGCCGTGGCTTAACCAAGGGGCTTGGGTGGAAGACAGACCACTGCAGGTCCCACCGATGTCCCCACTGGGGATGAATCCCATCAGGGCACTGGGGTTCACAGACTTCAGGGGACCCCTGCCCTCAGGACGGGTCTCCTTTCTTCCAACCAGCTGCTGGTCAGAGGCCCAGGTACCCCCATCCTGGCTCCACCCCCCAGGGCCTGGATTCTGGGACAGCTTAGGGGTAATGCAAGACCCTCATGGTCCTTTATCTGCCTGGGGGCGAGAATGTCTTAAAAGCTGCAACTGGCTTATCTTGGAGGGCTGAGTGTTTACAGCAGGTATGGGTGGAAAGATGGGGCGTGAGGTTCCTATGTCTGCAGGGTCTTCCCAGTGTAAAGATCTGTGTGTTTCCCCTGGCCAGTCATCCCCACACTGCCTTACCAGGAAGCTCAGATCCAGGATTATGAGGGCAGAGGCTCTCCCTCTGCGTATCTGTAACTTCCCACTTCCACTGATTTCGGATTCATGCAGCAGTAAGCAGCAGCAGTAAACAGTAGCTGGAAGCGAGACCTTAGTTCCCTGACCAGGAGTCGTAACAGCTAGACCACAGACAGAGTCCAGCAGCTAGGGCCTAAATCCCCAGTCCTTACCTACCTTGAGAAGAAAGAATTCTGACGAGGAGGCGGAAGGTAAAGAGAAAAGTAAAACGTTTATTAGAAAAGCAGAGTACATGCGGAAAGATGCATGAGCAAACTCAGAGAGAGTCGCGCCTTTGGGAAGTTTAAAACCTTTATAAGGGGGCAGTTTTCCAGGTTTTTGTCCCCCCTCTGGCCAAGCATCTTGCTTTGTCCCCCCTGGCTAATTTGTCTCAGGACCCTCCCCCTAGGTGCGAAGGCACCTCTCAGCCAAGATGGACACATGCCATGACTGCTATCTTAAAAGTGTCCCCAGGAGACAAAGCTTGGCTATTTACCCTGTTTCTGTTGTTACTTCCATTTTGGAGAGCAAACAGGAGGCTGACTGTAAATGCCTAACCTGGAGCCCACCTACCTCCTGTCTCAGGAAATGCAAACAGGAGGCTAGTTGTAAGCGTCTGGTCTGAAGCCCACTTTTTCCTGCTCCAAGAAATGTAAACATGAGGCCAGTTGTAAATGCCTAACCTGGAGCCCATCTATCTCCAGACTCACCACAACGAGGAGCCTGGCGCCCACCATGTGCCATTTATCTATATGCAGAGGGTTCAGAATTGTTAACTACGACACCCCGGAAAGAACTCCATAAAATAAAGCCCACTGTTTATGTATGGTCCATTTTGCCTTTAGTCTACAGATTCCATTCATTTCCAAAGTTAACTTAGGTCAGCACCTTCCATGCATTTCTTTTTTTTTTTTTTTTTTTTAATTTATTTATTTATTTTCGGCTGTGTTGGGTCTTCATTTCTGTGCGAGGGCTTTCCCTAGTTGCGGCGAGCGGGGGGCCACTCTTCATCGCGGTGCGCGGGCCTCTCACTGTCGCGGCCTCTCCCGTTGCGGAGCACAGGCTCCAGACGCGCAGGCTCAGTAGTTGTGGCTCACGGGCCTAGTTGCTCCGCGGCATGTGGGATCTTCCCAGACCAGGGCTCGAACCCGTGTCCCCTGCATTGGCAGGCAGGCTCTTAACCACTGCGCCACCAGGGAAGCCCAGCCCCCTCATGCATTTCTAATATAGTTGGATTCTGTCGCATTGTGTATTCCATCCTGCAACACTCTTACATCCTAAATAACTAAATTTGAATAGATTATGATTGAACCCGCGGGCTATACACATCTATGGGCTTAGACAAATGCATAGTGACAGGTATCCTTCCCAAAATATCACGTGGAATACTTCAAACCCGCCCCACCCCATGATCTGCTTATCATCTATAGGTAAAGGTAGTTTTGTCTTTTCCAGAATGTCATACAAATGAGGTCATACTGTGTGCAGCCTCCTCAGACTGGACTCTTCCACTCAGAAATATGCACCTAAGATTCATCCATGTCTTCCCATGGGTAGATGGCTCATTTCTTTCTGTTGCTGAGTAGTATTCCATTGCCTGTGTATCAGAGGAAAACCAATTTTCCCTCTACCCTTGTAGGCTCTTGACTGAGATTCCCCTGTAAGAACTGTAATAGCATACGTACCTCCTGAATATATGAGAGATACCTGGGAAAACTGAGTCACTCCCTGAAATGGCCAAAGCCATCACCTTACATACCATCTGCAGCTAAAAACAAATGAAGGACCTTGGGGGAGGGGAGAAGCCAGTGATGGCAGGTTATCACACAAAGCACAGTAAACAAGGGTATGGTTGTTATGTGGATTTAAGTCACGACTTCTCCACTGGTAAGAGTCTCGAGATTTAATCATCCTTCTGTTTCCGGTACAAAGAAGGACACACCCTTATACATGGAGATTTCCCTAATAAATGTAAATGTACTACACAAAAGGGAAACCTCTACTCGGTTTTTCTTTCCTTTTCTTTTTTTTTAAATTTTATTAATTTTATTTATTTATTTGGTTGCGCCGGCTCTTGGTTGCGGCCGGCGGGCTCCTTAGTTGTGGCTCGCGGGCTCCTTAGTTGCAGCATGTGAACTCCTAGTTGTGGCATGCATGTGGGATGATCTAGTTCCCTGACCATGGATTGAACCTGGGCCCCCCTGCACTGGGGGCTCGGGATCTCAACCGCTGCACCACCAGGGAAGTCCCAGTTTTTCTTTTTTTATTTTAATCAGACCAAAATAATCCTTATGCCAAAGAGACATATTTTGGGGTGGCATATTCTGCTCCCCTTGACAAGGATGTACCCCAATTTGCTTATGCATTCATCTATTGAAGGAAATCTTCATTTTTTTCAAGTTTTAAGCCATTATGAGTAGTGCTGCTGTGCATAATTGCATCCTTGTTTGCACTTGGACATAGATCTTCAAAGCAGTTGCCTAAATCCTGGAAGCACGCTGTTGGATCCCAAGGTGAGACCTGTTTAGCTTTGGGAAAAACTGCCAAACTGTCTCACAAAGTGGCTGTAGATGCATCCCACCAGCAATGAGGGAGAGCTCCTGTTATTCGTCATTCTCCAGCAATAGATATATTTGGAGTTTAGCAGCCCTAACAGGTGTGGTGTGATATCTCCTGACTTTAATTTGTAATTCCCTGATCGTACATGATGTTGAGCATATATGATATTATTAAACGTTGTATATAACATTTACCCATTTTTTCTTCCAGTTTGTGGCTTGTCTTTTGGTTTTCTGAATAAGATTTTTCAGAGTGGAAATCTTTAATTTTATGAAGTCTACAATACTACTTTTTTTCTTTTCTGGGTTGGCTTTCTGTGCTGTGTGCTAAAACTCAAAGCTCATGATCTATAGACCTAACCCAAGGTCATGTAGATTTTCTTCCCTATTTATCTCTATAATTTTGAGAGTTCTGCATTTTAAATATTTGTTAATAAATTTGAGTGAATTTGGTGTACTTTTTTTTAATTTTTATTTATTTTTGGCTGCGTTGGGTCTTCGTTGCTGCACGCAGGCTTTCTCTAGTTGTGGCGAGCGGGGGCTACTCTTCATTGTGGTGCGCGGGCTTCTCATTGTGGTGGCTTCTCTTGTTGCAGAGCACGGGCTCTAGGCGCGCGGGCTTCGGTAGTTGTGGCACATGGGCTCAGTAGTTGTGGCTAGCGGGCTTTAGAGCACAGGCAGTAGTTGTGGTGCACGGGCTTAGCTGCTCCACGGCACGTGGGATCTTCCCAGACCAGGGCTCGAACCCGTGTCCCCTGCATTGGCAGGCGGATTCTTAACCACTGCACCACCAGGGAAGCCCCTGGTGTAAGTTTTAAAATTTGAGTCTACATTTATTTTATTCCATATGGTATACTCTGGTTTCTCTTCAGATCGTATAAGTCTTCCTTTTTTTTTTTTTTTTTTTTTTTTTTAATTCCGTATGGTTTCCAATGAATTGTTCCTTAACTATTTAGGAGAAGTCATGGGATATTTGCCTGTATTTCAATTTGAATTTCTGCAGTTTAATGGATTCAGCAGAACTGCGCTCGGGGGCGGGGCCTCCACTGAACTGGGAGGGCAGCTTGGTCTGCACGTTCCCATTGGCTGGCAGGGAACGTGAGCCCGCCTCCCTGACCCGCCCCGGGAACGCGGGTTCTGCCCGCGGACTTCGCTCCCCGTACAGCTGACGGGAGCCCCGTCTCCTCAGGACCCGCTGGGGCTATGGCTTCTGGAACACGCGGGGCTGAGTCCATACTGAATGCCGGCGCTTCGGGACGACCCGGGGTCGAGTCCACACTAACGGAAGCCGGGTCTCGTCAGGACGCACTGGGGCTTCAGCTTTGGGACACTGCGGGGTCCAGTTCATGCCGACAGGAGCCGGGTCTCCTCAGGACCTGCCGGGAGGTGCTGCCGCTGAGGGAAAAGGTGAGGAAGAGTCGGGAGAAGGTTCCTGGGCGTGGCTGACCGCTGAGGGCGTCCATCTTCCGAGCACCCAGGAGAGGAGGGGCTTGATGTGGAGAGCTGTGGGGTTTTGTTCACTCCTGTGTGTGGTGTAGACAGAGTGCAGTGTTGTTGTTTGGCGTGTGGCGTCCGGTTTTCCCAGCACCGTATACTGAGGGGACTGTCCTTTCCCCGGTGTATGTTCTTGGCTCCTTTCTTGTGAGTTAACTGACCACATACCTGTAGATTGATTCCTGGGCTCTCTGCTCTGTTCCTCTGGTCTGGGCGCCTGTTTTTGTGCCAGTTCCACACTTTTTTGGTGACCGTAGCTTCGTAACGTAGTGTGAAGTCAGGGAGCGAGATGCCTGCAGCCCGTTCTCCTGCCTCAGGGTCGCTTTGGCTATTTGGGGTACTTTGCGGCTCCGCGCAAGTCTTAGGATTGTTCTGTTTCTGTGAAAAATGTCATTGGAATCTCGGTAGTGTCTGCACGAATGTGTACATTGCTCTGGGTAGAATGGACGTTCTAACGATATTCTTTTCACCCACGAGCACGCGGTATCTTTCTATTTATTTGTGTCTTTTCAGTTTCTTTCATCAGCGTCTTACCGTTTTCAGTGTGCAGGTCCTTCACATCAGAGGTTAAAGTTACTCCTAGTTATTTTTTTTGGCTGCAATTGTAAACGGGGTCGTTTTCCTAATTTCTCTCTTTGATGGTTCATTAGTGTACGGAATCACAACTGACTTTTGTGTGTTGATTTTTGCATCCTGCAGCTTTACTGAATTCATTTATTAGTTCTAACAGCTTTTTGGTGGTTGGATGTGGAAAACCAGAATTCAGGTGTCCCACTGTTTCGACTACGTCCAGGTCATCCATAGTACCCAAGACATAGTGGCTCTTAGTAGCATGTGGACTCCTCCCAGGGCAATTAGTCTCATCACGGTAGGTGAACTGGATCTGGGTAGGGCTTGGCCTCTATGGCAGAGTTGGATGTCTTTTCTGTTTTTCTGGCGTGGTATTGACATGGTTGTTTTGAAAAGTAATTTTCTAGTAAATTTCAAAAGTATAAAGAACTTTAAACAGCGGCAGGACAAAGTTTTCCACATTCGCAAGAAATACCGCAGTGTGTTTCACCCCAAACTGGGCACATAACCCCCAAATGAGGAATCATTATGGTTTCCACGTCATAATCCAATCCACAGGCCCACCTCAGCTTTCACCAGCTGCCTCAGCTGTGTGGAAATGACTTTTTCCATCCTGATCCAGTTTTTTGTTTTTGGTTTTTGGTTTTTTTTTTTGAAGCAATTACTGAGACTCTGCCTCATTTTCAAAACCTTCATGGATTTAAAGCACACAACCATGAGTCCAGTCTGGGTGGTCTTTTCTGTAGGGCTTCTTTCACTTAGGATGTTTTCAATGTATATCCGTGTTGTAACATGTATCAGTTCTTCAATTTTTTTCATTGTGATTAAAAACAGATGACATTTACCATGTAAGCCATTTTAAGTACACAGTGCTACGGCATTAACTACATTCACATTGTTGTAAAGATATCCTCACCATCCATCTCCAGACCCTTTTCATTTTCCCCAAGTGAAACTGTAACCATTAAACACTAACTGCCCTCAGCCCCTGGCAGTCTTATTCTACTTTGAATTTGACTTATCTGGACACCTCACAGAATGTTTGTCCTTTTGTGTCTGGCTTGTTTCACTTAGCATAATGACTTCAAAGTTTACCCACTTTGTAGCACGTGTCAGAATTTCCGTAGTTTTTAAGGCTGAATCATGTTCCAGTGTGTATATACCACATTTTGTTTATCTGTTCATCTGCCAAAGGACACTTGTGTTGCTTCCACTTTTTGGCTATTGTGAATAATGCTGCTATGAATATGAGTGTACAAATATCTCTTCCAGTCCCTGCTTTGAAATATTTTAGATGTAGACTGTGGAAAGGAATTGACAGGTTATTCATTAATTCTATATCTGAGTTTCTGAGGATCTGCCATACTGTTTTCCACAGTGGCTGCACCATTTTACTTTATTCCTTTATGTGGCAGAATAATGCAGCTTATGGATCTACCCTATTTTGCTTATCTCACTGATGGACATTTTAATTGTTTCTACCTTGGGCTATTGTGAACAGTGCTGCTATGAATATTGGTGTACAAGTTTTTGTTTGAACACTTTTTTTTTTTTTTTTTCCATTTTGGGGGTATTTATCTAGGAGTGGAGTTGTTGAACCATATGCTAATTGCATGTTTATATTTTTGAGAAAATGCCAAGGTATTGTACACATAGATTGCACCATTTTACATTTACACAAGTAATGTTGAAGGTTTCTAATTTCTTTACATTGTTGCCAACATTTGTTATTTTTAGTTTTTTTTTAATGTAAGCATTCTAATGTGTATGACGGGGTATCACATTGTAGTTTTAATTTGCATTTCCATCTTGACTACTGATGTTTGACATCTTTTCATGTACTTGTTGACCATCTGTATGTCTTGTCTGGAGAATGGTCCATGCAAGTCTTTTCCATTTAAAAAATTGGGTTGTTTGTCTTTTTGTCGATAGGTGGTAAAGGTTCTTGATATATTCTGAAGAACAGACTCTTCTCAGGTATAAAATGCAGACACATTTTCTTCCGTTCTGTGGGCTCTTTATTTTCTGGATAGCATCTTTGGATGCTCAAAGGTTGCAATTTAGAGGACTTAAGAGTACACTTAAAAAATGGTTACCATGATAAATTTAATGTTATGTACTTTTTACAAAATATCCCCTGTGCTCTAATATTGGAAAGAACTTGAGTAATGAAGCACGCCACCTCAAGAAACCAAACACGCGCGCTGTAGAAACGGCAGGCGCACGTAAGCACTTGTCTCACTGGATGGCGAGCTCCTCTCAGCCTCTGACACGGTGATCAGACTTTGCCTTATTCACAGACCAAGACAGACTCTTCCTCTGACTCAAGAGCCAACCCAGTGCCTGTCACTGCTCCCAACAGGGTACAGCACCACGTGAGTCTCTTCATTTCCCAGATGCTCGCTGGGTCATTGATCTTAGCCCCCTTTCAGTACCCACTTAACAACGAAGCAATAAAGCTAATACTCTCCTCTATGTTTCTCTTCTTGGAGAAGCAGCCTCTGGATTGAGCCCAGAAGACAAGCCTGCAAATGCACCTGTCCCGCGCCCAGGTTTCCTCTTCTGTGGGCATGTGGTCCAGGGAAGTCTTTCAAGTTTTGTTAAGCTTTCAGACAGATAAGAAAGTCGGGGACTGGTGCCTGTTAGCTTTATTAAAGGGAGGGTGAAAGCACATCCCAGTCAAAGGGCACCCAGATGAACTGTCAAGGGGGAGATTGGCCAAAAGGTGTGGTTAGTAACTGCCCTGTAGTTTATATCTCAAGAGCCTTCGAGGTTAAACCCGCCTGCTCTGCTGAGCAGTGAGGTCATGGTGAGTGCTGAAGTTTACTCTCAAATTCACTCTCTCCTTTTCCTTCCCTCTCGTCCCTTCCCTCTTTCCGTCTCTCAAATCAATCCAGGTTCTCCCAGGGTTCAATTTATCCTCTAGATAAAAGAAAAGCTCTTTTACGAAGTACATTCAAGCCATTCAGACTGCAGGGTTCTAGTTCAGAAGTTACAATTTCAGATGTGCCTCAGTTATGGGAAATGGCCATGTAACCCCTACGTCAGTGTGCCCATCCGTGAACGCCTCCGCTAACTTGTTTCACGAAAGACCGTCTGTGCTGACATACACCCACCCCCCATGCTCTCCTAAAAATCAATAACTAGCCAACCTGCAGCCCTTTGACTAGGACCCTGCATGTGAGGTTCCTGGGAGGATAAGGAGGATAATTTAATTCACAGGCCGGCCTGAGGTCCCTTTAGCTCGGACGGAACAGCGTCTCCCAGAATCCCCTTCCCTGCTTGGCTCTGGGTTAGGGCTGCGTCCACAGGAAAGTGTGCAGGAGACGGGGGGGGGGGGGGGGGAGGGACATGCTTCAGGGCAGGTACCGCTGCAGTCCACGCACACTCACCACCTCGTGGCCCCTCGCTGGCTCTGGGCAGCCCCAGGCTCCTGGCTTGTCCGCCCCCTGCTGGAGCTCCTCCTCAGCTCCAGGTCCTGGGCCAGGTTCCTGAGCTGTGCTCCGGGGGCGGGGGTACGCGCCAGCAGGTCACCCGTGTCGCTGAGGTCGGAGTTTGGAGCGCTGACTGACTGATGGGGGTCCCAGGGCGTCCTTTCTCGCCCCCGCTGCCTGCCCATCTCCCCCGCTGGGCTGCTGGCTGCTGTGACATCAGGCCCCGCACAGACACAGGGCAGCCGACTCACGTGCACAGGCGACTCCACCAGCTGCCGCAACTGCGTGTGGTCTCAGCCCCGTAATCAATCCTGTACATCACTTACACGGTTCTACTTCTCGGCTTGAACCCTAAGCAGTCGCCGGAGGAAGTAAGTCAGCAAACACCACGTGGAAGCTGAAATTCTCTGATCTCACCAAATCCTGCTTTGCAACGGCCTTGGCCTCGCTGGATGCTGAAGAGCAGGGTCGTGGCATCCGGACTTGATCTCTCGTTTTCTCTGGGGCCTCCCCGCGCGGCAGCGACCGGGAGGATGACCTCTGTCTCCCTGGGGCCTCTCCCCACAAGCTCACCCTTATCTCGCTCAGTTCTGCTTCTTCCTCTGTGCTCCCCAGTGTCCCGCCATGAGCCTGCTGCTTCGTGTCTCCTTGGAGGCCCTTTCTATCTGAAATAAGACCAGTGTGTATCAAATCATAATTTCTAGTTCCAAATATATAGGGTTTTTTTTTTTTTCATTTCTCACTGAGCTTTATTTAGCAGTAACTCTGAAAACTTCAGACCCCAGAATCTCTCCTCTGTGGTACAGGGGCTGGCAGTCAACGCCAGCTCTGCTCAGTCAGTCTGACCTTTTGAGCAGACCCCTGAATCTCTCAGACCATCCGACCTTCATCCGTAGACAGAAAGAGCGGGAATTGGTGATCTCAAGACCCCTCCAACTTCAGACATTCCATTCAAAATAAACTTCTAAACAACACTCTAAATACACTAGGAGAAGTTTCATCTTTAAAGGAGCTGGAAGTAAATATTTCCAGAAGCAAGTACTTAGACTTTTGTATATTTTCAAACACACATCAAACACACGTAGCTGTAATGAAAGCTTTTTCCAGAATGAAATTTGCTCAGAGCAAATTTAATATTCAATCACTGTTACTAAATTTACTGTAATTTTAGCATACTATTTACATAGTCTTTGATCCTTTATTTTTATTTTGATAATCTTTTCTTTTTTAACGTATACTGCCTGAATCCTATTTGGAAGTGTGTGACAATATAAACGTAAGGAGATAATTAAAATGTCCTAGTAGCTCTAACTGAAAATCAATTCAGGTTAAAACTCCTTTACTGTGCCACCTGGAAACAGAAAGTTAATGCATTATATTAATGTTGCTGGAAAGAATACAGCTCTCAAAGGACTTCCAGGAAGTGAATTAAGCTTGGGGGAAAAACACGCATGAAGGTTTTGCTGATTTGACCAACTTCACGTGGAGTGAAAGAGCTTCACTCTTTGTTTTACAAGAAAAGCCCCTCGTCTGCCTGGGTCCCCCACTCCACCTCACTGTGTGTGAGGGACGTCAAACACTCCTTTCTGTCTCGTCCCCTCAACAAGGACCAGGGTGTATGCCCCTCACCGTATCACCAGCATCTGTGCCCAGGAACTGCCAGATCCCTGCTCCTAAACCAAACCCAGGGGCCAGAGCTCTGCTCCCTACAGACGGGTGGCCCAGGTGTTGGCTGCCTGACTTTACCTGAGCCTATTTCTTGTGGACAAGGAAAGGTAACTCAGAGGGTAAAACTAAGAGCTCGGAGAGCAGAGTCAAGAGCCGTGGAATTACATGGAAGCATCCTAAATGTCCATCAGTGGAGGAATGGATAAAGAAAATGTGGTACATATATACAATGGAATATCAGCCATAAAAAAGAACAAATAATGCCATTTGCAGTGACATGGATGGACCTACAAATTGTCGCACTGAGTGAAGTCAAAGAAAGACAAATATATGATATCACTTATATGTGGAATCTAAAAAAATGATATAAATGAACTTATTTACAAAACAGAAATAGAGTCACAGATGTAGAAAAAAAACTTATGGTTACCAAGGGGGAAAGGGGTGAGGGGATAAATTAGACTGGGACTGACACATACACACTACTATATATAAAATAGATAACTAATAAGGGCCTACTGTATAGCACAGGGAACTCTACTCAGTACTGTTAATGAGCTATATGGGAAAAAGAATCTAAAAGAGAGTGGATACATGTATATGTATAACTGATTCACGGTGCTGTACACTGAAACTACAGCAACATTGTAAATCAACTATAGGCCAATAAAAGTTTAAAAAAAAAAAAAGAATGTAACAAGTGAATGTCGTCTATAAAAAGCCTGGGAAGCTCCAGGTGGAAGCAACTTCCTCTCCCACTCCAACTCCCAGGAGGAGAGAGGGGTTGAGGGGTGCGGTGAGGACGGCCTGAAAGAAGATGGGCTTGCAGCTGTGGGAGGGTCAATGCCACTACTAGCGCAGGTGGGGCAAAGCCCCAAGGAAGAACACCCCACGTGGCCGGGCCAGCCTCTGGGAGCCGCCCTAGATGGAGATGACCTCAAATCAGAATTCCCAGGAGTCTATGTGATCAGGCCAGCCTAAGGACGTGGAAGGTTATAAAGAAGCGCTCCCCCTGGCAGATGGAAGCCCCTTGAAAAAAAAAAAAAAAAGAAGTTAAAAAAAAAGAGCCACAGAATTGCTATTCCCAGACAGTGGTAGCCGTGAGCCCTAATAAGAAATTAGTGACACGTGCCTTGCTGGTCTCAGAACGGCTGTGGCCCAGTGGATGCTGTGTGTCTCCTGCTTGCCCCCTCTTTGAATGGGAGTGTCTACTAAAGTCACCCCATGCCTGCGCCTCCACCATGGGACAGATCACCAACCCCTTCAGCTCACAGGCCTTCAGATTGAGAAGGATGGTACTCAAGGAGCTGGGCTTGAGGAACCAGACTGAGGGTGCCTCATTTGCACCTGGGCATTGAGGCTGAACCTGACTTCATAATGCTGTGAGACTTCTGGAAGTCTTCTAGGTGCTTGGAAGGAGTAAAGTATTTCGCATGTGGCAGGAATGTAAGCAATTGTGGTCAGAGGATAGATTGTGTTTAAAATCATGACCCCAGATTTCTTCATCACTTCTCCCACTGAAAAGTGGTGTCTGTGTCCTCTCCACGTGATTCTGACCAGGGGCTTGGGACTTCTACAACGAGGAGAGTGCGGCAGAAGTAATGCTAAGTGACTCCCAAGGTTAGGTCAGAAAGGGATCTGCAGCTTCCACCTGCTTCTCTGGGGATTCTTGCCCGTGGATCCCAGCCACCATGCTGTGAGGAAGCCCAAGTTGCCATATGGAAGGGTCATGTGTAGGAATTCAGGCCAAGAGCCCCAGCTAAAGTCCCACAGCAAGACGTGTGGGTAAGTCTTTACATCATTCCAGCCCTAGCTGTCAAGTCATCCCAGCTGAGGCCCTAGACAGTGTGGGCCAGAGACAAGACATCTCCGCCATGCCCTTTGCAAACTCCTGACACTCAGAATTCATGAGCTTAACGCGTAACTTCTGTTTTACACCATTAACTCTGGGATGGCTTATTCTGCTGCGGTACAAAACTGGAACTGCCCGTGTGTATTCCCGTCCCTGCTGTGGCTACAGGGGCTTCATGCCTCAACCAGGACCGGAGACGGCAATGCCCTTGGGTCCTGCTCCTCTCCTGCCTTGCTGACTGTCCCCCATCACCACGACAACGCATGAAGCTAAGATCCAGACGTTGTCGCTGCCCTTACCAGCTCTGATTTTACATGTCAAACTGCACTGCCTTATGGGTGAAACCCAAGATAGCACAAACGCCGTGGTGAGTAACATGATTATGACTAAGGAAATAAGGAAAAGGAAAGCACAGTCCAACAGTTAACACTTGGCAATATGGCCTGGTGAGCTGGGCCTAAGACTTCTGAACTTTTTGTTTTGTTTTTATCTGTCCTGGCACCTCTATGCAGAAAGTTACATTACATCTCCAGTTTCCTGTTGGTCTAGGACAAGGGCCAATGGCCAGTGTATGACGAGCGTCTGGCAAATCCCCAGCTGCACCGGGCAGAACTCCAGGCCAGATAACCACTGCCCCAGACCCCCCTCCACACAAGCCAGGGTTCCCCACCAGGGAGAGAATGCAGCCACAGCAATACTTCCTCACACATTGAAAATTCCCGGTCAGCCCCTACCACGCCTTCTACATGCTCGGTCCTCAGTTTCATTTGCGTCCGAGATCTCAAGGCTTCACGGAAGGGAGACGTTCTCCTCAGAAAATGGAACCTGGCACACAGCCCTGTGCCTCATTCTACCAGCCAGCGCCACCAGCTCTTCCTACTGAAAAGCCATGTGTCACCCATGTCCTACAGAAGCCCTCAAATTAACGACAGCAATGCCACCAAGAAGACCCAGGGTCAGGGAGGGCTGCGGATTAATGAAATAACCGCCAGGTTCACTAGACTGCCAGCTGCTAGGTGGTGTGGCAGCAACTCCTTCCCACTGGCCTGACATCTTAGATGTCATGTCCTGGAACTGGTGACAAGGCACCTGTGGGGAGCAGTGTGGCCACCCGGGCAGTGGGTAGTGAGACCAGGGAGAGGAAGTGGGAATGCATGGATGGATGGTGGACCCTGTAGCGAGAGCTGATTCTTTAGGTTGATGTGGTTGGTGTAGAGATTTTAAACAGAATTTGGGGGACTTCCCTGGCAGTCCAGTGGTTAAGACTTCGCCTTCCAATGCAGGGGACGCAGGTTCGATCCCTGGTCGGGGAGCTAAGATCCCACATGCCTCAGGGCCAAAAAACCAAAACATAAAACAGAAGCAATATTGTAACAAATTCAATAAAGACTTTAAAATGGTCCAAGACAAATGAACAGAATTCGGAAAAGACCAGGTTATTTGACCACAGACCAAGCCCTTGGCCTCCACAAGGTCTTGGGTTTTTATTTGCTTTGCTTTCACTAATGTTTCTTTACTTTCCAAGAACTTCAGAAGAGGGTAAGGGAGTGGGGGAGGAAGGGAGTGGCAGATCAAGGAGAATTTAAGTCCTAGATCTGAACTGTGAGATCCTAAGGTACTGTCAGTTTTAAAAAGGTGTCCCACTTCCAAGAACCCAGTTCTGTAAATAGTTTTCAGAAGTCAGGAGACTTGCAGAGATTTAGCTTGGCTGACGAAATTTCCATTTGCCTCTTCCATATTTCATAGTGCACTCTCCTTGGTTTTCAATCTCTAAAATTCCAAATTAATGTGGACATCGCTTCTAGCAAATGCAGTCAGAGCTGTCCTGCCACCACCAACGGGCAATCATAAAGCCAAAGGAGGAAAAAGAACAACTCAGCACAGCTTCCAGAAACCAGAAGCTTTCTCATCTCGCCCCCTCTCAACCCCATCCTGCCTCTTCCCACGTGTCTCAATCTACTGTCATGATTCAGCTGCAAATATACCTAACAGGAAACATCAGCTCCAATCCTAGTCTGTCATCACTCAAAAACCACCACGGTTTGGTCAGAGTAGAAAATACAATGAACACTTGTGAACACAAACTACACTCAAGGATTCTTACGCTCCCAACCGGTTCAGCTACACAAGCTTCTAAATGGGGAGAGTCTAAACCCAGCTCCCGGCCTGATGATCATCAGGTCTCGCTGCCTTGGCTTCCGCTCTAGGCCAGAGCTGTCCATTGGAATGTAATGTGGATTGCAAATGTGAGCTGCATATAAAATTTTAAATTTCCTAGTAGCCACATTTAAAAAGTAAAAAGCACATGAAATTAATTTTCATAATACCTTTTAATCTAATATGTGAAAATATTATCATTTCAATGTAATCAATATGTTGCAACATGTGGCTCGTGTGCAGATAAGCTTGTCCTTATGTTTATGACTAAATATGTTCCTTTCTAAGGGAAAGTGCCTCTCCTGGGTCAGGCAGCTGAAATGGGAACCCCTGTTCCCTGGGAGTGAGCTTGTCAGGTAAAATACAAGACACCTAGTTAAATATGGATTTCAGATAAACGATGAGTAATTTTTTAGTATAAGTACATCCCAAGTATTGAACGGGACAGACTTGTACTACAAAAAAAAATTGTCGTTGTTTATCTGGAATTCAAATTCAGCTGGGCTTCCTGTATCCCTATTTGGTAAATCCAGCAACCTGAAAGGCATGATTGGAACTGAGTCCCTCTTTAGCTAAAAGAGAGCACGTTGGTGGTGAGTGAGCACAGCTTCCTCCCATCAGGGGCACAGTTAGGGTGAGGGGACGGGCCAGCGGAGGTAGGAAGGGCGCAGGTGCCCTCTACCTTGGCCCAGCACAGACAGGAAGGCACTGGTGACCCCACAAAAGACAGACGGCAAATGGAAGCTGAGGAGATGTGGCCGGTGCTGGGGGCAGCAGGAGGTGACGGTGCCCAGGAGGTCAGGGCAGGCCTGCTGGGGAGGATGGCGTGCAGGGTGAGAAGCACCATTACCAAGGAGGAGTGGTGAGCGCACCTGCAGGAAGGTGTGCAGCTGAGCAGCAGGGGGCGCTGACGCTCTGCAGCTACTCCTCTCCACCCTTCCTTCTTCCCTGTCCATGAAATTTACAAAATATCTGTATATCCCTTATGAATAAACATTTCGCAAGACCTTGATCTTAACGTGGCATCTGCAGCCTTCCGACTTGCTATGGATTTTTCTTTACCGATAAAATTGTCTTTTATTTTTATTTTATGTACTAAGAGCCCTCGCAATGGGTGAGGAGAGAGAAGTATTGAGTTTGTTTAGTTTATTAGATATTCCTTGGTGTGCTCCAAGTGAGAGGGGTGAAATATGCCCCTCAAATTTCTAAAATTCCTAACAATTCCAACACAGTTGCTGGTTAAAACTAAGGGGCATGGGGGTCACGGAACTTTGGGGGAGATGTGTTTCAGGTTGGCTGGGTGTTGAGCACTTGTAAGGCTCAGAGGTAAGATCCAGAGTGTCTGATACAGTAGGTCAGGGTGGGAACTTGAGAATTTGCATCTTTAACCACTTCCCAGGTGATGCAAACACTGCTGGTCGAGGGACCACACTTTGAGAACCACTGCCTTAGACAGTGAGAGTTTCCAGAGAAATTTAAACAGAGACATCTGCTCTGTTCCGTAGTTAAGAGTTTCTCACATTAGAAACCCAGAGAACAACCCGCAGATTAGCAGAGTAGCTCTCCCACAACTAAGGATGTAAAGAAAAAAACCACGTGGAGACGTGTAGGAGGGACAGAGATGCAGTCTCGTCAGGACCCGCACCCCCGACGAGTGACCCAGAGCAGGAGGGGACATCACAAACGTGGAGTCCTCCCTGGGGAGCACACGTCAGGCACCCCAGCCCTGGGGACCTGCACCAGGAAGACGAGCTCCCATATCATCTGGATTTGAAACCAGCAGAGCTACATCCAGGAGAGCTGGGGGGCTATAGGAAACCAAGACTCCACACTTAGTGGGCCTGTGCACAAACTCACTCACTCTGAATCCCAGCTCAGAGGCAGCAGCTTGAAAAGTGTTTGGGTCACATGAGAAGGAGATTCATTGACTAAGTTTAGGGCAAGTGCCAAAGGGGCAGGATCTGTTGAAACTTTCTCCGGGGACCAAAGCGCTGATGGGTGACATTTTAAAAAATTCTCCCTCGGGACTTCCCTGGCGGTCCAGTGGGTAAGAATCCGCCTTCCAATGCAGGGGACGCGGGTTTGATCCCTGGTCAGGGAACTAAGATCCCACATGCACGGGGCAACTAAGCCCACGCCGCCAACTACTGAGCCCGCACACCTAAACTAAAGAGCCCGCGTGCTGTAAACTACAGAGCCCACATGCTCTGGAGCCCACGGGCCACAACTAGAGAGAAGCCCGTGCGCTGCAACGAACAGCCCATGTGCCATGACTAAGACCCAATGCAGCCAAAAATAAATGAATAAATAAATAAAATATTTAAAAAACAAAAATAAAAATAAAAAATTCTCCCCTTGCCTAGCTGGCCCAGCACTGGCAGGTGCCATTTCCACCATTCCCCACTTATCCTGCTAGCACTGCTTGCCCTGCCATGGCATTCCCCTGTGGACCAGCCCCGCAGGCACCCCTCCAAATTGGCTCCCACCCTGCTACACCCGATGGGCAGCCTCAGCAGGGACCAGTGACCCCCAAAAGAGCCTCCTTCCCTGCCACACCCAGTGGGTGGCCTCAGCCGTGACTAGCATCCCCCCAGGGTGGCTCCCCACCCAGGTCAGCCCCACCCACAAGCACGCCTGCAACTGTTGTGGGGATCACAGCCAGCTGCACTAGGGGCCAACCCCGCTCACTGGCATGCCTACAGCAACCGCGTTACCACCACAACAGGACAGCACACACAGCCCACACACGAGACACCCTTAGAGCACCTGGCTCTGGTGACCTGGGGGAATGGCTCTTCCGTGACCCACAGGAAATATTCTACGTAAGGCCACACATTCAAGACCTGGAGACATAGCTCATCTACCAAATACACAGAAACAAAGAGTTAGTCAAAATGAGGAGACAAAAGAATATGTTCCGAATGAAAGAGCAAGACATAACTCAGAAAAATAACTAAACAAAATGGAGATAAATAATCTACCTGATAAAGAGGGCAAAGAAATGGTCATAAAGGTATTTACTGAGCTCAGGAGAATAATGAATGAACAGAGTGAGAACTTCAACAAAGAGACAAAATATGAAAAAGAACTAATCAGAACTGAAGAATACAGTAACTGAAATGAAAAATACACTAGAGGGATCAACAGTAGATTAGATGATGTAGGAGGACAGACCAGAAATCTGGAATACAGGGTAGTGGAAATCACCCAATTGGAGCAGCAAAAAGAAAAATTAATCCCCCAAAATGAGGACAGTCTAAGGGATTTTGGGGATAACATCAAGCATACTAACATTAACATTATAGGTATCCCAGAAGGAAAAGAGAGAGAGGGAGGGGAAAAAAGATAGAAAACATATTTGAAGAAATAATGGCTGAAAACTTCCCTAACTTGGTGAAGGAAACAGACCCAAATCCAGGAAGCACAGAGAGTCCCCAGCAAGATGAACCCAGAGACCCACACCAAGACACATTTTACAAATTAAAATGTCAAAAGTAAAAGATAAAGGGAGAATCTTAAAGGCAGAGAGAGAAAAACAACTAATTACGTACAAGGGAACCTTCATAAGACTATCAGTTGATTTTTCAGCAGGAACTTTATAGGCCAAAAGAGACAGTCGTGATATACTGAAGTGCTGAAAGAAAAAACCTGCAACAAAGAATACCCTACCCTACAAGATTATCATTCAGAATTGAAGGAGAGAGAAAACGTTTCCCAGACAAGTGAAAGATAAACGAGTTTATCACCACTAAACCAGTTTTACAAGAAATGTTAAAGGGATTTTTTTTGAGCAGAAAAATCCATAACTAGAAATAAGAAAATATATGAAATGAAAAATCTCACTGGTAAAAGCAAACATAAAGTAAAGGTAGTAAATCAAACACAAAGCTAGTATGAAGGTTAAAAGACAAAAGTCAAATCAATTATATAAGTACAATAAGTAGTTATGGGATACACAAAATTAAAAGATTTAATATATGATGTTAAAATTTTAAGACAGAGGGGCTTCCCTGGTGGCGCAGTGGTTAAGAATCCGCCTGCCAATGCAGGGGACACAGGTTCGAGCCCTGGTCCAGGAAGATTCTACATGCCACGGAGCAGCTAAGCCCGTGTGCCACAACTACTGAGCCTGCGCTCTAGAGCCCTCGAGCCACAACTACTGAAGCCTGCATGCCTAGAGCCCGTGCTCTGCAACAAGAGAAGCCACCACAATGAGAAGCCCACGCACTGCAATGAAGAGTAGCCCCCTCTCACCGCAACTAGAGAAAGCCGGAGTGCAGCAACGAAGACCCAACGCAGCCAAAAATAAATAACTACAATAAATAAATTTAAAAAAAAATTTAAGACAGGGAGTGAGGGGGTGTAATAAAAATGTAGTGTTCTTAGAACGCATTCAAATTTAACTGATCATAAACTTAAAATAGGCTGCTATACACATAGGTTTTTATAAATGTATCTCGTGGTAGCCACAAATCAAAACTGTGTAACAGATACACAAAAAATAAAGAGAAAGGAACCCAAACCTAACACTAAAGAAAATCATCAAACCACAAGAGGATACACCAAGAGATGAAGAAAGGAACAGAGAAGAACTACAAAAACATCCAGAAAATAATTAACATGATGGCAATAAGTACATACCTATCAATAATCACTTCAGATGTAAATGGAATAAATGCTCCAATTCAAACACATAGGATGGCTAAATGAATTTAAAAAAAAAAATCTGTATGCAGCCTGCAATAGACTCACTTCAGATCTGAAGACACACAGACTGAAAGTGAAGAGATGGAAAAGATATTCCATGCAAATGTAAATGAAAAGAAAACTTGGGATAGCAATTTCATATCAGAAAAAACAGACTTTAAAACAAAGAATGTAACAAAAGACAAATAAGGGCACTACATAATGATAAATGGGTTAACCCAAGCAGAGAATATAACATTTGTAAATGTTTGTGAGCACAAAATAGGAGCACCTAAATACATAAAACAAATATTAACAGACATAAAAGGAGAAACTGACAGTAATACAATAATAGTAGTGGACTTTAATTCCCCACTTACATCAATAGATAGAGGATTCAGACAGGAACAATAAGGAAACAGTGGCCTTAAATGAAATTTTAAACAAGATTGACTTGATAAATATACACAGAACATTTTATCCCAAAACAGCAGAATACACATTCTTTTCAAATGCACATGAGACATTTTCCAGAATAAATCATATGTTAAGAAACAAGTCTCAATAAATTTAAGAAAGTTGAAACATCAAGCACCTTTTCAACCACCATGCTATGCAACTAAAAATCAAATACAAGAATAAGACTGCGAGGGACTTCCCTGGTGGCGCAGTGGTTAGGACTCCACCTGCCAATGCAGGGGACACGGGTTCGAGCCCTGGTCTGGGAAGATCCCACATGCTGCAGAGCAACTAAGCCCATGAGCCACAATTACTGAGCCTGTGCTCTAAAGCCCGCGAGCCACAACTACTGAGCCCGCGTGCCGCAACTACTGAAACCCGCACACCTAGAGCCTGTGCTCTACAACAAGAGAAGCCACCACAATGAGAAGCTTGCGCACCGCAACGAAGAGTAGCCTCCACTCGCGCCGCAATTAGAGAAAGCCCACGCACAGCAACGAAGACCTGACGCAGCCAAAAATAAAAAAATAAATAAAAAAAAAAGATCCAACCTGGACCCCAAGACTGCCAGCAGCAAGAAGACCTCATGCTGTGACCCTCCTATAGGGGAAAGTACTTCCCTGAGTGATACCAAGTGAGGAAAGACACTTTGAAGGCAAAAAAGACACTGGCAGTTTCCACAGAATCAAGTTTGTGAGTTAAAATGTTTGTGGAGATTTACACTGACACCTTGTTAGTAAAACTGTGTTGGCTTCTGCTTGAAGATTTATTGATTCTCTGCCCTTTTAGCTTTTGCTCAAGACCATCTCTCAGAACAGAGGTGCTTATGCAGCATGGTTGCAGGCAAGTTTTTTCAAACCCCTTTGCTATTAATCACCAACCCTAATAAAATCTGGTTTGTTTTTGTTTTACTGACTTAAGAAAAAGAAACATCCAGCATCAGTTTCACACTAGCGGCCATATCTCAGTTCAGACGGGCCGCACTCACTTGTACGGCAGGCACGTGCGGTGAATGGCTGCTCTTTCTGTACAATAAGGCCTTACGTTTGATTTCTCAGAGCTTCTGGAGCAACTCTTAGAATCTGCAAAGGCTACTCCAAACTGTGTTATTCAGTTGTTAAAAACAGTATTATGTATTTTGATGGACTTAAAATGACATGTAGATATTAAAGCTCTATATATTTTCACCTGTAAGCATAACATTTCTTACTTAACACACTGTGGGAAAAATATTTCACCATCCTTTTTTTAACCATTCAGTTTATTAGGGATTTAATAGGGGCGAGTCCTTGCTCTGGACAGAGCTTGCCATCACAATAAGAATACACAGGACAGGAAGGCCCGTGGGAAGAGATTCCAGTGTAAATGTGGACATGGACAAAAGAACAAAGAGTGTCACTCATCAGCCCCTTTTACAATTGCAAACAATTGTCTATACCAACTTGAGTCATAATTGCCTAAAACTGGAAGCAACCAACATGCCCTTCCATAGGCGTATGGATAAACAGACTGTGATGCATCCAGACAAAGGAATGTAAGACAGCGTAAAAAGAAGCCGCAGAAAGATGTGGCGGAATCTTAAGTGAATATTGCTGGGTGAAAGAAGCCAGTGTGGAAAAGCTGTATTGCCTAGTCCAAATATAGGCCATTCTGGAAAATCCAAAACTATATGGATAGTAAAATGATCGGCAGTTGCCAGGGGTTCTGGGAGGGGAGGAACGAAGAAATAGGAGGGGCACAGGGGACTTTTAGGGGGAGGAATGGGTCTTCTTTTACTATAATTCAAAATCCATAACCTTACGTTGTACTTTATACTCTAGGACTAATGTCGTCTGTGAGCACTTTATGCTGTATTCATTCATAATTCATTCATCATTTCCTAAGAAGTGATTATCGAGCACTATACAATGTGTTAGGCACTGTCCTAGCCGAAATATTCTGTATGCATTTGGACTTACTTCATCCTTTACTGAAATTTCTTTCTCTATTCATTGCCTAGCATTTGCCTATTTAACATGCTAAGGTCTTCCCAATCATCAAGTGCTCTGAAAACATATACATAGTGCCTCTCCCCACCAAGAGTTAGTTCATCCTCTTGTCTTATGTGAGCTTCTGCTATACTTGAATATTTCACCATATGGACCATTACTTAGCTACATCTCTTTTATAAGCTCTTAGAGCTGGGGGAGCATTGTTATTAGAATGACTTCGTAAATTACAACCACCAGTAAGTGGAAACCTTGTGAAACACGTGTTTTGTGAGGGCTTATAAAACATATAAAATAAAAATAATGCAGGTTTTTAGTAAGGTTCGGAGACCTTTACATGGAAAGAAGAAACGTTAACATGTCTTAAAAGCCAAGTGATCAATGTTCGTGGGCTGTAGATTTCTGGGAGGGCCTCAGGAGTTAGGGGATGTGTAGGACCTGGATCCGGGGACACGGGCTTGAGGGCTGTGGACCAGAATGTAGCATCCCAGCCAAATTCTCCGGTTAACAGAGATGGTAACTGTCTTTCTCTTATTTTTTTAAAGTGAGTTAATAGAGTATATATTTTAGAGCTGTTTAGAGTCACAGCAAAATTGGGCAGAAAGTACAGTTTTCCCACATACTCCTTGTCTGCATACATGCAGCTTCCCGCATGACAGGCATCCTGCTGCCCGTGGTCCTTCTGTTAGAATCGAAGACACTGCCCTACACTGCAAGGTGTGCTTGTCTTTCCTAGTGGGTAAACATCATCTTAGTGTCAGTAAGATTCTAAATGTTTAGGAAAATCAAAACCATAACAATAATATTATTGTGTTAAGGAACATGTGTGACTTTCTTAGGTATTTTTAATGTATAAAATAATTTGTTCTATTAGAACTTCAGCTTTATAACTAAAATGCCAGATCGAGCAATTTATTTAGACTTGTGATTTTAACTTGAAATCTTCCTAAGTTGGAACATTTATGTGACCTTTATTAAACTTTACTGTAGTTATAAGTTCAATTTATTACATTTATAAGAATTATCTAATACTTAGGTTTTGTTTATTAGGTCAAAATACTTGTAAAGGAAATGGGATGTATTAAATTTGCAAATGCCATATGGACACCTAGGGGGGAAAGCGGGGGTAGGGAGGTGGTAGTGGGATGAATTGGGAGATTGGGATTGACATATATACACTAATACGTATAAAACAGATAACTAATAAGAACCAGCTTATAAAAAGATAAATAAATAAATAAAATTCAAAAATAAATAAATTTGCAAATGCAGTTTAAAGATATAAAATGTGTAAATAGGCCAGACTTAGCATTAATAACAACGCTCCTATAAGTGACAGTTAATAATTGCTCAAAAAAAAAAAAGAAGATTACTGTAATATGGACTTTAAAACTTTGGGAAGAACTAGGGTTTTGAATCTGTGACTTTAATAAACTGAACCTTTATTTTAAAAATCTCAATAGGTTTTTTGGAACAGGTGCAATTTCCTCTGAGGCAAAACAAAACAAGCCTTTCATATTTAACACCCTCTTCTTCTAGAGTACAGTGACCCTTCCTTTAATCTTTCAAGCTTCTATAATTGTATCATCAAAATAAGGATTGTTTTTGTTTTTGTTTCATTTATCTCTTTGCTATCATACAGTGAGATTCCAGAGCACAGGGACAATGTCTCATTTATATTCGATTCTGTAGTGTCTGGCATAATGCTTTGGCACACAGGAAGCGCTCAATAAATGCTAAATGCAATACAAAGGTTCTGGACAAAATGGCAGAGTGTGACAAAATGGCTCAAATTTACACTAATTATCAAGATACAAAGCAGTACAAGTGTATCTGAGGTGACGACGCGTGAGTAGCATTTTGGTCAGATCTCAAAGGTAAAAAATTATGTAATAGGTCATCTCTCTTCCCATCCTTTCTCGTGTCAGTTAAATTCCACAGGAATTGCTGTGAGTTCTTTAACTTGGGGCATCTTGTCCTTGAGTAACACTGAGGCTTCTGAATTTGTTGGTTGTTTCTGGATCTTGATTTAAACATTGAGTTTGCCTTAGTGAAAAGAACGTGGAAAGAACGAACTTGAGCTCAAGTCCTAATCCTGCCCCAGGCCAAATACAACAGAGCAGCTGTGCAGCCTGGGTCAGTTGCTTACCTCTCTGAGTATCACTTTCCTTGTCAGTAAAAGAAAATGATACCAGTATCTGCCTCATAGCAATTCTGTTTATAAAATGCAGTCATAATGTATAAATTCAGGGCAACTATACAAATGAAGACTCATGCTATATGCTTACAAGAACTGTTTCTCACTTTTGTCTCGACATTGCCTTCTAGGTCCTTCCTACTCAGAGTGTGGCCTGTGGTCATGCAGCACCAGCCTCACCTGGAGCTTGTTGGATGTGCAGAATCGCACTCTCACCCCCCAGCCCTACCGACCTGCAGGCTGCATGTTAACAAGGTCCCAGATGACTGCACGTTCCAGCTTGAGAAGCACTGTCTACACAGGACTGAAGAGGTGAGTTCCTTTCTTATTGCTGCTGTAATAAATCTCCACAAACCGACTGCTTGAAACAACAAAAGTGTATGATCTTAACAGTTCTGGAGGCGGAAGTCCTAAACTCAAGGTGTGGGCAGGGCTGGTTCCTTCTCAGGCTCCAGGGGAGGTTCATCTCCTTGACTTTCCAGGTCCTGGAGGCGCCTGCATCCTGGGCTTGTGGCCCCTTCCCCCGTCGTCGCTCTGACCACTGCCTCTGGCTTCAACCTTCTTCTCTGACTCTGACTCCCCGGCCTCCCTCTTTCACGAACAGGACCTCTGTGATGACAGTGGGCCACCGTATAACCCAGGATACCCTTCCCACCTCAAGTTCTTAAACTTTAATCACTTCTACAAAAGTCCCTTTTGTCGTGTGTAAAGTAACATATTCACAGGGGGATTAGGACATGGCATCTCCGAGGGGCCATTGTTCTGTCTGTAACAGATTTGTGTGACTAAGCTTTGCTCAATTGATCAGAAATCTATTTCAAAACAGTGGCGACTGAATGACATGCTCGCGTTAGTTCGTTGATTCGATCATTTGTATCCTTAGTGTTTCAGGGCCTAAAGGCTGCCCAACAATCCACGTATGTTCTCTGTCCTCACTCTCTTCCACTCCCGCCCCCCAAACTCCTCTCTCTTCCACATGCCCACCCCACATTTCACCTTTACTCTCAAGGGTTGACTTGGCCTCCCATTTCACAGAGAAATTACAGTCCACCAGACAGGAATATCCTCAACTTCTTGACATTGTTTTCTTCATTTATTTATTCAGCAAATATATACTGGGTGTCACACTGTGGGCTAAGTACTGTCCTAGGTTTGCAGGTACAATGGCTCCTGCAAGGAACTGACATTCTAGTTGGAATTTCCTTTGCCGTCCAGAGGTTGGGACTCCACACTCACTGTCGAGGGCCTGGGTTCAATCCCTGGCCAAAAAAAAAAAAAAAGAAAAAAGAGAGAGAGACAGAGAAATAAGGGGAGAAAATAGGGGGGAGGGGGGAGGGAGGAAGAGGAAGGGGAAAGAGTAGATAGTGGAAAACGCTGTGCTGTGCTGAGAATAGAGGACAACGGACTAGGCAGCTACTTAAGAGGGAAAGGTCAGGCAAGCTCCTCTGAAGAGGCGCTTTGAAGCTGAGATGTGAACCTGACAAGAACCTGCTATGTGTAAGCACACCAGGCAGAGGAGACCATGGTTGTCATCAGACAGACACACGGACTCGCATGGACTCCCATGCTTTTCTGTTCTCTCTCCTCCGGCTTAAGGGAAGACGCCCCCCTTTGTTCTAGCTGAGCAGTCTCACATGGCAGGCACATCCTTGGGAATCCTTGAAGACTTTCCAAAGGCTTCCTGGGCAAGTGCATTTTCGGGAGTCATTTTCCTGATTTCTTTTTTTTTTTTTTTTTTGCCTTTTCTATTCATTTATTCATTTCTCAAATGCTTGTTGAGATTCTTCTCTTTTCTAAGGGCTGTGATAAGTGTCATATGTGTTGAGAATATAACACAGAGTAAGACGTGATTCCTACTCTCAAGGGACTAATATTCTGATGAAAGACCCCACACTCTAATTTGTAGTGACTATACTTTATACACTGTAAAATTAAGTATATAAGAAATAACTCTGTGTAACTCATTCCCCATGTTTTACAATGTTATAGTCTCACTCTGCCTTTTCCTTGGTGTATTGTTAGCATAAATACATACCCCAAAACATGCCAGTAAAGTTTAAAGGTATCTCTTTTTACAACAAAAAAGTGACTCCTTTTTCAAAGCCATTCTTTAGATTTTTCCTAAATACCTGCCTTTTCTTAGCCCCAGTATGTTGTAGCAAAAATAGAAATGAGACTTTTCTGATAAACAAGGAAAATAAGAAAACAATAAACAGGCTGAGGAAACAGCATAAACAGTCCTGAAAGAGTTAAACAATCTTGATTATTCTTTAGCTGTAACCACTAACAAACACTTGTAGCTAGACTTGTCCTCCTTCACAAAGCTAACCTCTAACACTCTCTGGCTCTGCGTGAATTACATCCTGCACCTGGTGTTTACACCCCCTGCACTCCCTTGTAGCAAATCACCCCTTGTAGCATTCTGCATTTCAGAAAGAAGGTTGCAGGCCAAAACCCAGAGAGGAACTGACCCAATTACGGGGCTGCCTGACACCAGCTGTGACTGTTTTGAAATAATGCGGGTTAAGGTTAGGGTTAGGGTTAGGATCACCACTTTCATCCTGATCACCTATCCCAGACTGAGAGCCCCACCTGCAAGACTTCTCCTGATTCCCCAGGGCACAGTTCTGGAGGCGCTAGCCTGCTGTGTTCCCGCTTTGCCTGGCAAATATAGCTACTCTTTTTCTTTTTCCTCCAAAATTCTGCCTCTGTATTTCTATTTGGCATCCGTGCAGAGAGCCAAGATTTTGGCATCAAGTCTAACTTCATTTTCCCGATCTTAAACTTCCACGTGTGTTCCTTTCTGAGGTTGTCTGTCTGAGACCACACGTCCAAGTTGAGATGTCCTCCCTTCCTGTCTACCTCCCTTTCACAGTTACCCTTTACTCTTTTTATGAAAGGCAGCTCAGCTCTTACCCAACCTAAAGCTTAATGTGTGGCTTTGCCCCCAGTGAGTAAAAATCTCAGCTTGTCAAATAAGGGGTGATTCTAGATATGGCTGGTTGTGTGGAGCAAGGGAAAGTGGAGATAAACAAAGAATATCTGTAATGATTAGGGTTTTTTTAATGACTTTTTTTTGGATTAAGAAGGCCTTTTTTAATATTTATTTATTTTATTTTATTATTTTAATTTTATTTTTTGGCTGTGTCAGGTCTTAGTTGCAGCATGTGGGATCTTCGTTGAGGCGTGCGGGATCTTATTTGTTGCCGTGCGTGGGCTCTTCACTGCGGCATGCAGGTTTTCTCTCTCTAGTTGTGGTGCATGAGCTCCAGGGTGCATGGGCTCTGCAGTTGTGGCGTGCGGGCTCCAGAACACGTGAGCTCTGTAGTTTGAGGCCCATGGGTTCTCTCGTTGAGGCACATGAGCTCAGTACTTGTGGCACGCAGGGGCTTAGTTGCCCTGCGGCATGTGGGATCTTAGTTCCCTGACCAGGGATCGAACCTGAGTCCCCTGCATGGGAAGGAGGATTCTTTACCACTGGACCACCAGGGAAGTCCTTGTGATGATTAGTTTTATGTGTCAACTTGACTGGGTTAGGGGATGCCCAGGTAGCTGGTCAACAGTACCCCTGGGTGTTCATAAGGGTATTTCAGGGAGAGATTAGCATTTGAATGGGTAGACTGAGTAAAGAAGATCACCCTCCCCAGTGTGGGTGGACATCATCCAAATCTTTGAGGGTGAGAATAGGACAAAGAGGGCGAGGGAGGGTGAATTTACTCTGTTTGAGCTGGGACACCCATCCTCTCCTGCCCTTGGACCTCTGTGCTCCTGGTTCTCACCTTCGGACATGGACTGGACCATACCGCCAGCTCTCCTAGGCCTCCAGCTTGCAGATGGCACACCATAGGACTTAGCCTCCGTAATTGCATGATCCAATACCTCATAATAAATCTCTTTCTATCTATTTATATGTATCCAGTTGGTTGTGTTTCACTGGGGAACTCTGACTAATACAACATCCAAATGAGAACAAACAGGTTATTTATTCAGAGTGTGCTCTGGCAAGGGACTCGGCCACATCACTTGCATTTGGTAGAGACTGGAAGTCAGGCAGAGGAGGGAAGCTTCGTGGTGGGAAGGGAGGCCTTCAGGTGGCTCTGCTGAGTGGCTACTGGCCTGGGGAAGCTCATGGGGTTGGTTTCTGGAGCGTACACCATCCGTCCTTTATTGTGCTCACTATTGCGCTCTGCAGATATTGCACTTTTTACAAATGAAAGGTTTGTGGCCACGGTGCATTGAGCAAGTGCCATTTTTCCAACACTATTTGCTCACTTCTGGTCTCTGTGTCACATTTTGGTAATTTTTGCAATATTTCAAATGTTTTCATTATGATATTTGTTATGGTGACATGTGACCAGTGATCTTTGATGTTACTGTTGAAATTGTTTTAACATTTTTAACAATAAAGTATTTTTAAATTAAGATATGTACTTTTTTTTAGACATAATGCTATTGCACATTTAATAGACTACAGTATAATCTAAACATAACTTTTATATGCACTGGGAAACCAAAAAATTTGTGTGACTCGCTTTATTTTTTGCTTTATTGATGTGGTCTGGAACGGAATCCACAGTATCTCCAAGGTGTGCCTGTGTTTGACTCTGGCTGGTCCTGGGTTGAAAGGCAAAACAGAGGAGCAAGAAGAGGGAAGTTGCCGTCACTGACCACTGACAAGTCCTGACTGTTTTGGGCCAATTGTGCAGAGGTTGTGGGTCAGAGACTGTTGTCAAATATGATCTGGCCATTGTCTGTGTATTCAGTATCTCATGAAAAATTCTGATAATTCCGAAGACTGAGCAGTAAATACCATTGCAAGTTGGGTAATTTCTACTTCTTTGCTTTCAACAGAATAGCAGGGGCAATCTAGGTTACTAAATATTTTTGGGTTTTTTTTTTTTTTTTGGGCCGTGCAGCACGTGGGATCTTAGTTCCCCGACCAGGGATCAAACCCACGTCCCTTGCATTGGAAGCGTGGAGTCTTAACCACTGGACCACCAGGGAAGTCCCTAGATTACTAAACATTTTTATGATGGGTGATTCTATAATATTTTGGCATATATCCTAGGAGTTCAGAGAATTAGGTAGAATTGCTATAATAAAACTCCTTTCAGTCCCTCTACTTATTATATGAGCAGGGTGTTTGGTTATTTTTTTTTAATTTGCATTATAAAAAGAAAAATATGAATAGAACTGATGCTGAAGCTTGTCTTATTTTATTAATACGTAATATTTATCCACAGATACGTGAATTAAACTTTAAAAGCCCTATTCATCTCATTAGGAGATATATTTCAATAATATTTTACTTTTTATGTTTAATAGTTATTATCAAAATTATAAAAGTTATGCTATTTTATCAATTATATACTAAAATAATTATATCTAAATTGAGTATGAATATTTTATTACATTCATATTTTTGTTGCAAGTAAGTATGGTGGGTTGATTAATAGAATATAGTATAAAATTCAGTTATGGAAATTAAAAGGATGTGAATGTGCAAGGAATGAAGGGACATTTTGGAATTGCTAAACTGTTAAAAAAAAAAAAAAAAAGAGGCCCGTGTCGGCAGCTGCGGCGGGTCGCACAGCTCCGTCCCATCTCGGGGGGTGGCGGGCGGGGGAGGCGAGGCGCGCGAGCAGAGCGCTGGGCACGATGTCCGACGCGGGCGGCGGAAAGAAGCCACCTGTAGAGCCGCAGGCGGGGCCGGGGCGCGCAGCCAGGGAAAGGGGCCTGCCGGGCTCCTTCCCTCTGGTCCTGAAGAAGCTTATGGAGAACCCCCCGCGCGAGGCGCGCCTAGATAAGGAAAAGGGGAAGGAAAAGCTGGAGGAAGACGAGGCTGCAGCAGCCAGCACCATGGCCGTCTCTGCCTCCCTCATGCCACCCATCTGGGACGAGACCATCCCATATGATGGCGAGTCTTTCCACCTGGAGTACATGGACCTGGATGAGTTCCTGCTGGAGAATGGCATCCCTGCCAGCCCCACCCACCTGGCCCAGAACCTGCTGCTGCCTGTGGCTGAGCTGGAAGGGAAGGGGTCGGCCAGCTCCTGCACGGCGTCCCCGCCATCCTCCTCCCCCGCTGTCTTTCAGCCCTCGGAAACCGTGTCTAGCACAGAATCCTCCCTGGAAAAGGAGAGGGGGACGCCCAGTCCCATCGACCCCAACTGCGTGGCGGTGGATGTGAACTTCAATCCCGACCCTGCCGACCTGGTCCTCCCCAGCGTGCCGGGCCGGGAGCTGTTCAACCCTCGGAAGCACAGGTTTTGCAGAGGAGGACCTGAAGCCCCAGCCCATGATCGAAAAGGCCAAGAAGGTCTTTGTCCCCGATGAGCAGACGGACGAAAAGTACTGGACGAGACGCAAGAAGAACAACGTGGCGGCCAAGCGGTCCCGGGACGCCCGGCGCCTGAAGGAAAGCCAGATCACCATCCGGGCGGCCTTCCTGGAGAAGGAGAACACAGCCCTGTGGACGGAGGTGGGCAAGTGCAAGACCATCGTGTCCAAGTACGAGACCAAGTACGGGCCCTTGTAACCCGTGCCCCCGCCTGGGCGCGCTGCCTCACCTCAGACCTCTGCCTGGGACCCCTGAAACCCACCCCTGCGTGGAGACTTATGACTCGTCGTGGGCGCATGGCGGCGCACCTGCCCCAGGAGCCTTCACGTTCAAGCTTCATTATCACATGGCCAGCACGGCGACTTCGTGGAGGCCAGCCTCCTCCCTGGTGGGATGCGAGAGAATCTACGAGGTGGTGAATCAGCCTAAGTCTCTGTTCTTGGCTGTCTCAGTTGGACCGGAAGGGGACCTCTGGAGCATGGGCTCTTCTTTTCCAGGGTACCCAGGCTTCCCTGACTCTCCCTGCTTCTCCAGTCTGGGCCGTCCATGCCTATCTCTGCAGAATGAGTCATGATGGCTGTCGCCCTTACATCTTCTCAGGTAGCAGGGTGCGTTTCCAGGCAGGGAGGGTCTGTTGTCCTCTCCAGAAAGTCTTAGAGAAAAACATCCGTTCCCATCTTCCTCAAAGGTAAAAAGACACGCCAGCTCCTCTGTAGTGTCCACGTGGGTGCCAGGCCGCAGCAGCTGGGTGTCTGCACAGCCTGGGACGGGCTTTGCGTCTGGGCCTGCAGCAGAAGTGCACTCAACCATTCTTGGCTCCCTCACCCCTTTTCTCTGTGGCTCCGAGGCCTGGAAGGAGGAGGCCCTGGGGAGGGGTTCCCTCTGCGTTCCATCCCCCATTGGGGAGAGACTCCCAGGGTGGTGGTCTCTGAGCCTTGGTCACCGTGCATCTCTCTTCTCCAGGTCACTTGTGGAGGCCGCCTGAGTCAAATCTGTCCCACCAGACTGGGCCTCTGGGCCTGCTGTTTCTTTTCATCCAGTGACCAAGCTCAGATCTTGGATTTAAAAGAAAGAGTCTCCTCGTCTAGGAAGCTTAACTTCCTGGAGCTGGGATGCATCTTCTGCATGGTGTTCAGAAAACCAGTCTCCACAGCCCCTCACGCTGTAGGCGGGGAGCTGGGGCATGTTTCTCGAGAAGCTCCCGCTCCTTCTTGCTCTGCTTTCCCGTGCGGGCCAGGCCCGAGTCCGCTGCCCCTGAAAAGCAGAAGAGGGCTTCCCAGTTCTGGCTTCAGGATCCACCCTGTGCAAGCGGCCTGGAGGGCGTCACCAGGCAGGACACCTGGTCACCTGGTCGCAGCACAACTCTTTTGGAACAGTGGGCTCTGGGGACATTTACGTAGGCTAGAGTCCCCTCGATCTGGGTCCCAGGAGACAGCCACCCATGCAAGCCTGGCTGTGGTGTGGTGCGGAGGGGCCCACCTCCCAGCTGCTCCTTTCTCTTGTGTCCAGCTGGACTCGTCCTTTGGCTCTGCCCGAAAGATTAATTAAGGAGATCCGTGGAAGCGTCTGCTCGCTGCGGTCAGCTGGGGCACCCGGAGATGGGTGTATTTATTTGCTCAGGGCAGGCAGCCTGTGGTAAGGAGGGGTCAGAGGTGACGGGCACACTTTGTCACATTCACCACTGGCTTTATTTAAAGTGGTGGCTCGGAGTCTTGGGCCTTGACCCCTAAAGACTTTCCATAACAGATATTAAGAGCAGGGGAAGCCATCCACTGGCCCTGGACCACACCCCAGGGGAACGCCACGGCCCTCCAGGGACCTGCACACCCGTCTCTCCAGGGGACTTGACAAGGGTCCCTGAGGCCAAGGGATGTCAGCGCCCTCCCTGCAGGCCCCTGACTTTTACTGTGTGGTTCTATGAAAACTATGTTCACACTTTTCACTCTATTGTAACCACAACAGGGCAGTTGCATCCGGCATGTCAGTGTCCTGCCCTGGGCAGCTCGCCCGCCTGGGCACTCTCCCTCTGGTCTGGCCACCCACCAAGAGGGCACTTCTCATTTTGTTATTGGTAGAAGAGCCACCAGCTTAAAAGCTCTTCATTTTCTTTGGCCAGAAGTGTATGCTTTGTGTTTCTTTCAGTTTCTTCCCTTAAGGGATGGACATTTAGTCTCCGGGTGGCGTCCACTTTCCGACCCCAGCGGGTGAGATGATGACCTGATGTCTCTTCTCTTTGTCCCACCTTCTGCCTGTGCAGTGCCCTCCCCTTCTACCCCTCCCCACCCCCACCCCCGCCCCGCCAGCCAGTGGGTGTCTGGTTCTCTCCTTACTTGGGAAGAGTGTGGTGCTGGCTTCTTTTAGAAGAGCCCCTTTGAAAAGAAAAGGGCCCCTTCATGCTGTGCAGCTCTACATCCAGGGCCCTGGGAGCAAAGGGCTGAAAGCCCCTGGTTTTCATGGCAAAGTCCCCCCGCCCAGAGCTCCTTTAACATCTGTTAATTAAGTGCAATAAATTTTTCTAGAAAATGGCAAAGATGACTTCCAGGTGGATATTGCTGTTTTACACTGTTGGGGATGCCAGAACACCACTTGGTTTTATTTTTCTAAGTGCATGTGACGCGACAGAATGTGTGGGGCTCTGCGTCCTCCCCTGGGAGCTGGCATTCCAGCAGGCCTCTCTCTCCTTTACCTTTGCTGGGGAAGGAGGCAAGGCGCAAACCCTTCTTCCCAGCCGGTGAGGGCAGAGGCAGAGTGTAGCCCACTGGCCTTATGTGCGTGTGTGCGTGCGAGTGTGCCGCTGCCGGTGGGCCGGAGTGACGTGGCGGGAGGGAAGCGGGGAATGTATCCTTTTGAAACGAAATTATATATTTTGAGACGAAAAAAAAAAAAAGAGAGAGAGCTTGTTTATCTTCTCAGCGTGCAATGGTGGGTACCAAATTGCTAGAGTATTTTGATTCCATGGACTGTATTTAAAAGGCACAGTATTTTTTAATATGCTAGAACTTACATCCTTTGCAACTGTTTATATGTAAAAAGAAAATGCTTGGATGTCAAATTTAAAACGTGTGAATTGTACATATTTTTTCAAACATGACGACCGATGAGCTAAAACATTGGTTTACAAGCTTAAGCACGCACCAGAATCCCCGGAAGGTGGTTAAAACGCAGGTCGCCGGTCTCCTCCGACATTTCTCACTCACTGGGTCCGGAGTGGAGCTGGGGAATTTGCATTTTTCATCAGTTCCCAGGTGGTGCGAACGCTGCTGGCCCACACCCTGAGGACCGCAGTCCTGCTCTAGAATTACTAGCCTACCTGCAGTTGACTAACCTGGAAACACGGGTATCCCCCTGCTCCTCCTCCTTCTCCCACAGCCTCCAAAACAATCACCACCTAGTCTTTCCCATTTACTCCACCTGCAGATCGGAAGCCAGTGCAACCCCTCCGCATCCCCGGCCCTGGTCCAGCGCAGCCCCGCCCTCACCCGGATCCCCGCCGCAGCCCCGCCCTCACCGGATCCCCGCCGCAGCCCCGCCCCCGCCCGGATCCCCGCCGCAGCCCCGCCCCCACCCGGATCCCCGCCGCAGCCCCGCCCCCGCCCGGATCCCCGCCACAGCCCCGCCCTCACCCGGATCCGCCACAGACCCGCCCTCACCCGGATCCGTCGCAGCCCCGCCCTCACCCGGATCCGTCGCAGCCCCGCCCTCACCTGGATCCCCGCCGCAGCCCCGCCCTCACCTGGATCCGCCACAGCCCCGCCCTCACCCGGATCCGCCGCAGCCCCGCCCCCACCCGGAACCCCGCCGCAGCCCCGCCCTCACCCGGATCTCCGCCGCAGCTCCGCCCTCACCCGGATCCCCGCCGCAGCCCCGCCCTCACCCGGATCCGCCGCAGCCCCGCCCTCACCGGATCCGCCACAGCCCCGCCCTCACCCGGATCCCCGCCGCAGCCCCGCCCTCACCTGGATCTCCCCCGCAGCCCCCTCCCCCCATCTCTCCGCAGCGCAGCCAGAAAGACCTTTCCGAAGCCCAGCCACAATCAGTCACACGCTCGCTCAGCACCTTCCCCAACCCTCCGTTACCCTGAGATGCAAGAGCAAACAAATATCCTCCTGTCTCTTGGTCTCGGCTCATTTTTAGAACTTCATCTTACATCTCCAATCCTCACCACAACTGTAAACTTCAAGTCTACTGGAGTATTTCTTGTTCCTTTAATGTGCTCTGCTCTTTCTCACCTCTGGGATGCAATTTAAACTCTCTGGAAAACTCCTCCGCTCCCCCAACCTTTGTTCACTGTGCTGAGTCCTAATCACCTCCAGATTGGTTGTTCAAGTCACTTCATCCAGAGCTCATCCTGGATTCTTTACAACCAGCTCGAATCCCGCCAAGCGTGCTCTCATGACCCCACTGCTGGCTTCAAGTATCACGCATCACATTTGATGGTACTTGCCTGTTTGCTTGCCTGTCTCTCTCCCTCTAGATTTCAGTTCTCTGGAATCTCTTCTCTTCTTTACCATTGTATCTCTAGTTACAGTGCCTGGAGCACAGTAGATATGCAGCAGATGTTTGTTGAATGAATTCATGTTCCTCCCGTTCGTTCACATCACACCAAGAGCTGAAATGGAAAGCAAAGAGAGTGTAGTCTATGGTCCCAGCGGCTAGCAATAACACAGGAGACTGGGGCAGGAAGACAAACACACAGAGAAAGAAAAGACGGTATGGTTTGCTGTGAGAGTGAGTGACACACAGTGTAAGTGCAACAGAAGTTTCGAGAGAAGGGAGATTGTGCTTGATGGATTGTTTGGAGGAAACTAGATGAAGACCTTGAGTCTTCACATTTTCTTTTCATGACTTTTATAGTTGAGGACAAAGGGCATTTTGTGAGCCTTTGGGCAAAGCAATGAACTATTTATTTAGCATCGATCTTTTCCAAGACTGGGAGCTATCACATGAAGAGAGGCTGAGCAGCCTGCCCTACGAACTTAGTGCAGTGACTTCAAAGCTTGTAATCGCTATTGATTATTATTATTTTTGTATCAGTTCATATCTGGTCACAGGGAATGTAGACAGATACAGAATTTCAGTTTTTGGAAACTGCATGAAGTTTTATTGCAGCAAGGAGGTGACAAATGGTTCCTCCAAAAGCTAGTTTAGTAAATCACTCTAGTTGAAAAAGACATAATATTAGTGTTTTCTTTAAAAGATATTTAAAGGCACACATTTTCATTCAATTCAAGCTTTCTATACTATACAGAGCGAAACTACTCAAAGATTCTGAGAATCATGCATTCTTACATCTACGATAAAGGCAGTTTTAAAAAGCCTTTTTAGGCCTTCCCTGGTGGCGCTGTGGTGAAGAATCCACCTGCCAATGGAGGGGACACGGGTTCGAGCCCTGGTCCGGGAATATCCCACATGCTGCAGAGCAACTAAGCCCGTGCACAACTACTGAGCCTGCGCTCTGGAGCCCACGAGCCACAACTACTGAGCCCACGCGCCACAACTACTGAAGCCCGCACGCCGAGAGCCGGTGCTCCGCAACAAGAGAAGCCACTGCAGTGAGAAGCCTGTGCACTGCAACGGAGAGTAGCCCCTGCTCACTGCAACTAGAGAAAGCCCACATGCAGCAACGAAGATCCAACTCAGCCAAAAATTAATAAATAAATAAAATAATTTTTTTAAAAAAAGCCTTTTTAACAAACATTAAACATTTTAACAAACATTCTAAATGTTGACCTGGCATCTTTATTTGAAAGTTCAAAATTCCTGAAAGTAGTGGTTATTAAAATACTGTATAGCAAAGATGTAAGTGTGTCATGTGTGAGAAGCAATTTTGGTTCTGCTCTCACTCGTCCGTATGACTGTCAGGCAATAGAATTGCTCCTGCCCATGTGTTTGTGTAACAGGGAAGAGCCAATTTTGACTCCACATTAGATCTGTTTCTTCGACTTTAACCTTTGCTTTTCATTGCTTTTGTTATTATAGTCGTACATAATGGCCTGCCTCAGGGAACCCTGCCCCTCTGCGTGAATGTTAAACTAAAGCGCCTTTGTTCAGTTCACACGGAGACAATCTGACCCTGCCCACCTGTGAATGGCTGCAGAAAAGAAGAAATTAACACATCCCCTCCCCGACGCTGGCCAAGCCCGGCGAAACTAATGGCCTTTTTACTTCCTCGCCTCCTCCCCCTCTCTGTCCTATAAAAGAAACTGGCATCCAGACCCCGGTAAGATGGTTTCTTGGGGACCCTAGTCCACCATCTTCTCGGTCTGCTGCCTTTCCGAATAAAGTCGCTATTCCTTGCGTCAACACCTCGTCTCCCGATTTATTGGCCAGTCTTGTGGGGAGCAGAGCGAGCTTGGACTCAGTAACATTTGCATAACTTACTTAAAAATAAGTATTATGCATGTTTAACATATACTGCTGCAGTTGCCCTGATTATTTCTGTAAAGAAAGTATCCAGGAAAAAATTAAGGCTCCAAATAAAATCTTTCAGGGAGAAAAGTGAATTGCTAAGAATAGGGCAGGAACAGCTGAGAGTGTGACTTGGAGACACAGGAGCAGGGACGTAGCAGACTAGGAAGCTCTTCTGGAGAAATGATCTGAGGCAGCATAGTAAGGAGGTGTATGTATGAATGTTCGTGGAAGGCTGTTCTGAACATAAAGGGCAACGGAACACAGGGGTGGGTTTTGTGGAGTGGGCGAGGGAGGCAAAGCCTGCAGTCAAGAGGATGGGCTTGGGCAGAGCAGTGCGTGAGCCTCGTGTAGGAGGCTGGAGGGCCATAAACGCACACACATGCCACACGAGTCAGGTCTGTGTGAAGCTGGGAAGGCCGAGAAAAGGCAGCAGATAGGCATGTAGCAAACAAGGGCAGAACTGCCGGAGCAGGTGATGTGTGGCTGGAGAGGAAGGGGCAGAGGCGAACGGTGAGGATGAGGGAGGGAACACGTCACGATACTGACCATGCATGAACGTGAAGCGTGCACAGTGATTTCATAAGATCGATGCTGTATGTTCTTTAGAGAAAGTAGCTATAGGGGTTCCAGAAGGGTGATCAACTCATTTTTCATGCTGAAGAAAACCCACAAAATTCACAAATGAGAAACATGAGCATTAGTTTTTAATGCCACTGATAGGTTGGATGAGATTGGGGGCGTTATTAAACACCCACACCAAACCATATCAAAGGGAAAGAGGATTTCATACCGATGAATAGGGAAAGTATGGTTCCATATACCACACAATAATTTTGGAGTATGTAAAATTTATTAATTGGACTGACCCTGTTAAAATGATAATTATTGTACATATCTGTGCAGCACACATCTAGGTTTATAAAATACAGCATAAGAGTATTAAATTTGCTGAGTGCATTCTACTAATAACGAATAATGTAAATTAGCACGCTTCACAGCCTCGACTCAAGGATCATATACAGATATGAGTGAATAAGCAGAGAAGTAAATATTAGCTTCTTCCACCAATTTATTTGTTTCTGAGGCTTAAAATATTGAATACGTTTTCATTTTTCTACTACGCTTTATAAGGAAGTTAGTTTCAGAGCCTAAGGGATTGAAAAAAAAAATATTGACTTAGAACTATTTTTTCCTGGGAAACATATGTTGTAATTTACAAAAGGAATATTTGTTGTGTTTTTTTTTTTTTACAATGTTGCAAGAGCTTGCATTCAGCTGGTAGTGCTTAGCTGTCATTTTGGGGCTTCATAGCATGCTGATAATTTTGGCAAAATTCGTGGGAACTGTCCAAATGAGACAGACTTTACTGAGAGCATCATGAATTCTTGAAGCACTTGTTGGGAGGGAGTTAAATGGTTTAAATCCCTTCCGTTAGCTCTTCTCACAGCAGACCCAGATGCTGAGGTGAACTCCTGGTTAATGACCTTCTTCAAGGTCACCGAATAAATCAGTTTCAGCCCTGGGGCTGGACTTCTAACCTCAAGAGTCCTTATATGTAGCCTGTCTCCTGAGCTGAGTTGCCATTAATAGACTCGTTAGATACTTTGGGTTTTCAAATGTGGTTTAAAAATTCCATGTGATTAAACCACGAGAAAAGATAACACATGTGCAATTTACACACTTTGCAACATTGTTTAGTGCTAAGTAAAAATCTAGACGCCCTCATATCCAGACAAATCCAGCTTTAGAAATGCTTTGTTTTGGCCAACAATCTGTTGAAAACTTTGGTTTTCAACTTTTGGTTTTCTAATTTTATCAACATTGAAAAATTAGAAGTTTCGTGTAGCTGGCTTTCTGGTTTCTTTTTTAAATTTTAAAGATCTGATCTAATGCATAGTATGGTGAATATAGACAACAATATTGTACTATAATCATCAAACTTGCCATTCCCAGTTTTTCACTCTCCTAATTGTACTGTACATCTGCATCCATCAATCTGTATTTTTTAGGACTGGTTCCTATAAAGTGGAATTTGGGGAACACAATTCGTGCGCACTTTTAGGTGTTGGCTGCAGTTTCCACTATCTGTGTCTCTTCATCAAGTTTGCCCCTTGTTTGGGAAAGCAGGGGCTCCCGAGAGCCCGGAGCTCCACCTGAGGCAGGGAGATGGCCGAGTGGGCGGTGGAGGCCGTCAGGGTGCCTAAGAGTGACCCGCGGAGCAGGGAGGGCCACCCCAGTCCCCTGGCCCAGGTTTCCCGCCACACCCCCCTGCTCCATTCCCCGGAGCTCATCTCAGCCCGGCCCGTCCAGTGACACACCCAGTCCTGGAGGCGGCACAGCCCCTGAGCACCCCTCGGGCTCCCCCAGCAGTGACCCCTGGCTCGGCCCCTGCGCCAGCCCCCAGCCCTGGCACCCCTCACATTCAGCTTCTGCGTGGGGTGGGGTTCGGCTTCCCGCCCAAGACGCCAGGTGAGGAGAAGGGGGGCGCCCTCACCTCCCTCAAGGTAAGGACAGAGGGCGCTCTATCTGTGGCTGCGGGTCGGAGACCTCTCTCTCGTCGGCCAAGAGACGGGTCCCCATACACAGAACACAGACCTTCACAGGGAGGACACTCAGGGCTCCCCTGAGGGTAAGAGGGGGGACGCGCCGGATGGAACCGGGGTGGAGAGCAGTGAGGACCACGGGGCGGGGTCCCCACGGCGCGGGCAGTGCCGTCACGGTTACGGGCTCAGGCTCGGTGTTGGTTTGTACGAAGGGGCCTGGAGTCTTCCCAGTGTCGTTTCCATTAAAGACTAACATCTTCTCCAGAAACTGACTTTCAATATCGACCCGCGAGAAGACACTGCCCCCCGCCCCCGGTGGCTGCGGGACCCTGAGATGCAGTCTCGGGGCAAGTGCACAGGGGAGGTGGGAGGTGCCCCAGGGAGCTCAGCGCAGCTCACTGTGGCTGCTTGGAAGGAGGAAGCCCCTTTCCCGGGCGTCCCGGCCTGTGGTCCGAGGAGGAGACGGCACTATGCACGGCGCTCCGGGGTCAGCCCTGCACACTCGGAACCTTATCATCCTCAGGCACAGGCTCGTGTCCAGCTCCAGGGATGCCCGGGTCTGATGGCGTGAGCCCCAGTGCTGTTCCCCACCACCGGCCAAGGGACAACTCCCCGCAGTGGGAGTGTGAAAACGCCTTCCTGGAGAATCATCTGAGTCTGAGGGAGCTGGGCCCTCAGCAGAGGGAGCAGAGTGGGCGGGGCGGGGGGGGCCCAGGGCAGCAGTGGGCTTGCAGGGAGGTCATTATCAGCGGGTACAGCTACGGATGATCCAGTCCTTGCCTGGGTCTCTTTTCCAGACATGAATCGTCTCATTGAATCTCTTAACAACTCCAGGAAGAAGGTAGAAACACTGTCCCTGTTGACGGACGAGGAAATGGAGCTGAAAGAAACTGCCCCCTTTTCTGCCCCGCAGACTGGCCAAGGCAGGATATGAACCCAGTGTTCAGTAGACGCCTGCAGGGCCCACCTGACAAGCAGGCTAGGACCAGATGCCGCAGAGGGACCTCTCAGCTCCGAGGATACAGGAACCTTTATTCCTGGAGCTCATAGAGAAACCATCTGCTGCCCAGATATCGGGTGATCCTGGGCCTGGGAGGGCCCCCAGTGGCCAGGGCAGGCCACTCCTGGCCAAGGAGTCCAGCCCCAGGCGTAGGTGGTGACATGCCCCAGAGCTCAGTGAGTTCTCGAGGCCTGGGGATCCGACCTCTGGAAGAATCCATGGGCGAGCAGTGCGGAAGGAGCACAGGGTCCGAAGGCAGAGAGACTGCAGTCTGGTCCCTGCTCAGCCTCTTCTTAGCTGGGTGAGCCCAGCAAGGCTGTGAGCCTAAGTGGCCCCATCTCTAAAATGGAGAAAACAACTGGCGCTGCTTAATGGGTTTTGGGAGAATTACTGGAGAAATGCCCTGCGTAATTCTCGTCTGGTGCCAGGGGTACCTTAAGAGCCAGACGCAAAGCAGTCATGTTGGCGACCCCTCATCCAATGTATCTGTTTTAATTTTTCTTGACTTGATGTCATGTTTAAGACACTGACGCCAAATCCAAAGTCGTGAAGATCTGCTCCTATGTCGTCTTCTATAAGTTTATAGTTTTAGCTCCTAAATTTAGGCCTTTGATCCATTTTGGATGAGTTTATTTATTTGGCTGTGCTGGGTCTTAGCTGCGGCACTCAGGATCTTTGTTGCTGCGTGTGGGATTCTTAGTCGTGGCATGTGGCATCTAGTTCCCTGACCAGGGATCCAACCCAGTCCCCCTGCATTGAGAGCGCAGAGTCTTAGCCACGAGTTTTAAAATTTTATGTCAGGCAAGTTTCCACCGTCAATCAGACACATAATTCTATGTGTAAGAAGGGGCATCGCCCATTCAGTGCGTTACCTTTAGTTGTTATTTGTAAGGAGTTTTCATTAGATTCCAAAGGATTGAAGAATAAAAGGAAATTAAGTAATTCTTAAAGAAATCCTCTAAGGATATAAAACATGTTCTGAGGAAGATTAACTAGGGACTGTGTGACTGTCACAAATAGCCACGCACTGCCCTCTGATGGTCACATGAGAAACGGCAGGAGTGCCCAGGGTTCCCTGCTTCTGTGGCAACAGAAGCCACATCTAAACTCAGACATCTTCACAGGACTGCAGGTAGATAAAACCAAATTTGTAAAAAAAGAAAGCTGGAGTAGCAATTCTCATATCAGACAAAATAGACTTTAAAATAAAGACTATTACAAGAGACAAAGAAGGACACTACATCATGACCAAGGGATGAATTCAAGAAGATATAACAATTGTGTATATTTATACACCCAACATAGGAGCACCTCAATACATAAGGCAAATGCTAACAGCCATAAAAGGGGAAATCGACAGTAACACAATGATAGTAGGGGACTTTGACACCCCACTTTCACTAATGGACAGATCATCCAAAATGAAAACAGATAAGGAAACACAAGCTTTAAATAATACATTAAACAGACGGACTTAATTGATACTTATAGGACATTCCATCCAAAAACAACAGAATACACTTCCTTCTCAAGTGCTCATGGAACATTCTCCAGGACACATCATATCTTGGGTCACAATCAAGCCTTGGTAAATTTAAGAAAACTGAAATTGTATCGACTATCTTTTCCGACCACAATGCTATGAGACTAGATATCAATTACAGGAAAAAATCTGGAAAAATACAAACACATGGAGGCTAAACAATACACTACTTAATAACCAAGAGATCACTGAAGAAATCAAAGAGGAAACCAAAAAAATACCTAGAAACAAATGACAATGAAAACACGATGGTCCAAAACCTATGGGATGCAGCAAAAGCAGTTCTAAGAGGGAAGCTTATAGCAATACAATCCTACCTCATGAAACAAGAAACATCTCAAATAAACAACCTAACCTTACACCTAAAGCAATTAGAGAAAGAAGAACAAAAAACCCCCAAAGTTAGCAGAAGGAAAGAAATCATAAAGATCAGATCAGAAATAAATGAAAAAGAAATGAAGGAAACAATAGCAAAGATCAATAAAACTAAAAGCTGGTTCTCTGAGAAGATCAATGAAATAGATAAACCACTAGCCAGTCTCATCAAGAAAAAAAGGGAGAAGACTCAAATCAATAGAATTAGAAATGAAAAAGGAGAAATAATAACTGACACTGCAGAAATACAAAGTATCATGAGAGATTACTACAAGCAACTATATTCCAAAAAAAATGGACAACATGGATGAAATGGACAAATTCTTAGAATTCTTAGGAAAGCAGAACCTTCTGAGACTGAACCAGGAAGAAATAGAAAATATAAACAATCACAAGCACTGAAATTGAAACTGTGATTAAAAATCTTCCAACAAACAGAAGCCCAGGACCAGATGGCTTCACAGGTGAATTCTATCAAACATTTAGAGAAGAGCTAACACCTATCCTTCTCAAACTCTTCCAAAATACAGCAGAGGGAGGGACACTCCCAAACTCTTTATACGAGGCCACCATCACCCTGATACCAAAACCAGACAAAGATGTCACAAAGAAAGGAAACTACAGGCCAATATCACTGTTGAACATAGATGCAAAAATCCTCAACAAAATACTAGCAAACAAAATCCACCAGCACATTAAAAGGCTCATACACCGTGATCAAGTGGGGTTTATCCCAGGAATGCAAGGATTCTTCAGTATAGGCAAATCAATCAATGTGATAAACCATATTAACAAAATGAAGGAGAAAAACCATGATCATCTCAATAGATGCAGAAAAAGGTTTTGACAAAATTCAACACCCATTTATGATAAAAACCCTCCAGAAAGTAGGCACAGAAGGAACTCACCTCAACATAATAAAGGCTATATATGACAAACCCACAGCCAACATCGTTCTCAATGGTGCAAAACCAAAACCGTTTCCTCTAAGATCAGGAAGAAGACAAGGTTGTCCACTCTCACCACTATTATTCAACATGGTTTTGGAAGTTTTAGCCACAGCAATCAGAGAAGAAAAAGAAATAAAAGGAATCCAAATCGGAAAAGAAGAAGTAAAGCTGTCACTGTTTGCAGGTGACATGATACTATACATAAAGAATCCTAAAGATGCTACCAGAAACCTACTAGAGCTTATCAATGAATTTGGTAAAGCAGCAGTATACAAAATTAATGCGCAGAAATCTCTTGCATTTCCTATACACTAATGATGAAAAATCTGAAAGAGAAATTAAGGAAACACTCCCATTTACCACTGCAACAAAAAGAATAAAATACCTAGGAATAAACCTACCTAAGGAGACAAAAGACCTGTATGCAGAACACTATAAGACACTGATGAAAGAAATTAAAGATGATACAAACAGATGGAGGGATATACCATGTTCTTGGATTGGAAGAATCAACATTGTGAAAATGACTATACTACCCAAAGCAATCTACAGATTCAGTGCAATCCCTATCAAACTACCAATGGCATTCTTCACAGAACTAGAACAAAAATTTTCACAATTTGTATGGAAACACAAAAGACCCCGAATAGCCAAAGCAATCTTGAGAAAGAAAAACGGAGCTGGAGGAATCAAGCTCCCAGACTTCAGTCTATACTACAAAGCTACAGTATTCAAGACAGTATGGTACTGGCAGAAAAACAGAAATATAGATCAGTGGAACAGGACAGAAAGCTCAGAGGTAAACCCATGCACATATGGTCAGCTTATTTTTGATAAAGGAGGCAAGAATATACAGTGGAGAGAAGACAGCCTCTTCAATAAGTGGTGCTGGGAAAACTGGACAGCTACATGTAAAAGAATGAGAATAGAACACTCCCTAACACCGTACACAAGAATAACTCAAAATGGATTAGAGACCTAAATGTAAAGCCAGACACTATAAAACTCTTAGAGGAAAACATAGCCAGAACACTCGATGACATGAATCACAGCAAGATCCTTTTTGACCCACCTCCTAGAGAAATGGAAATAAAAACAAAAATAAACAAATGTGACCTAATGAAACTTAAAAGCTTTTGCACAGCAAAGAAAAACATAAACAAGACGAAAAGACAACCCTCAGAATGGGAGAAAATATTTGCAAATGAAGCAACTGATAAAGGATGAATCTCCAAAATTTACAAGCAGCTCATGCAGCTCAACATCAGAAAAACAACCCAATCCAAAAATGGTCAGAAGACCTAAAGAGACAGTTCTCCAAAGAAGATATACAGATTGCCAACAAACAGATGAAAGGATGCTGAACATCACTAATCATTAGAGAAATGCAAATCAAAAGTACAATGAGGTATCACCTCACACCAATCAGAATGGCCATCATCAAAAAATCTACAAACAATAAATGCTGGAGAGGGTGTGGAGAAAAGGAACCCTCTTGCACTGTTGGTGGGAATGTAAATTGATACAGCCACTATGGAGAACAGTATGGAGGTTCCTTAAAAAACTAAAAATGGAACTACCATATGACCCAGCAATCCCACTACTGGGCATATACCCTGAGAAAACCATAATTTAAAAAGAGTCATGTAACACAATGTTCATTGCAGCTCTACGTACAATAGCCAGGACATGGAAGCCACCTAAGTGCACATCGACAGATGAATGGATAAAGAAGATGTGGCACATATATACAATGGAATATTACTCAGCCATACAAAGAAACGAAATTGAGTTATTTGTAGTGCAGTGGATGGACCTAGAGTCTGTCATACAGAGTGAAGTAAGTCAGAAAGAGAAAAAGAATACCGTATGCTAACACATATATATGGAATCTTAAAAAAAAAAAAAAAAAAGGGTTCTGAAGAACCTAGGGGCAGGACAGGAATAAAGACGCAGACATAGAGAATGGACTTGAGGACACGGGGAAGCGGAAGGGTAAGGTGGGACGAAGTGAGAGAGTAGCATGGACATATATACACTACCAAATGTAAAATGGATAGCTAGTAGGAAGCAGCCGCATAGCACTGCTATGCCGCAGTGCTATAGCATAGCCGCATAGGAAGATCATCTTGGTGCTTTGTGACCACCTAGAGGGATGGGATAGGGAGGGTGGGAGGCAGATGCAAGAGGGAGGAGACGTGAGGATGTATGTATATATATGTAGCTGATTCACTTTGTTATAAAGCAGAAACTAACACACCACTGTAAAGCAATTATACGCCAATAAAGATGTTAAAAAACTTCTTTTAAAAAATGTAGAATTCAATATTTTATACTTTCATAAAATCAAATATAACCTTGAGTTGAAAATTTTTGTATGGCTCTTAAGGACTCTAGCATTAAAAGTTCATATTTTACTGTCTTTATTTAAACAAATAAAAATAAATTTTGTCTCCTATAATGTTGCTATATTAAGGTCAGTCTTTAAAACATTTAAAGCTTGTTCAGATGTTGTCATAGCAGTGAAAAAGATGCTGTTAACACAGTAAATTTGTTTCTATGATAAAAGACAAGCTGATATGTCTTTCCCAATAGCCCTTTAATTTTGTGGTTATCAAATAGTATTTGGTACTTTTCTTTTTTTTAATATTTATCTATTTTATTTATTTATTTTTGGCTGCATCGGGTCTCAGTTGCGGCCCACGCGATCTTCGTTGCGGCGTGCAGGCTCTTGTGGTGAGCAGGCTCTTTTGTTGTGATGCGCGGGCCTCTCTCTAGTTATGGCGTGGGCTCCAGAGCGCGAGGGCTCTTCGTTGCAGTGTGCGGGCCCCAGAGCGCATGGGCTCTGTAGTTTGTGGCATGCAGGCTCTCTAGTTGAGGCCCGCAGGCTCAGTAGTTGTGGCGTACAGGCTTAGTTGCCCTGTATGTGGGATCCCAGTTCCCCAACAAGAGATTGGACCTGCATCCCCTGCATTGGAAGGCAGATTCTTAACCACCGGACTACCAGGTAAGTCCCTTGGTACTTTTCTTATACTTAACCTACTTTGAAATGAAACAGTAAAAGGATTTCATGGGACCAAAATACACAACGGCTGTTTCTTACATTTTAGCGTAGCACTCCATGCTAAAATAAATCCTAGGTCAATTGATTTCCATGAAAGTTTCTTTGACTAATCATGTTCCCCTACCTTCCCTTATAGTTTTGTGTACAGTGTTCTGTTCCCTATATGATAATTACTCATATTAACATTTAGTATTTATATTTGTGTATAATTAGTTAGGCCCTCATCACCTAATCCTACATTATTCATTTATGCAATAATAATTTCCTGGTATTACTGATAGGAAGAGTGACAGGAGAAAAGAAAGGAAGAAAGGTAAAAGCAGAAATTAACAAATTTGAAAATACAGTGTTCAGTGAAAACCAACAGCTGATTCTTTAGTAAGAACACTGTATGTCAAATATGAATTCACAAGTGTGACTATATTTTCCTAAATTAGTAAAATTAACTCAGGTAGTTAAGCTGAATAAGTAAAACAGAAGAAACAGGAAAAGTAATCAAGGGCTTTCAAGAGGGTAAATCTGGCATACCCTCTGGAAATAAAAGGTGAGAAGTTGAAAAACTCTTCAACTCATAAAGCTAAGATAACTGATACCAAAACTGAAAAACAGCATTAAATCAAGCCAACCACTGAGATCCAATAAAAACTGTGAACCCTGCAGCTCAGGTGAGCTTCCCTGGTCGGCAATATTCCCTGTGTATTGTTGTTATACATTGATGCCAAGAGATAAAATGTATCCATGGCTCCCCAGGGAAAAAAGAATGCCTGTGTTTGGTACCATCATGGACTCTGCTTTATGTGCTTTTTCCCTTAGCTAATTTTAACCTTATATCCTTACCCTGTAATAAACTGTAACCATGAATATACTGGTTTCAGTTGAGTTTTGTCTTTCTAGTGAATTATCAAACCTGAGAATGATTTGGAGAATCTCCTGAAACTGCAACTGATGTCAGAAGTGAGAGTAGTCTTGTGGGTAGTGTTTTCCCCCTAACTATACAGTTGTTTAAACTGACATAACACTCGTAAGTGACTCCCCTCCCCTTGAGCATGGGTGGGACCAGTCACTTGCTTCCAACCAATTATATGGTAAAGGTTATGGGATGTACATGATCACGTGTATGCAATTATGTTAAATAAGACTGTTGCACCCTCTTGCTGGAGTCTCTCCCTCTCTCCCAGCTTTGAAGTGCTGCCATGTTATGGGCTGCCAATGCTGGGAGTTTACATGGCAGGGAACTGAAGGCAGTTTCTAGCAGCTGAGGGCAATCTCTGGCCAACAGCAACTGAAGTTCTCAGTCTTAAAACTGTAAGAAACTGAATACTGCCAATAAAGTGGATCTTTCTCCAGTTATGCCTCAGATAAGACTACAGCCCCAACTGACACCTTGACTGAAGCCTTGTGAGACCCTGTGCAGAACCATGCCCAGAATCCTAATCCACAGAAACTGTAAGATAATAAATGTGTACTGTTTTAAGCCATGAAGTTTGTGGTAAGTTGTAGGAAACTAATATAGTCCAACCCCCTCTACCACCGTCACTCACAAGCACTCAGGTCCTATCCTCTCCATATAACTAATCATAATCCTGATAAGGTTAATAGTCAATAGTTATAATATTACTTTGACTTCACAAATACAGTTGAGGAATATTCTCAAATTAGACTATGATTAGTTTTCTTTTCTTGCACACATACATTTTTTCCTGGAGTTAAAAGTAGCTTGGATTTTTTTGTTTGCCTAAGTTTCTGGTTATTTATCATACACTGTCCCCAAAACTCTCCTCCAAATGTCCAACTTTTAGTACGTTCAAACACATTAGGTTGTTAAAGATACATAAAATGCACAAGCAGAAAGGAGAAGACTGATACATTCAAAATTTAAGTTTTAAAACCTTTCTCACTAGAAGACACAAAAATTGGTATAGACAGTCTACACAGAAGTTATTCGTGATATGAGAATGACAACAAGATGACAATGAGAAAACAATAAAAAAGCCAATAAGAAAATGTGCAAAATATCTGAATAGGAAAAAGTTAACAGACAGCAACTGCCTCAAGCTGAATGCTGCCTAAGTGCAGAGGAGAGAGGGTGACATTTTATTCCACACCCCTTCCTTTGAGTTTTGTACCATGTGTGTATTGCCTTTTCAGAAATACATATAAAAGTATTACTTAAAATAAAAGAAAGTAAGTTATGTTTTATATTTAGCCATGTGTAGAAAAGTATCCTATATTTCTCTATGAAAGATTAAGAATTTCCCGGGACACACAGAACCTGTTTTTTCGTTTCCTTCTTACCTGTCCTAACACATAGGACAGGACATGGCTTCCAAACATATTCGTATGTTAAACAAAACCTACCAGTTCGTGGAGGCAATGACCTTGCCTCCTTCCACACATCTGTGCTAGGTGAGAAGTGGTGTTCAGTCAGTGCTTGATGAATTTAATTGAGGTGGTATGTATTTTGTCCTTCTTTTCATGCCACTCCGGTAAAGCTTGTATATTTTAAATACTCCTTTGCTTCTTATTCCTTGAATAATCTGTTTCCTAGGATAATCCATCCTTTTATATTGATTAGAGTTTATGAAGAGAAACGGAGAGCTGAATAATCATTTACATTCATTTTAGTCAATCATCGCTGTGACGCATTTCAATGATTATAAAGTCACTCTAATTCTTGATTCTTTTTAAAAATATAATTTCAAAATTCACCAAAAACTGGAAATCCATTGTTTCTTTCATATTCAATTTGCTTTGACAGAAATTCTTTACTTAGCTTGTCAATATGGTCTCGAGAGAAGAGATTGACTTCAGGAATGAAATAATGCTCAAGTTGTTCTGTCTTGAGGCACTGAAGAAAGTATGTCACACAGTTATCAAAGCAGAGCTCCAAATCCTTGGAGTGCCACTGACTGTCATCTGGGTCCTGGGTACAGACGTGAAAGAAGGCAGTTTTCACATGATAAGAACAGAACTTATCCAATTCCTTTCGGTTTCCAAACTTTTTTTTCAGTTGTTCTAAAAGATACTTCATTAGTTTTAAACACTCTTTCCTGTTGAATAAAAAAGAAAACCATTTATTTTTACTTCTTTACAACCTGTTTCATTCCACAAAGAACTTTAGGTATCTTACAGGAAAAACATATAGATAGAGTAAACAATACAGATATTATAATACATATAGATACAAAAAACAATAAAGATATTGGGTTGGCCAAAAAGTTCCTTTGGTTTTTAAGTAAAAATAAAAGACACATTTTTCATTTTCACCAAGAACTTTATTGAACAACGTATTCACTTCACTGTTTTGTTCCACTACCTTCTGCCATTTTTCAGGCAACTTCATAATTCCATCTTCCCAAAACTTTTTTATCTTTTTGAGCAAAGAACTGTTCCAGGTCCCAGAACTGTTACAGTCTTCCAGGTAATCGAAATTTTTTCCATTAAGAGAATTTTGTAAAGACCGAAATAAATGGAAATCCGCAGGTGCAATGTCTGCTGAATATGGCAGATGAATCAGAACTTCCCAGCTAAGCTGTAACAGTTTTCGCCTGGTCATCAAAGAAATATGAGGTCTTGCATTATCCTGATGGAAGATTATGCGTTTTCTGTTGACTAATTCTGGACGCTTCGGATGAATCAGAACTTCCCAGCCAAGCTGTAACGGTTTTCGCCTGGTCATCAAAGAAATATGAGGTCTTGCATTATCCTGATGGAAGATTATGCATTTTCTGTTGACTAATTCTGGATGCTTTTCGTCGAGTGCTGCTTTCAGTTGGTCTAATTGGGAGCCGTACTGTTGGAATTGTTTGGTTTTCTAGAAGGAGCTCATAATAGGGGACTCCGTTCCAATCCACCATATACACACCATCACCTTCTTTGAATGAAGACCAGCCTTTGATGTGGTTGGTGGCAGTTCATTTCCCTTGCCCCACAATCTCTTCCGTTTCACATTATTGTACAGTATCCACTTTTCATCACCCGTTACAAATTTGTTTTAAAAACGGAACGTTTTCATTACATTTCAATAGAGAATCACATGCGGAAATATGGTCAAGAAGGTTTTTTCACTTAACTTATGTGGAACCCATAAGTTAAACACCAAAGCAGTGAACATAACCAAGCTGGTGCAAATGATTTTCAATGCTTGATTTGGATATTTTGAGTATGTCGGCTATCTCCTGCGTGGTATAACGTTCATTGTTCTCAATTAATGTCTCGATTTGATCGCCGTCAACGTCAACTGGTCTACCCAACCGTGGAGCATTGTCCAGCGAGAAATCTCCAGCAAGAAACTTCGCAAACCACTACTGACATGTTAGATCAGTCACAGCACCTTCTCCACACGCTGCACAAATCTTTTTTTGCGTTTCAGTTGCGTTTTTACCTTTCTTGAAATAATGAAGCATAATATGCCAAAAATGTTGCTTTTTTTCTTCCATCTTCAATATTAAAATGGATACACAAAAATTCACCGATTTTGATGTTCTTTTAAAAACGCACACTGATATGACAGCTGTCAATACAATCTAACAAAATTGTTTCAAATGATGTTAAAGACAACTAAGTGCTACTAGAGCCATCTTACGGAAAAAACGGAACGAACCTTTTGGCCACCCCAGTATATATAAATAATATAATTACAGAGTCATTCTAAAACCTAATTATTTTTTCAAATACATGCTTTAAAGTTTCAAGAACCTATTTTTTCCTTTCCTCTTCCCATTCCTAGCTTAACTATTTTATTCTATCAGGATTAATTCAACTACATGAAACCGGCAGATATTTATATTATTCATCCAGTTATTTAGTACCTAGAA